>NC_048565.1:17568875-17921375 GCF_013265735.2 Oncorhynchus mykiss | reverse complement strand
GGAGAGTCCGCAGGTTTTGGTAGTGGGCCGTGTCAGTGGCACTATATTGTCCTCAAAGCGAGCAAAGAAGTTATTTAGTCTGTCTGGGAGCAAGACATCCTGGTCTGCGACGGGGCTGGTTTACTTTTTGTAATCAGTGATTGACTGTAGACCCTGCCACATACCTCGTGTCTGAGCTGTTGAATTGCAACTCTGTCTCTATACTAACGCTTAGCTTGTTTGATTGCCTTGCGGAGGGAATAGCTACACTGTTTGTATTTGGTCATGTTTCCGGCCACCTTGGTTCATGCTTTCAGTTTCTCGCGAATGCTGCCATCAATCCACGGTTTCTGCTTTGGAAATGTTTTAATGGTTGCTGTGGATATGACATCGCCGATTTACTTTCTAATGAACTCACTCACCGAATCAGCGTATTCGTCAATGTTGTTGTTGGACGCAATGCGGAACCTATCCCAATCCACGTGATCGAAGCAGTCTTGAAGCGTGGAATCAGATTGGTCGGACCAGCATTGAACAGACCTGAGCGCGGGAGCTTCTTGTTTTAGTTTCTGTCTGTAGGCTGGAAGCAACAAAATTGAGTTGTTGTCAGCTTTTCCGAAAGAAGTGTGGGGGAGGGCCTTATATGCGTTGCGGAAGTTAGAATAACAATGATCCAGGGTTTTACCAGCCCTGCTTGCGCAATCGATATGCGGATAGAATTTAGGGAGTCTTGTTTTCAGATTAACCTTGTTAAAATCCCCAGCTACAATGAATGCAGCCTCAGGATATGTGGTTTCCAGTTGACAAAGAGCCAAATAAAGTTCGTTCAGGGCCATCGATGTGTCTGCTTGAGGGGAATATATACGGCTGTGATTATAATCAAAGAGAATCCCCTTGGTAGATAATGCGGTCGACATTTGATTGTGAGGAATTCTAAGTCAGGTGAACAGAAGGACTTGAGTTCCTGTATGTTGTTATGACCACACCACGTCTCGTTAATCATAAGGCATACCCCCCCGCCACTCTTTCCAGAAAGATGCTTGTTTCTGTCGGCGCGATGCGTGAAGAAACCAGCTGGCTGCACCGACTCCGATAGAATCTCTCGAGTGAGCCATGTTTCCGTGAAGCAAAGAACGTTACAGTCTCTGATGTCTCTCTGGAAGGCAACCCTTGCTCGGATTTCATCAACCTTATTGTCAAGAGACTGGACATTGGCGAGTAGTATGGTAGGGAGTGGTGCGCAATGTGCCCGTCTCCGGAACCTGACCAGAAGACCGCTTCGTTTGCCCCTTTTACAGCGACGTTGTTTAGGTTCGCCTGCTGGGATCCGATCCATTGTCCTGGGTGGAAGGCAAAACACAGGATCCGCTTCGGGAAAGTCATATTCCTGGTCGTAATGATGGTGAGTTGACGTTGCTCTTATATTCAGTAGTTCTTCGACTGTATGTAATGAAACCTAAGATTATCTGGGGTACCAATGTAAGAAATAACCCGTAAAAAAAAAAAAAAAAAGACAGTTTCCTAGCATAGTTTCCTAGGAATGCGAAACGAGGCGGCCATCTCTATCGGCGCCGGAATCAGAGTTAGGTGATGACATCCGGGCCACCAAAACCCTCCCCTTACCCGGACGTTGCTGGGCCAATTGTGTACCGCCTCATGGGTCTCCCGGTCACGTCCGGCTGAAACACAGCCTGGGTTCGAACCCGGGTTTGTAGTGACGCCTCAAGCACTGCAATGCAGTTCATTAAACTGTTGCGCCACTCGGGAGACCTGCTCTGGCTTCTTAACAACACTATCAACAAGGCAGGTCCTACTGGCCCTGGTTTTGTCACTCCTGTACTACTGTCCAGTCACTGTCCAGTCATGTGGTCAGGTGCCACAAAGAGGGACTTAGCCAATTGTAATTTTCCTCTGAACAGGGCAGCACGGCTGGCCCTTAAATGTACATGGAGAACTAATATTAATAAATATGCATCTCAAACTCATGGCTCAAAGCAGAGGAGAGATTGACTTCATCACTTGTTTTTGTAAGTATTGACAAGCTGATTTGAACTACAAGCACACAGCTCGGACACCCATGCATACCCCACAAGACATGCCACCAGGGGTCTTTTCACAATCCCAAAGTCTAGAGTAGACTATGGGAGGCACACAGTGCTACATAGAGCCATGGCTACATGGAACTCTATTTCACATCAGGTAACTGATTCAAGCAGACACACAGGCACAGACACACGCATATAAACTACATACACATGGATTTTGTATTGTAAATGTGGTAGAGTAGTGGGCACACACACTACTTTGTGAAAAGTGTTTTGAAATATAATGTCATGTAATATTTTTTATTGTAAATAACTGCCTTAATGTTGCTGGACCCCAGGAAGAGTAGCTGCTGCAAATGGGGATCCTTAATAAATACAAAAGCACCATATCATACAAAATATACAAGTAGGGGCCTCCCGAGTGGTGCAGTGGTCTAAGGCACTGCATTGCAGTGCTAGCTGTGCCACTAGAGATTCTGGGTTTGAGTCCAGGCTCTGTCGCAGCTGGCCACGACCGGCCGCTGACACGGTCGCCAGGTGTACGGTGTTTCCTCTGACACATTGGTGCGGCTGGCTTCCGGGTTGGATGGGCAATGTGTCAAGAAGCAGTGCGGATTGGTTGGGTTGTGTTTCGGAGGACACATGGCTCTCGACCATCGCCTCTCCCGAGTCCGTACGGGAGTTGCAGCGATGAGACAAGACTGTAACTACTACCAATTGGATACCACGAAATTGGGGAGAAAAATAAATAAATAAACAATACAAGTAGATTTACCAAATATACACGGGCAATAGCCCAAAGGAAATAGCCTCTGTATCAGGCTTAACCTGTCCTATGTGAATGGACACAGATAGAGGGCAAGACTGTACAGCCTCCCCTTGAGAAACCAAAAATAGAATCTGTCTAACAGGAGCTCAAACAGGTAGGCCTACATAAGCCCCCAGGACCATACACTTACCCAATTGGCAATTACAACCAATAAACTGGTTCTACAAGGTCAAAGGTGATTTCCACATCCATTGTTACAATTGTCTTTATCAGACTTAATGATATTTTGACACCATGAATACATGGAACACTCATTTAATCTTATTCAACTTCATGACTCCAAAGCGTGGCGCTCAGCCATGTAGCCTATTTCTATGCACACTGAGGCACGCATGCTCCTATTACCAACAACCAGAAAGAGAGAGACAAAGGACACGCGGAACTCCGACATAACCCGGGAAACATGAACAAAGGAAACGATACATTGAATTACATAAATATAACTTCTACCTAGAGTCTTGTGAACGTCCAGGTGCACAATAAACATTGCTCCCACTACAGTGGAAAATTGCAAGATTATGTTATACTACTTTTATTGCATCAAATGGTTGTTTTATGCAACAGTATTCTGTTAATTATTGTGTGTGTTCTACTGAGGATGGGCTTCTGGGAGATAACACTGACAGGAGATTTACGATGTCTTTTGGGTGATAAAACCTAAAGAGCATTACAGAGCAATGAGTTAATGTTTCTGTTCTATATGGGGCCGGACACTGGTCTCTACACAATGAGAACTGTTGACACAGCAGATACTGTCTGCTATGTATTATAGGCATCTTTCATACAGATCTTAACCTTGTGACCCATTCTATATATATATATATACAGTGCCTTGCGAAAGTATTCAGCCCCCTTGAACTTTGCGACCTTTTGCCACATTTCAGGCTTCAAACATAAAGATACAAAACTGTATTTTTTTGTGAAGAATCAACAACAAGTGGGACACAATCATGAAGTGGAACGACATTTATTGGATATTTCAAACTTTTTTCAAAAAACTGAAAAATTGGGCGTGCAAAATTATTCAGCCCCTTTACTTTCAGTGCAGCAAACTCTCTCCAGAAGTTCAGAGAAGATCTCTGAATGATCCAATGTTGACCTAAATGACTAATGATGATAAATACAATCCATATGTGTGTAATCAAGTCTCCGTATAAATGCACCTGCACTGTGATAGTCTCAGAGGTCCGTTAAAAGCGCAGAGAGCATCATGAAGAACAAGGAACACACCAGGCAGGTCCGATATACTGTTTTGAAGAAGTTTAAAGCCGGATTTGGATACAAAAAGATTTCCCAAGCTTTAAACATCCCAAGGAGCACTGTGTAAGCGATGATATTGAAATGGAAGGAGTATCAGACCACTGCAAATCTACCAAGACCTGGCCGTCCCTCTAAACTTTCAGCTCATACAAGGAGAAGACTGATCAGAGATGCAGCCAAGAGGCCCATGATCACTCTGGATGAACTGCAGAGATCTACAGCTGAGGTGGGAGACTCTGTCCATAGGACAACAATCAGTCGTATATTGCACAAATCTGGCCTTTATGGAAGAGTGGCAAGAAGAAAGCCATTTCTTAAAGATATCCATAAAAAGTGTCGTTTAAAGTTTGCCACAAGCCACCTGGGAGACACACCGAACATGTGGAAGAAGGTGCTCTGGTCAGATGAAACCAAAATGTTACTTTTTGGCAACAATGCAAAACGTTATGTTTGGCGTAAAAGCAACACAGCTCATCACCCTGAACACACCATCCCCACTGTCAAACATGGTGGTGGCAGCATCATGGTTTGGGCCTGCTTTTCTTCAGCAGGGACAGGGAAGATGGTTAAAATTGATGGGAAGATGGATGGAGCCAAATACAGGACCATTCTGGAAGAAAACCTGATGGAGTCTGCAAAAGACCTGAGACTGGGACGGAGATTTGTCTTCCAACAAGACAATGATCCAAAACATAAAGCAAAATCTACAATGGAATGGTTCAAAAATAAACATATCCAGGTGTTAGAATGGCCAAGTCAAAGTCCAGACCTGAATCCAATCGAGAATCTGTGGAAAGAACTGAAAACTGCTGTTCACAAATGTTCTCCATCCAACCTCAATGAGCTTGAGCTGTTTTGCAAGGAGGAATGGGAAAAAAATTCAGTCTCTCGATGTGCAAAACTGATAGAGACATACCCCAAGCGACTTACAGCTGTAATCGCAGCAAAAGGTGGCGCTACAAAGTATTAACTTAAGGGGGCTGAATAATTTTGCACGCCCAATTTTTCAGTTTTTGATTTGTTAAAAAAGTTTGAAATATCCAATAAATGTCGTTCCACTTCATGATTGTGTCCCACTTGTTGTTGATTCTTCACAAAAAAATACAGTTTTATATCTTTATGTTTGAAGCCTGAAATGTGGCAAAAGGTCGCAAAGTTCAAGGGGGCCGAATACTTTCGCAAGGCACTGTATATGTTTGTCATGTAGGTTGAAAGGGGTGTATCTGGGCTATAAAAGACCTTTGTACTTTTGTCTCTGGGCTCTCAATGAATCATCTGAGCATGAATCGTCGACCAGTCATGACCAGCCTTCGTTATCGTAGAGCACTCAAGCGATTCATTTTATATGTGTGCGTTGTATTGACCTGCTCCCTTATTAATACGTGATTAAAGATTTTGTTTAAGTATAACTCTGACTTGTGTGATAAGTTTGTCTCTCCTCATTTGTTAGTAAAGAAATTAACCACCACTTTTGGCGAAGGGGATGGGATGTGAATCTTCACTTGATGACCGCTCCTGACAACCTGGGTAAATCATGCACAAGGGATCCTTCAAACTTGGGATCTCAGGGAGACCACACTTCGGGAACAGAGCAGATGGACCAACCTAAGATCTGAGAGGCAGCGAGTCGAGTGGATACCACATCTTGAACTTAGTTTAAAACAAATAAAGAGTTGAGCGAAACACACAAAGTCGAGTTTTTAAGAAAAGCCTCTATTACGTAGGCTCTGAGTGTGTATTCCTGTGTGAGCAGGGCCGAGTCAGAGGAGAGTAATCTGAGAGTTTGTGAACTCAAAGATACTCTGCCACTGGTCGGTTGCGGGCGGCCTAGAGCCGTCCTGACACTGAATTGATCACAGTGGGGATTGGTGCTGTCTGTAGGGGCAAGGGACTAGAGTGACTGTGGGTACTTTGTGAAGCATGGTACCTGGTGAAACCCTATTGGAAGAAGGACCTCATTCTGAAAAGTGTCTTACCTTCTAAGTGCTCCTCAGAAGTGGTGAATTACAATTATTTGAAATTAAGATGTATCGTAGACCTATCAAACATGAAAAAGAAATGTCTGGGTGTTGCATGAAACAGAAATGTCTAGGTGTTGCAATAAACGGTACAGGGTTGGAATGATGAAATGCTAGCAATTATTGTATTAGATGGAATATAGATTTACCACATAGGGCCTATGCATTTAAACGTGTGAAAGCAAACATTTCAACAAGAGAAAAAAAGCAAACTCCGCTGGCAGGAGTTTGGTGAGCGCAAGTGAAGATCTGTGCCTATGGTGCGTCGTCACCACAGTAATTTATTTTAAACGAAACATTCCAAATGCAAACTTCATAAGTAAATAATTTTCAAGCATTTGTTACATACCAAAAGACCAGTAGGGCTATGCTAGTAATTGTTGCCCCATTGCTGGTGAGATTGCAAAGTAAACAGTTAACATTCTTAATCACCCAAAAATTTGAGCTACATATTTTTATGGCAATCCTCTCTTCCTGCAATATGACGTTTGCTAACTCACCCGATCTGTGTTGTTTGACAGTTTGTTGGTCCAATCAGAGTGCTGTGTATGCATTTCACTAGCCAATCTGTTGCAGGTTTTTTTGCAAGAGCGATGCTGCTTATTGTCTCTGGCTATGTGTGTAGAGTAATCCACGTAGACTCCGTGCCACAAAATAACTTACAAAACCTGTCCAAATAAGTTCAAGTCATCAGTCAAAGTCGAGTCCTGAGGCTCCATGTTAAGTCTCAAGTAATTTTATTTGTGACTGGAGTCCACAACTCTGGTGATTACTTAACAATATTGTACATGTGTGTCACAGGTGTGACTCATTTGCATGTAATCAGAAACAATTATTTATATTGGATAATTGACTGGTTATGTGATTTGTGCTGAATGTATTTAAACCCCCTGTTTTTGTGTTTCTTGGTGGCTGTCCACAGGAGGTGATGCAGTCCAGAGGCATGGTGGATTGGTCATATTGAGGTGGTCTTATACTGATTAATTGTGTTTATGAAGAATAGAGAAATATTGCAGTGGGCCTCAAAACAATCCATACAACAGAAGTATTGTACTTTGGAGCAGAGTGCCTGTTAAAGGAGCAATTTCAGGGATGACAACATATTTAACATTAAATACCTGAAGAGAATTCTAGGGCTAGTTGGTGCCCAACACCTTACCCGCTAGGTGAATGGAGGAAACTGTCGGTTCTGTGTTAAAAAAATGTTTTATTAATAAAATAAAATGTTACCCCTTTTTCATGGTATCCAATTGGTAGTTAGTCTTGTCTCATCACTGCAATTCCCATACAGACTCAGGAAAGGCGAAGGTCGAGAACCGTGAGTCCTCCGAAACACAACCCAACTGCTTCTTGACACAATGCCCACTTAACCTGGAAGCTAGCCGCACCAATGTGTCAGAGGAAACACCTGGCAACCGGGTCAGCATGCACTGCGCGCGGCCCTCCACAGGTCTCACTAGTGCGCGATGGGACAAGGACATCCTCTATCCCGGACGACGCTGGGCCAATTGTGTGCCGACCCATGGGTCTCCTGGTCACGGCCGGCTGAGACAGAGCCTGGAATCAAACCCAGAATCTCTAGCGGCACAGCTAGCTAACACTCCAATGCAGTGCCTTAGACCACTACGCCACTCGGGAGACCGGTTCTGTGTTTTAATAGAGATTTACTTACACAGGTGAAGCTTGGTTACTTAATTAAGATTTGCTGTAAGAGCTTTCGTTCCCTAACCATTGCAGTGTAAGAAAAGGTAAGGATTTGGGCATGTTTCAAGAGCGAGCGATGCCTGTTCACACCGCTATCATCCAGAAGGTGATGACAGTACAGGTGCATCAAAGCTGGGACCGAACAGCAATCACTAACTCAGAGGCTGCTGCCTACTTTGAGACCCAATCACTGGACACTTTAATAAATTAATCACTAGTCACTTTAAACTACGTCACTTTAATAATGGTTCCATATCTTTCATTACTCATCACATGTATATACTGTATTTTATACCATCTACTGCACCTTGTCTATGCCGCTCGGCCATCACTCATGCATATACTTATATGTACATACTCATTCACCCCTTTAGATTTGTGTGTATTAGGTCGTTGTTGGGGAATTATTAGATTACTTGTTAGATATTACTGCACTGTCGGAACTAGAAGCATAAGCATTTCGCTACACTCACATTAACATCTGCTAACCATGTGTATGTGACCAATAAAATTTGATTTGAAAGTGTGTGCAGATGGACAGAGTATACTGAAGAAAGGTGTGAAGGATGACAATGTTGAAATTGTGGTGGGGATCATGATCCCGAGTTCCTGGAGTGCACTGTAAGGGTGAAGGCGATTAAGGTGGCTAAAGTTAGTGGTCAATCGAATCTCCTATGCAGCTGTGATTATAAAAGCATTGAGAAAAAGTGACTAGTAAAGATATGGTATTGGATGTACCATAGCCAGTTGTAAATGTTTTCTGCCAGTCAAAATAGACCCTGTGTGTTAAAAAGTTAGATTCTGTGGCGTTCATTGACACAGTTATAAACTGTATGGCTCGAGTGTCAAAGAAACGCGACATTATTGTGGCCTCGGCAGAAAGGTTATTTGGGACTTGCAAGGGGTACTGGCGCCAGATGACGGCCTGCCCTCCTAGGCTTCCCTTGAGCCTATGTAGGGATAAGATCCGTTTTTATTTTGAACAGAAAAGTAGTTTGATTTAGTGTAGTTTATTTATTTTACTAGTTTGTATGGAATCCTGTTTCCATTCTTCACAGTAGGTGGCAGCATGCACACTAAATTGTGCGAACGCCAATATACCATAGAAGAGCACGTGGCAAATGAGTTTGTGCTATAATTGACTATAAATGTAGATAGACAGCTGGCTGCTGGGCTGTGACCCCTTTTTGTTTGGTTTGTATGTGTCTTTAGTAGCATGGTTTTATAGTAAATGTAAGAAGTGATATTTATGGAACAGAGTTTGGAAACAAAGGAATTTAACTGTTTTGCGAATGTGCTGGAAGCTATGTGCCTTAAGAAAATAAATGTTAAACTGCGTTTTGTGTTCTGCCTTTGCTTCCTGCTGACTGCTCAATCTCAGACCTAGAACCTCCCACTTTTCCACCCCATGAGCCTTGCATGTCAACTAGCCCATGTGCTTGAAACTCTGTAAACAGTTGGAACTAACAAGGTCTGGAAACTGGCAGACCAGAAGTCTTGAAGTGCTCCTGCACTCCATAAAGAGTAATAGCAAACCCGCACTCTACTCACAACGTTCGGATGAACATCTTCAAGTCAGACTGCCTTTGCAGTTTATGGTACACTCAGCAAACATGATATGAACTCTTAACGGAAGACTCATAATGGTATGGCCTTATAATCTAAACAATGGAAGATGACCAACTGTAGTACAGCATCAACACACCTGATTAAAATGATCAAGGGCAATATTGAATAATATCATATACCGATAGAGAGGTTTGAGAGGCTATGGTAAAATCTAAATTACATTAAGAGAAACATAACCTCGTATGGCAAATACAGTCAATGCCTAGTGGGAAGCTAAGTGTTCCCATTGAACAACACAGGGTTTTCACATTCATATAACTTGGGTATCTTTTTTTGTTTGGTTCGCGACAGGAAACTACAAGAACCCACTGCTTGTCAGTGAAAGAGGAAACCACAGTACAGCTTCAAAGAGCTTTCTTTTTGTCTTGAACAAGTCAGTTGACTAACATTCCAACTCATGTTCAAGTCTGTTTACACATTTTCTGTCTATATCTGCTACATGTGAAAAAGGCTAAAATATTTTCTCATACCATTACTGTCACACTTTCAAGTCTTAAATTCCTTTTCCCCACAGAGGAAATGGTATTGACAGATGTAATTTATTGTTAAGTCTCTTCTGCAAACTAGAACAGGTTGAGGTTAAAACCGGTTGAAGATACTAATCAAGATACATTTTTTGGTCAGGAAATATGTTGCTCTGTCTCAAACAGGAAACTGTATTACTTTCCTCCTCCCACCACCATGAAACATAGAAGCAAAAGCCTCATCAACAAGAGACATCGAAGACATGGATGCCTGATCAGAAAGAAGACACCTTGCTGTCAATCATATTTTGAGGTAATGGAGTACGTACATAGGATACTGTGTGGATGTAGTGGTGAAGACTGAACTTCAATTGATGTCTTTTACTGCTTATTTTTGTCAAGCTGACACTAGGTAGTGTCAAGACAACATTGATTAAGTGCTTGAGTCCAGTTCAAATGTTAATCTTTGGATGTTAAGACTCACAACTGTGTTGGAATGTTAGGTTTGTTTAAATGAGAGTGTTGCTCTCCACGTGGTATGTTTTTTTACTATTGTATATATTTTTCAACATATATTTTCAGTTTTCTGATCAAAAAGCCTCAACCTGGTCTTGTTGAAATAGATTCAACAAAATGTATTGTGTAGATTCCCATGGTTTAGTTCCTCTGTTTAGGAAACCCCTAGCTTTTAATAACATTTCATTTTCCCTTGTGGCTTCAGCAGCGAGCTTGTTGACGTCATCCTCTTCTTGTAAAATCTAGGACGTCACTATCCTTCCTCTTCGCTAAATTTACTTGCAGTTTCTCAGGTAATTTGTGTTTCAGGAGTGGTTCTGCCAATGGATCTCACTGAGGAGGAGACAGCACCTCTAATGGACAGGGACAGGGGGGGCAGCCAAATGTCTGGTTCTGGCTCTGGTTTACAAGTCCATCTCTACTTCCTCCCTGCCACAAAGGCGGGAACAACGTTCAACATATCCTCTGGACAAATCTCTGCTGAAAGGGTCTGTGTCCTGGCAGCAAGAAAATGTGGTAAGATACAGTGCCTTGCGAAAGTATTCAGCCCCCTTGAACTTTGCGACCTTTTGCCACATTTCAGGCTTCAAACATAAAGATATAAAACTGTATTTTTTTGTGAAGAATCAACAACAAGTGGGACACAATCATGAAGTGGAACGACATTTATTGGATATTTCAAACTTTTTTAACAAATCAAAAACTGAAAAATTGGGCGTGCAAAATTATTCAGCCCCTTTACTTTCAGTGCAGCAAACTCTCTCCAGAAGTTCAGTGAGGATCTCTGAATGATCCAATGTTGACCTAAATGACTAATGATGATAAATACAATCCACCTGTGTGTAATCAAGTCTCCGTATAAATGCACCTGCACTGTGATAGTCTCAGAGGTCCGTTAAAAGCGCAGAGAGCATCATGAAGAACAAGGAACACACCAGGCAGGTCCGAGATACTGTTGTGAAGAAGTTTAAAGCCGGAGATGGATACAAAAAGATTTCCCAAGCTTTAAACATCCCAAGGAGCACTGTGCAAGCGATAATATTGAAATGGAAGGAGTATCAGACCACTGCAAATCTACCAAGACCTGGCCGTCCCTCTAAACTTTCAGCTCATACAAGGAGAAGACTGATCAGAGATGCAGCCAAGAGGCCCATGATCACTCTGGATGAACTGCAGAGATCTACAGCTGAGGTGGGAGACTCTGTCCATAGGACAACAATCAGTCGTATATTGCACAAATCTGGCCTTTATGGAAGAGTGGCAAGAAGAAAGCCATTTCTTAAAGATATCCATAAAAAGTGTTGTTTAAAGTTTGCCACAAGCCACCTGGGAGACACACCAAACATGTGGAAGAAGGTGCTCTGGTCAGATGAAACCAAAATTGAACTTTTTGGCAACAATGCAAAACGTTATGTTTGGCGTAAAAGCAACACAGCTGAACACACCATCCCCACTGTCAAACATGGTGGTGGCAGCATCATGGTTTGGGCCTGCTTTTCTTCAGCAGGGACAGGGAAGATGGTTAAAATTGATTTGCAAGGAGGGAATGGGAAAAAATGTCAGTCTCTCGATGTGCAAAACTGATAGAGACATACCCCAAGCGACTTACAGCTGTAATCGCAGCAAAAGGTGGCGCTACAAAGTATTAACTTAAGGGGGCTGAATA
Source organism: Oncorhynchus mykiss (assembly GCF_013265735.2). NCBI lineage: Eukaryota > Metazoa > Chordata > Actinopteri > Salmoniformes > Salmonidae > Oncorhynchus > Oncorhynchus mykiss. The sequence continues at coordinate 17,909,265 of NC_048565.1, read as the reverse complement.
ATTTTGCACGCCCAATTTTTCAGTTTTTGATTTGTTAAAAAAGTTTGAAATATCCAATAAATGTCGTTCCACTTCATGATTGTGTCCCACTTGTTGTTGATTCTTCACAAAAAAATACAGTTTTATATCTTAATGTTTGAAGCCAGCCTGAAATGTGGCAAAAGGTCGCAAAGTTCAAGGGGGCCGAATACTTTCGCAAGGCACTGTGTGTTTTTATGTGGATATGGTTGTAATTTTTTTTTATTTAACCCTGTTGAAGAGCATATAATGTAACAGTCTGAGGAATAATTGTAATATGGTGTGAAATAAACACCATTAAGCTGTTTACTAAAAAAGTGGCAAGTTGTTCACTTTGTTGTTATTTAAATCCCAGATTTCCCCTTTAAGGGAGGAATTTTGGAAATTTCCTTGACTACGCCACCTTTTGAGTGTGCATACCCATTTGTTGTGGAATTGCAAAATATTTATTGGAGCCTTGTGTATCTTCCTTCAGGACCTTGCTGTCTCTACGCTTTATATTTCTTGAGAATGCAGTCACGTATTAGCATGGATGTTCAAACCTGCAAAAAAAATGTTTCTTACAATAACTTTTCTCTCTCCTTAGGAATCCTACCAGTGTACCACAGCCTATTTGCTTTGGCGTTTGATGATCTGTCCAACTTTTACCCCCCAACACATGTTTTCAGCACTGATGAAAGCATTAGCATTCACTACAGAGTCAGGTGAGAAAACTTTATGGATTTTTGTGTAAAAAATAAACATTTGACTAGAAATACATTTTATGCCCAATATTAACTATTATGTTGCACTTTATTTGGTCTTAGTCATGTGTAGTGCACCAGCATAGCACCACCATACTGTTTTATCATACAAAGGGATTTTAATAGCTGTGAATGTGAACTGGATGACTCATGTATGTATAAAATTGTACTTTTTTATTGCCCCTGTTGTTACAAAGGTTTTTCTTTGCCAACTGGTTTGGAGAGGGGTCAAAAACATCATACCGCTACTGTCTGAGAAGAGGCAGAATCAGTGCAGTGCTCGACTACTGTGTCATTGATTATCTCTTTGCACAGGTACATAGAAAATACTTCCAACCTTTGCAGTAAACCAAAACTCATATTTAGATATAGACTATTTTGATATGGAAATAAATAATGTGAAATTACATTATCGCACAGTTCTGATTTTCCAAAACTACATAAGGCCATTTGTTGTGAATGATTAGCTTTAGAATGTCCACAAGGGCAGAACACATGCATGTATACGTAGGATGCCTTCGGAAAGTATTCAGACATTTTGTATTTTCCACATTTTTATATGTTACAGCCTTATTCTAAATGGATAATATAAAAATATAATCTACACACAATACCCCATACTGACAAAGCAAAAACAGGTTTTTAGACTTTTTTGCAAACGTATAAAAACAGAAATAGCTTATTTGCATAAGTATTCAGACCCTTTGCTATGAGACTCAAAATTGAGCTCAGGTGCATCGTGTTTCCATTGATCATTCTTGAGATGGTTCTACAACTTGATTGGAGTCCACCTGTGGTAAATTCAATTGATTGGACATGATTTAGAAAAGGCACACATCTGTCTATATAAGGTTGTTGACAGTGCATATCAGAGCAAAATCCAAGCCACGAGGTCAAAGGAATTGTCCGTAGAGCTCCGAGACAGGATTGTATCGAGGCACAGATCTGGGGAAGGGTACCAAAAATATTCTGCAGCATTGAAGGTCCCCAAGATCACAGTGGCCTCCATCATTCTTAACTGGACAAAGTTTGGAACCATCAAGACTCTTCCTAAAGCTGGTCGCCAGGCCAAACTGAGCAATCGGGGCAGAAGGGACTTGGTCAGGAGGTGACCAAGAACCAAAAGGACAACCATCTCTGTAGCACTCCACCAATCACAAACTCTTTGGTCAGAATGCTAAGCGTCGCGTCTGGAGGAAACCTGGCACCATCCCTACTGTGAATTATTGTAAGGCAGCATCATGCTGTGGGGATGTTTTTCAGCGGCAGAGACTAGTCAGGATCGAAGCAAAGATGAACGGAGAAAAGTACAGAGGGCTCCTTAATGAAAACCTGCTCAAGATCGGCCAGGACCGCAGACTGGGGCAAAGGTTCACCTTACAACAGGACAACGACCCTAAGCACACAGACAAGACAATGCAGGAGTTGCTTCGGGACAAGTCTCTGAATGTCCTTTAGTGGCCCAGCCAGAGCCCAGACTTGAGCCCGATCTAACAAATCTGGAGAGACATGAAAATAGCTGTTCAGCAACGCTCCCCATCCAACCTGACAGATCTTGAGAGGATCTGCAGAGAAGAATGACAAAAACTCCCTGAATATAGGTGTGCTAAGCTTGTAGTGTCATACCCAAGAAGACTTGAGGCTGTAATCGCTGCCAAAGGAGCATCAACAAAGGGTCTGAATACTTATGTGATATTTCAGTTTTTATTTTTTATAAATTAGCAAAAAATTAAAAAACCTGTTTTGCTTTGTCAATGTGTTGATTGATGAAAAAAGCAAACAATTTAATTCATTTTAGAATAAGGCTGTAACCTAACAAAATTTGTAAAAGGTCAAGGGGTCTGAATACTTTCCGAAGGCACTGTAAGTGTTCTACTACTTCTTGCATTCTGTGTATATTCTTAATTTTTTGTGACCCTTTAGTCCCGTAGTGACTTTGTGGCTGGCCAGGCGGGGGTCTCACCTCCCTTGAGCGTCCAGGAGGAGTGTCTTGGCCTGGCAGTGCTCGACCTATGGCGACTGGCTAAGGAACACAACCAGAGTGTAAGGGAGGTGTGCAAGAATGTCAGGTATGAATACTGAAAAGAGGGTATGAAAATTAGTAATTTCTTTATGCCAACAGGTCTCTTGGTTTCTTATTTGGCTGTGTCCAATATATCAATTACTTTTTTCATATATATTAATTATTTTTTTCAGTTACAAGTCATGCCTTCCCGAGACACATCGTCAGGAAATCCAGCAACTGAGCCGGCTTGCGCGCTACAGAATCCGCAACACTCTGAAACGGTTCCTGAAGAAGCTTGGCCGCTGCTCGGTGGGGGAACGCAGTCTAAAGCTGAAGTACCTGATGGAGCTGGCAGGGGTGGAGCCTTCCCACGGCACTGAGACCTTTCAGGTGAACCACCCTGGCTCCCAGCTGCAGCAGAAGGAACCAACATTCAACCTTATGCGGGTCGCCGGGGAGAGCGGTATACAATTCAGTGGAAGTCACTGCCCTGCCGATGTCCTGGTGAGAGAAAGTGCAAAGTCCCTACTGTGGGTCATGATCATGACTATCATCCTGTATCTACTTGACTGACCACAAAACATAAATAATGTTCCCTTTCAGTTGGTCATTCGATTTAACATGCTATGGGGAGTGTCGTGGAAATTCAGTACTGAGAGAGACTTGGTCATTTTTTCTAACAATCATCTTTATTTAATATCTATTCATTATTGCAGTAATGAAGCCGTCAGCCCAGCAGTCTTTTTTGTTGTTGTTGAATTTTACCCCTTTTTCTACCCAATTTTGTGGTATCCAATTGTTTTTAGTAGCTACTATCTTGTCTCATTGCTACAAATCCCGTATGGGCTCGGGAGAGACGAAGGTTGAAAGTCATGCGTCCTCCGATACACAACCCAACCAAGCCGCACTGCTTCTTAACACAGCGCGCATCCAACCCGGAAGCCAGCCGCACCAATGTGTCGGAGGAAACACCGTGCACCTGGCAACCTTGGTTAGCGCGCACTGCGCCCGGCCCGCCACAGGAGTCGCTGGTGGGCGATGAGACAAGGACATCCCTACCGGCCAAGCCCTCCCTAACCCGGACGACGCTAGGCCAATGTCTCATTGCTACAAATCCCGTATGGGCTCGGGAGAGACGAAGGTTGAAAGTCATGCGTCCTCCGATACACAACCCAACCAAGCCGCACTGCTTCTTAACACAGCGCGCATCCAACCCGGAAGCCAGCCGCACCAATGTGTCGGAGGAAACACCGTGCACCTGGCAACCTTGGTTAGCACGCACTGCGCCCGGCCCGCCACAGGAGTCGCTGGTGGGCGATGAGACAAGGACATCCCTACCGGCCAAGCCCTCCCTAACCCGGACGACGCTAGGCCAATTGTGCATCGCCCCACGACCTCCCGGTCGCGGCCGGTTACGACAGAGCCTGGGCGCGAACCCAGAGTCTCTGATGGCACAGCTGGTACTGCAGTACAGCGCCCTTAACCACTGCGCCATCCGGGAGGCCAGCCCAGCAGTCTTGACTGTCGGACCAAGTGCTTTAATCATACAGAGAATACCATGTCTTTATATACCAAACCTAAAAATGCTTCAACCATGGCTGGCTCCACCCTTCCCTTATAGATTGGCGGGCACCATGAGCCACTTTGGTCTCATCCTGTCTTTATCTGCACCTGGCGTTATCTAAACCCCCGACTCTGGCCTAATTTCTCAGATGCCAGGATGTCTAAGAACCATTGAGGCCTTTGTTCTACTCCTCTCTATCCCAGTTACAACCACAATCTCCTCGATAGAATGTAGGCCCAGTTAGACCAGAGACATATGTCTCACATGCCCCACAAATGATAGAATGGAATTTGGCTGTTTGGTTTTTTATCACAGAGACATCTATCAATTGTCAGCTTCAAGCTATCTTTAGTAAAAACCATGTCTATGACACCCAGCCTAGCTGCAGGAAGCTAGAGTGGACAGACAAAATCAGTATTAGCAGGACAGAAATATCTCACTGTTTGTTAAGTAAATAATTGCTAAATATCGAACAAATCAGGTAAATATGTCATTTTTCTATCACATGAGTCAATAACCAATCCTATTCACCTGAAGCAAACTAAAATCACGCCCAACCTGCCAATCGATGCCAAGCCCGCCCTCGGAAGCCTCGCCTTCTTGGCTATAATATGGGGGCTCGCTCCATTTCCTCAATTCTTCGCTCTTCAGTTTCAAGCACATGATGGCTAGGAGATTAAGTGTCTGTTATGAGGAGAAAGTACTCGTTCCCCTAGATGTTGCGAGTTTTTGGGTCTTGGTATCGTTTTTTGTGTTTGGTGAAAGCTAACTACTTTCTGCTCTGCTTGTGTAGCTAATGCTTCCTTACTTGAGTGGTAAGAGTATGTTTGAAAAGGCTAACCAGCTGGGTTTGAACCTCTGACCGTGCCCTAGGGCATGTGGTTTCACAATGAAAAATGTAAGATTCTCACGAGGGCTGTCCTTTTGCCTGGGGTGGAACCACGCTCAGGAGGCCTTGGCTCAGACCAGTTTGCAAGACCATTGTCTCCGGCTGGGTTCAACTTCCACTGGGAGTCGGGCTGACTTTGTGAGAAAGATCGGTAGTCAGAGTTGATAGGGGTTCCTCCAGGTTTGGGGGAATTTACTTCCTGTCCCTGCAGCTGTGAAGCGTTTCTAACCCCTGTTTAAAGATTTTGCTGATGAGTGGTGTGTTACTTAGCTCAAGAGGCTAACAAGATGGGTAATCCTGGCACAGTGCTTCCGAATAAACAGAGCCAGTTCTCTGGATTCCTGAGAGGGACAGGCTGATGTATTTTTATGAGCCAGTTTCGCTAACAAGGTTGTTTGGCTCGGGGTCCTCCTCCCCAATCATTTACAAAGGCAACAGTGCTCCCAAGTGGCTGGTCAATGGGGGCAAAACCGTAAAATGGCATGTTCCGAGAGTGTACATGTAAGTCAAAATGTCTTTAATGATAAGAAGTAGAAGCTCAGTATTGAGAAGTCAGAATTAAAACAGAGCTTGACCAGTCTTGTTTAGTTGGCTCTGGAAGGTCATGGATCTTTACACATGCTAAATAAAATATAGTTTTTATTTGTCACCTGCGTTGAATACAACATGTGTAGACCTTACCATGAAATGCTTATTTACACGCCCTTAACCAACAATGTTAAAAAAAAAAATTAAAAAACTTTTTCTCCCCAATTTCATGATTTCCAATTGGTAGTTACAGTCTTGTCTCATCACTGCAACTCCCGTACATCCTCGGGTGAGGAGAGGTTGAGAGCCATGCGTCCTCCGAAACACGACCCAACCAAGCCACACTGCTTCTTGACACAACATCATTGTTGGTTAAGGGCGTGTAAATAAGCATTTCATGGTAAGTACAAATACAAATACATGTTGTATTCAACGCAGGTGACAAATAAAAACTATATTTTATTTAGCATGTGTAAAGATCCATGACCTTCCAGAGCCAACTAAACAAGACTGGTCAAGCTCTGTTTTAATTCTGACTTCTCAATACTGAGCTTCTACTTCTTATCATTAAAGACATTCTGACAAAGTCGGGCTGACTTTGTCAAGACTGCTGGGCTGGCCTCCCGGATGTCCTGTGGCGGGCCGGGCGCAGTGCGCGCTAACCAAGGCAAATGTCAATATGCCTTGCATACTGTTGTTCAGGTTATTTATCATTGTTTTAGTTTACAATGGCCTGCTTAACCCGGAAGCCAGCCAGATTTAGAATCCAAGATGGCGTAGCAGTCAGACGTCTTGTCGTGTCCCTTGTATATATCGTTTTTTTACATATTTTTCTTCGCATATCTTTTAAAACATTTTGCTAAACCTCAACTTCAAAATACTCTCCTGCAACCCAATGTAGCGCGGATCTGCTTTTTTTTCTAAAGTATTTATATTTACTTCGGATCCGGAACCCCTCAACTGAAGCTAGCCAGCTAACTACCAGCAAACCATTGCTAGCGGTCATCAGCTAACTGGTCATCAGCTAACCTTTAGCTCGGAAAGCTCTCGCCAGTTCGAGCAACGCGACTCTAACCAGAGCATAACGGACCTATTATTTTTATCCCCGGATTCCCACCGGATTCCCACCGGATTCCCACCGCAAACGGAACATTTTCAGCTGGATCTTCACAACTAGCTAACTAGCTAACCGCAACCCTGGATGATTACTCCTGGCTAGCGTTTCCATCCACTTAGCTTGAAGCTAGCCCGGCCAGAGCTCCTGTGCTACCACCAAAGCATACTCCTGGGCTACAATATCCGGACCCACGACCGGTCTATCGATGTCACCGCATGAAGAGGCATAAACAGACTCACCCCATCGCGACGTCCCCCAAAGACTTTCTAGCCCTTGCTATCTGCTTCCTTGCTAATTCGGCCTGCTAACTGCTAGCTTGTTTAGCCCCGGTCCGCTAACTGCTACCTTGTTTAGCCCCGGCCTACTAACTGTTAGCTTGTTAGCACAGGCCTGCTAACTGTCTGAATCGCCGCGTCCCAACCACTCACTGGACCCATTTTTACTTTCAATCTCTTTTCGATTTTTAATTCGATTATACCTTCCGGTAACCTGCCTCACCCAATGTGATACGGAATCACTATTATTTTTAATTTTTAGAACACATTCAATAACCTCCAGAAGCTAACCAGCTAACTAGCTACAAGCTATTTAGTCATTGTTAGCCACTGCTAGCGGCTTTACCTTCTGCACAGCCAGCCAGTTTTTTAACCTGGATAATACTCGCCAGTCTGGCTTCCCTGCCCCATCCACCGCTGCCCCCTGGACACTGATCACTTGGCTACATAGCTGATGCATGCTGCTGTCCATTAATCACGGTACTCCATTCTGCTTGTTTATGTTTTATCTGTCGGCCCCAGCCGCACTCAGGCTCTGTGTGTAGTTAATCCGACCCTCCCTGCCTAGTCAACGCCATTTTACCTGCTGTTGTTGTGCTAGCTGATTAGCTGTTGTTGTCTCACCTACTGTTTAGCTAGCTCTCCCAATTCAACACCTGTGATTACTGTATGCCTCGCTGTATTTCTCTCTCAAATGTCAATATGCCTTGCATACTGTTGTTCAGGTTAGTTATCATTGTTTTAGTTTACAATGGAGCCCCTAGTTCCACTCTTCATACCCCTGATACCTCCTTTGTCCCACCTCCCACACATGCGGTGACCTCACCCATTACAACCAGCATGTCCAGAGATACAACCTCTCTCATCACCCAGCGCCTGGTCTTACCTCCGCTGTACCCGCACCCCACCATACCCCTGTCTGCGCATTATGCCCTGAATATATTCTACCATGCCCAGAAATCTGCTCCTTTTATTCTCTGTCCCCAACGCTCTAGGCGACCAGTTTTGATAGCCTTTAGTCGCACCCTCATACTACTCCTCCTCTGTTCCGCGGGTGATGTGGAGGTAAACCCAGGCCCTGCATGTCCCCAGGCACCCTCATTTGTTGACTTCTGTGATCGAAAAAGCCTTTGTTTCATGCATGTCAACATCAGAAGCCTCCTCCCTAAGTTTGTTTTACTCACTGCTTTAGCACACTCTGCTAACCCTGATGTCCTTGCCGTGTCTGAATCCTGGCTAAGGAAGGCCACCAAAAATTCAGAGATTTCCATACCCAACTATAACATTTTCCGTCAAGATAGAACTGCCAAAGGGGGAGGAGTTGCAGTCTACTGCAGAGATAGCCTGCAAAGTAATGTCATACTTTCCCGGTCCATACCCAAACAGTTCGAACTACTAATTTTAAAAATGACTCTCTCCAGAAATAAGTCTCTCACTGTTGCCGCCTGCTACCGACCCCCCTCAGCTCCCAGCTGTGCCCTGGACACCATTTGTGAATTGATCGCCCCCCATCTAGCTTCAGAGTTTGTTCTGTTAGGTGACCTAAACTGGGATATGCTTAACACCCCGGCAGTCCTACAATCTAAGCTCACACAAATCATCAAGGAACCCATCAGGTACAACCCTAAATCTGTAAACAAGGGCACCCTCATAGACGTCATCCTGACCAACTGGCCCTCCAAATACACCTCCGCTGTCTTCAACCAGGATCTCAGCGATCACTGCCTCATTGCCTGTATCGACCACCCCTGTAAACGACCACCCCTAATCACTGTCAAACGCTCCCTAAAACACTTCTGTGAGCAGGCCTTTCTAATCGACCTGGCCCGGGTATCCTGGAAGGACATTGACCTCATCCCGTCAGTTGAGGATGCCTGGTCATTCTTTAAAAGTAACTTCCTCACCATTTTAGATAAGCATGCTCCGTTCAAAAAATGCAGAACTAAGAACAGATATAGCCCTTGGTTCACTCCAGACCTGACTGCCCTCGACCAGCACAAAAACATCCTGTGGCGGACTGCAATAGCATCGAATAGTCCCCGCGATATGCAACTGTTCAGGGAAGTCAGGAACCAATACACGCAGTCAGTCAGGAAAGCTAAGGCCAGCTTCTTCAGGGAGAAATTTGCATCCTGTAGCTCTAACTCCAAAAAGTTCTGGGACACTGAAGTCCATGGAGAACAAGAGCACCTCCTCCCAGTTGCCCACTGCACTGACTGAGGCTAGGTAACACGGTCACCACTGATAAATCCATGATTATCGAAAACTTCAACAAGCATTTCTCAACGGCTGGCCATGCCTTCCGCCTGGCTACTCCAACCTCGGCCAACAGCTCCGCCCCCCCCCCCCGCAGCGACTCGCCCAAGCCTCTCCAGGTACTCCTTTACTCAAATCCAGATAGCAGATGTTCTGAAAGAGCTGCAAAACCTGGACCCGTACAAATCAGCTGGGCTTGACAATCTGGACCCTCTATTTCTGAAACTATCCGCCGCCATTGTCGCAACCCCTATTACCAGCCTGGTCAACCTCTCTTTCATATCGTCCGAGATCCCCAAGGATTGGAAAGCTGCCGCAGTCATCCCCCTCTTCAAAGGGGGAGACACCCTGGACCCAAACTGTTACAGACCTATATCCATCCTGTCCTGCCTATCTAAGGTCTTCGAAAGCCAAGTCAACAAACAGGTCACTGACCATCTCGAATCCCACCGTACCTTCTCCGCTGTGCAATCTGGTTTCCAAGCCGGTCACGGGTGCACCTCAGCCACGCTCAAGGTACTAAACGATATTATAACCGCCATCGATAAAAGACAGTACTGTGCAGCCGTCTTCATCGACCTTGCCAAGGCTTTCGACTCTGTCAATCACCATATTCTTATCGGCAGACTCAGTAGCCTCTGTGTTTCTGATGACTGCCTTGCCTGGTTCACCAACTACATTGCAGACAGAGTTCAGTGTGTCAAATTGGAGGGCATGCTGTCCGGTCCTCTGGCAGTCTCTATGGGGTGCCACAGGGTTCAATTCTCGGGCCGACTCTTTTCTCTGTATATATCAATGATGTTGCTCTTGCTGCGGGCGATTCCCTGATCCACCTCTACGCAGACGACACCATTCTATGTACTTCCGGCCCGTCCTTGGACACTGTGCTATCTAACCTCCAAACGAGCTTCAATGCCATACAACACTCCTTCCGTGGCCTCCAACTGCTCTTAAACGCTAGTAAAACCAAATGCATGCTTTTCAACCGTTCGCTGCCGGCACCCGCACGCCTGACTAGCATCACCACCCTGGATGGTTCCGACCTTGAATATGTGGACATCTATAAGTACCTAGGTGTCTGGCTAGACTGTAAACTCTCCTTCCAGACTCACATCAAACATCTCCAATCGAAAATCAAATCTAGAGTCGGCTTTCTATTCCGCAACAAAGCCTCCTTCACTCACGCCGCCAAACTTACCCTAGTAAAACTGACTATCCTACCGATCCTCGACTTCGGCGATGTCATCTACAAAATTGCTTCCAACACTCTACTCAGCAAACTGGATGCAGTTTATCACAGTGCCATCCGTTTTGTCACTAAAGCACCTTATACCACAAACCACTGCGACCTGTATGCTCTAGTCGGCTGGCCCCCGCTACATATTCGTCGCCAGACCCACTGGCTCCAGGTCATCTACAAGTCCATGCTAGGTAAAGCTCCGCCTTATCTCAGTTCACTGGTCACGATGGCAACACCCACCCGTAACACGCGCTCCAGCAGGTGTATCTCACTGATCATCCCTAAAGCCAACACCTCATTTGGCCGCCTTTCATTCCAGTTCTCTGCTGCCTGTGACTGGAACGAATTGCAAAAATCGCTGAAGTTGGAGAATTTTATCTCCCTCACCAACTTCAAACATCTGCTATCTGAGCAGCTAACCGATCGCTGCAGCTGTACATAGTCTATCGGTAAATAGCCCACCCATTTTTACCTACCTCATCCCCATACTGTTTTTATTTATTTACTTTTCTGCTCTTTTGCACACCAATATCTCTACCTGTACATGACCATCTGATCATTTATCACTCCAGTGTTAATATGCAAAATTGTAATTATTCGCCTACCTCCTCATGCCTTTTGCACACAATGTACAGTGCATTGCGAAAGTATTCGGCCCCCTTGAACTTTGCAACCTTTTGCCACATTTCAGGCTTCAAACATAAAGATATAAAACTGTATTTTTTGTGAAGAATCAACAACAAGTGGGACACAATCATGAAGTGGAACGACATTCATTGGATATTTCAAACTTTTTTAACAAATCAAAAACTGAAAAATTGGGCGTGCAAAATTATTCAGCCCCCTTAAGTTAATACTTTGTAGCGCCACCTTTTGCTGCGATTACAGCTGTAAGTCGCTTGGGGTATGTCTCTATCAGTTTTGCACATCGAGAGACTGAAATTTTTTCCCATTCCTCCTTGCAAAACTGCTCGAGCTCAGTGAGGTTGGATGGAGAGCATTTGTGAACAGCAGTTTTCAGTTCTTTCCACAGATTCTTGATTGGATTCAGGTCTGGACTTTGACTTGGCCATTCTAACACCTGGATATGTTTATTTTTGAACCATTCCATTATAGATTTTGCTTTATGTTTTGGATCATTGTCTTGTTGGAAGACAAATCTCCGTCCCAGTCTCAGGTCTTTTGCAGACTCCATCAGGTTTTCTTCCAGAATGGTCCTGTATTTGGCTCCATCCATCTTCCCATCAATTTTAACCATCTTCCCTGTCCCTGCTGAAGAAAAGCAGGCCCAAACCATGATGCTGCCACCACCATGTTTGACAGTGGGGATGGTGTGTTCATCTGTGTTGCTTTTACGCCAAACATAACGTTTTGCATTGTTGCCAAAAAGTTAAATTTTAGTTCCACATGTTCCACATGTTTGGTGTGTCTCCCATGTGGCTTGTGGCAAACTTTAAACAACACTTTTTATGGATATCTTTAAGAAATGGCTTTCTTCTTGCCACTCTTCCATAAAGGCCAGATTTGTACAATATACAACTGATTGTTGTCCTATGGACAGAGTCTCCCACCTCAGCTGTAGATCTCTGCAGTTCATCCAGAGTGATCATGGGCCTCTTGGCTGCATCTCTGATCAGTCTTCTCCTTGTATGAGCTGAAAGTTTAGAGGGACGGCCAGGTCTTGGTAGATTTGCAGTGGTCTGATACTCCTTCCATTTCAATATTATCGCTTGCACAGTGCTCCTTGGGATGTTTAAAGCTTGGGAAATATTTTTGTATCCAAATCCGGCTTTAAACTTCTTCACAACAGTATCTCGGACCTGCCTGGTGTGTTCCTTGTTCTTCATGATGCTCTCTGCGCTTTTAACGGACCTCTGAGACTATCACAGTGCAGGTGCATTTATACGGAGACTTGATTACACACAGGTGGATTGTATTTATCATCATTAGTCATTTAGGTCAACATTGGATCATTCAGAGATCCTCACTGAACTTCTGGAAAGAGTTTGCTGCACTGAAAGTGAAGAGGCTGAATAATTTTGCACGCCCAATTTTTCAGTTTTTGATTTGTTAAAAAAGTTTGAAATATCCAATAAATGTCGTTCCACTTCATGATTGTGTCCCACTTGTTGTTGATTCTTCACAAAAAAATACAGTTTTATATCTTTATGTTTGAAGCCTGAAATGTGGCAAAAGGTCGCAAAGTTCAAGGGGGCCGAATACTTTCGCAAGGCACTGTATATAGACTCTCCTTTTTTTCTACTGTGTTATTGACTTGTTAATTGTTTACTCCATGTGTGAGTTTGCTACTGTGTTGTCTGTTCACACTGCTATGCTTTATCTTGGCCAGGTCGCAGTTGCAAATGAGAACTTGTTCTCAACTAGCCTACCTGGTTAAATAAAGGTGAAATAAAAAAATAAAAATAAAAAACACCAATTTGTTGGAGGAAACACCGTACACCTGGTGACCGTGTCAGCGTGCATACACCTGGCCCACCACAGGAGTCGCTAGAGCGCAATGGGACATGGACATCCCTGCCGGCCAAACCCTCCCCTAACCCGGATGATGCTGGGACATTTATGCGCCGCCCTATGCGTCTCCCGGTCGCTCCCAGGTGCGACAGAGCCTGGACTCAAACCAGGATCTCTAGTGGCACAGCTACTGTAGCAACTGCGATGCAGTGCCTTAGACCACTGCACCACTCGGGAGGCCAACAATGATGTTTGAAGAAAAATAAGAGTTAAGAAAATATTTTTGCCTCTAACACCTTGACTATTGTACTCATATCACGCCCCAGTTCAGCTCAGCAGGCAATCTACTCCAAACATGTATTAAGTATGCCTATAACCTGATTCATACATTCTATAAACATCTTAATATGAATGATAGACTACAAAGTTATATTCATACAATCATCACTCTGAACACATCCAGCACACAAATATTCTTCCTGATTGTAAAAACATGTTTGCTGTCCCCATTTAAATATTATGCATAGGATCCACTACAGCCATGTCTATGGGCATGAAATATGGACATTTCTGCAGGCCTTTGTTGCAACCTGTGTGAGTTTGACCTGAATCTGTGTTGTTGAACAGATAAAATGATGGTGGTGAAATCCCAAGTAGGCCACATGAAAGCTAAAAACATCACACGAACAAAAAAAACGCTTCTAATAAAAGTTTCTAATAGAATGACATTGAAAATAAACAGGGGCCTGAATTTATAGCCAACATTATAAATTATGATATATTATCAATGTACACTAGCTTTGAGCGAAGTTTGTGAACCTAGAGCCAAAGTTAAATAAAGATGTCTTTACCATTGAAAAAATATACTTAAGGTGTGTGGCTCTCCCAGAGACGCCAATGCGATAGCATACGTCTGGTCTACTTGTCTATGAACCAGATGTTTCGCTTCCTCTTCCGTCTCTGCTGGAGCGACGATATACTTGTCTCCCAGAGTTACTGTTTTGATGGGACAAGAAGTGCTGTTTCATGAAACATAGGCACATACTCATCAATGAAATGAAATCAGTCAATGAAATGCATGGTGATTTAAAGAAAGCCAAAAGTGAGAGTGTGACAGTTGAAAATGACCAATCAGATTAACTTGATTTGAAAACTCTGCCATACTACTTTAAGGCACAGTAATTCATTGGGGGGGGGGGGGGGGGGGGGGTTATTTTGGATTTTATTTTTTTATTTTTTTTATTGGGGGGTGTTTTCTACTGGCGGTCAATTCAAAATATATATTTCTGTAGCTCCTCATCGCACCAAGCCATGGAAATGGTTGTAGATAGTGTTTATATTTGGGACGTCAAACGTTCAGCCTGATGCACAGACCCTATGGACACTACTCTAGAGCGCCTGTTTCAGTTATTCTTATGAACACTTTTAAACTCTCTCCATGATTAAAGTAGGAAGAAATAGATGTAATTGTTGTAAAAATGTGTGAGTTTGCTACAGTGGCTTGCAAAAGTATTCACCCCCTTGGTGTTTTTCCTATTTTGTTGCATTACAACCTGTAATTGAAATGGATTTTTATTGGGATTTCATGTAATGACATACACAAAATAGTCCAAATTGGTGAAATGAAAAAAATAACTTATTTCAAAAAAATGTAAAACGGAAAAGTGGTGCGTGCGTATGTATTCACCCCCTTTGCTATGAAGCCCCTAAATCTAAGTGTCCCATGATCTGTCACATGATCTCAGTATATATACACCTGTTCTGAAAGGCCCCGGAGTCTGCAACACCACTAAGCAAGGGGCACCACCAAGCAAGCAGCACCATGAAGACCAAGGAGCTCTCCAAACAGGTCAGGGACAAAGTTGTGGAGAAGAACAGCTTAGGGTTGGGTTATTAAAAAATATCTGAAAACATCCCACAGAGCACCATTAAATCCATTATTAAAAAATGGAAAGAATATGGAACCACAACAAACCTGCCAAGAGAGGGCCTCCCACCAAAACTCACGGACCAGGCAAGGAAGGCATTAATCAGAGATACAACAAAGAGACCAAAGATAACCCTGAAGGAGCTGCAAAACTCCTCAGCGGAGGTTGGAGTATCTGTCCATAGGACCACTTTAAGCCATACACTCCACAGAGCTGGGCTTTACGGAAGAGTGGAGTACTTTGACATATTGAATTATGTTATATTACGATAATTTCCCTATGGTGGACAGAACATGTTCCTACATTACACAGACTAACATTTTCACCACACAATCATTACTATTCACCACCTCCCCTCTTCGGGGGATTTTTGTTACATGTACAATCTACACACATTTTTACATACATGGCACTGTTTTTGTTTTTACATTACTTACATAGCAAGAATAAAGTAATTTGAAATGTTGATATACATTACATCTAGAAAGATAGTACTTATACATTATATGTTTTCAGTCAGAACTATTATAGAACATGAGCTTGGACAGTATCCCTTTTTTCTCTCCAATTTCGTGATATCCAATTGGTAATTACAGTCTTGTCCCATCACTGCAACTCCTGTACGAACTCAGGAGAGGCGAAGGTCGAGAGCCATGCGTCCCCCGAAACATAACCCTGCCAAGCCGCACTGCTTCTTGACACACTGCTTGCTTAACCTGGAAACCAGCCGCCCCAATGTGTCGGAGGAAACACAGTACAACTGGTGACTGAAGTCAGCGTGCATGCGCCCGACCCACCACAAGGAGTCGCTAGAGCACAATAGGACAGGGACATCCCGACCGGCCAAACCCTCCCTAACCCGGACACACTAGGCCAATTGTGCGCCGATCTCGGCCGGCTGTAACACCGCCCGGAATCAAACCTGGGTCTGTAGTGATGCCTCTAGCACTGCGATGCAGTGGCTTAGACCGCTGCGTCACTCAGGAGGCCGCATTGGTAGCATTTCTATGTTGAAGATTTTCCATCCAATTGGCTTTACTTTTGTAATACATTATACTTGATCGTTCCCAAATAAGTTCATCCATAACTTATTCTGTGCCTCTATGGTACCGTTTGTATTGCTATCCATCTGTACTGTTATTTATACTATTTCCTTTGAATATAATATTAACTATTTTGGCCTAAATGTTTTGTTTTAAAGATGAGTATTGAATTGCATGACCTCTAATGGCACATTTAAAAGTGTCCCATACAATATGGGAATCTGCTGTACTTATGTTATGCAGGAAAAAGTTATTATTAGTTTTAAAAATGATTTGTCTTGGTTAAAAACAGGTTGTCATCCAGTAGGCTTTGATTACATTTCTAATGTCCTCGTCCACGTGGAAATTCTGGAAGAGTTATATTTGATGGTCCGACTGCATTCTGCCCCCTATCAAAGCTTCTTTTTTTTTTTCTTTTTTTTAACTTTTGGTGCCAGTGTGAGGGATACAAGAAAGTAATCAAGATGACTAGTTTGATTAAGCCACCACCATGTACAGTATATAGTATATAGATTAATTGGCCAAATCTGTTTATCGTCCAATAGGATATTTAAAATGATCCACCTTACTATCTAATCTGTTTGGACAGTTTGCACATTCGGTTCGAAATTGTTATTGATTAATATCATCACCCCTGTTGAGTTTCTTTGCCCATACAGAAATATATTTCTCCCTCCCATTCCTTTTTCCGTACAACATCATCTGTAATTGGAGAGTGAGTTTCCTGTAAACAATAGATAGTATATTCCTTCTCTTTTAGCCAGGTAATGACTGATTGTCTTTTCTTATAATCTGCTAAAACATTACAATTATAACTAGCTATACTTATTTAATCACTTACAATAATGAGATACAAGTTTCAATTATACCTAATATGGGCAGCAGTGTAGCCTAGTGGACTAGTAACTGAAAGGTTTGCAAGATCAAATCCCCGAGCTGACAAGGTAAAAATCTGTCGTTCTTCCCCTGACCAAGGCAGTTAACCCACTGTTCCTAGGCTGTCATTGAAAATAAGAATTTGTTCTTCACTTACTTGCCTAGTTAAAAAAAAGGTTAAAAAAAATCTATGCTCAGAAAGTACCATGATGATCAAGCTGCTAAATGATGATATTAGTGAAATCGTGATTTTTTTTGGTCCTGGCTATTTATAACAGTATTTCGAGTCTGCAATACTCTACACCCGAAAGCCACAACCTTCCGAATGCAACTCCACATTCGTAACAATGGTGCGTTTTGAGAATCAGGATAACTTAATGTCTCAGGCTGGACACATTGGCAGTCAGGATCTGTTTTCTCCACCGAGTGTTGTTAACACCCCATTGTACCCCTTATCCAACAGTCGGTTGAGAAACCAGCATTTGAGTGTTCAGAGGTAAATCACCTAAGCTCTTCCGATTGCCATGGAAGTGGCTAGTGTCTTCAGAGGTGTCTGAAACAGTCTGCAACAGTTCCCCTGTGGGATTAAGCCTTGGGCTACCTTGTGTCTTCGATGAGGCAGAGCGCGAATGCGCATTATCAAGTCACAGCAGGTTCCCTGTTGTTTTGGACTTAAGGTTCCTTTTGTGACTTTTGGCATTCCAGACTCAGGTCTTGTGTGAGCCTTTTTGGAACCGATAGGGTTTAAGGACTTGGCTGCCGTGGTCGAAGTTATGCAGGATTTTGTCCGGGTTACCACGGTTCCCTGTGGGTTTGAGCCTTGGTCTGCCGGGGTTCATCGTCTCCGGTCGATGTTTATGCAGCGCCCGTGTGCACTTTACCAAGTTAGGACATGTGTTTTGTTGTTTTGGACTTGCAGTTCCTTTTATGAGTTCTGACATTTCAGGCTCTCAAGGTAAATATTGGTATTGGAACTGTGGGGTATAGGAACTTGGACTGCAGTTCAGGCTTCTCTCTGACAGTTCAGGCTTCTCGGTTAAGTCTGAGGGAAAAAAGTGGCTTCTGTAGCCTTTTTTGAGCCGGAGGAACCTGTGTGTGCTTGGGCTGCCATGGGCCTCCTAGTTTGGTACCCTCTGAGCCGGCTTGGGGCTTGATTGTATGTCCCCATAGTATGTTATATCAAGTGACTGTCTGAAAGGGAACAAGGGAATGTACAGTTATGACTATAACTGCTGCTCCCTGAAGGAGGGAACGAGGTATAACATATTTTGGCCCCGAGCCGTCAATGGGGTTTGGACTCGCTGAAGAGCGGTACTGAATTGAGGAAATGGATGTGAGCCCTGGTATTATAGCCAGGAAGGCGGGGTTTCCAAGGGCGGGCTCGGCATTCATTGGCACATTGGGCGTGATTTCAGTTTGCTTCAGGGTTAACTCCCCATAGTATGTTATACTTCGTTCCCTCCTTCAGGGAACAGTAGTATTTTCATAACTGTACATTCTTTCACAGGAGTGGCAGACATTTTGTGACTTCCCAGAGATCATCGACATCAACATCAAGAGGGCGTGCCACGAGCAGGTTCCCCAGGACAGCAGGGTGGTCACGATCACCCGGCAGGACGACAGATGCCTGGTTGGTTGATAACACTGAATCAATGCTCAATACATCCTTAATTAATGCCTAATCAAAAACAATTGATGCTGACTCATTGCACCTGAGCAACATCCATTTCGGGGGGTGTATGGCTAATGAAAAAGCGTGCATGTCACCATTTTTCTCCACAGGAGGCCGAGTTTCAAACAGTGACTGAGGCACTTTCATTTGTTTCACTTGTGGATGGCTACTTCAGGCTGACTACAGACTCCAGTCACTATTTCTGTCAAGACGTTGCACCTCCCAGCCTGCTTGAAGACATTGAAAGCAACTGCCATGGGCCAATCACGTAGGTCCTTTCAGACTTATATCAAACCCATAGAGATACATTAGACGTAAACATTCTGTGTACCTTTATATGTTGTTTTCTCAGGTCTGAGTTTGCAGTGCACAAGCTGAAAAAAGTAGGCGCCAAAGATGGCAGGTTTCTGCTAAGACGCAGCCCCAAAGACTATGACAAGTTCTTTCTCACTGTCTGCGTTCAGGTAAAAAGTTGACAATTATGAAACATAATCAATCCTCAAATTGCTTTAATCTGGATTTACTTTTTTTTAAATCTGGATTTTACTTTATTTAGATAGTCTGGATGGTCCACCTGTATTGTATTTATTAGGAATCCCCCTTACAATCAAAAATAATAATAAATAACTGTACATCTTATAACATTATTACACCACTGCATATCTACAATAGAAAATGTATAATACCACCATACAACAATATTACCATGTACCTGTGTGTAGAGTGTGTGTGCCAGCGTCTGTGTGCACGTATGTGCGTGTGTGTGTCTCTTCACAGTTAGTGTTGTTCCATAAGGTTTAGTTGTATCTGTTTTATAATCTGATTTTACTGCTTGCATCAGTTACTTGATGTGGAATAGAGTTCCATGTAGTAATGGCTCTATGTAGTACTGTGCGTTTCCCAGAGCTTGTTCTGGACTTGGGGACTGTGAAGAGACCTCTGGTGGCATGTCTTGTGGGGTTTACATGGGGGTCTGAGCTGTATGCTTGTCATTTGAACAGACAACTCGGTGCTTTCAACATGTCAATGTCTCTCACAAAGACAAGTAGTGATGCATTCAATCTCTCCTCTACTTTGAGACAGTATAGATTGACATGCATATCATTGATGTTTACTCTCCATATACAATATACATTTAAGGGCCAGCCGTGCTGCTCTGTTTTGGGCCAAATGTAATTAGCATATTTCCCTCTTTGTGGCACTTGACCATATGACTGGGCAGTAGTCCAGGTGTGACAAAACTAGGGCCTGTAGGACTTATTTAGTCAAGAAAACAGAGTAACGCTTTATTAAGTACAGACCTTTCTCCATCTTAGCTACGGTTGCATCAATATGTTTTTACCATGACAGTTTACAATCCAGGGTTACTCCAAGCAGTTTAATCTTCTCAACTTGCTCAATTTTCACCTTATTCATTACAAGATTTAGTTAGGTTTAGTAATAAGGTAGTAGTTAATTTATCAAAGTCTATCAAAACAGCTCCCACAAACATCTTATCAGTTTGTGGTGGAAATTCAATACCAAGGAAACACCTGAAGTCAATATTAAATGAATCATTCTTTATTATCAGTTAATCGGAGAGGTTACAAGCAACTCATATACAAAGTACAAATTTGCCGAAAGCTCCGCCAGGGCGGTCCCTTCTGTTTTCTTACTATATACTGCTACACAAAAAAGCTACATAGGCATGGTTCATAGGGTTGGTTCCTGCAGGTGACTGGCTGTTATAGCGTGGGCTCAGTTTCCCAAGACGCTGAGCAATTTCTCCTATCCTAACTTCCAGAACATATTCTGGGTGTTTTGCCAATTGGTCTGAGGAGGAGATCACAGTCACTGTCACAGTTTCTTCCTGGGAAGGTGAGGCGGACCAAAACGCAGCGTGGTTATAGTTCATGGTTCTTTAATAAGAAAACTCAAACATGAACAAACTACAAAACAATAAACGTGAAAACCGTAACAGTCCTAACTGGTGCATAAAACACAAAGACAGGAAACAATCACCCACAAAATACCCAAAGAACATGGCTGCCTAAATATGGTTCCCAATCAGAGACAACAATAAACACCTGCCTCTGATTGAGAACCAAACTAGGCAACCATAGACTTACCTAGACACTTAAACTGAGCACAACCCCATAAATCTACAAAAAACCGTAGACAAGACACATAAATCACACCCTGGCCAAAATAATAAAGAAAACAAAGATAACTAAGGCCAGGGCGTGACAGTCACCTGCATGAACAAAGAAAGAGTGAGAGTAGATGCATACTGTATACAATTACACTCTCTCCTTTTATCACTTCTGTGATAACGATTGTTAAATATTAGTGCTCTTGAGCAGGTTTTCATCAAGGATCTCTCTGTACTTTGCTGCGTTCCTCTTTCCCTCGCGCCTGACTAGTCTCGGGGTCCTTGCTGCTAAAACAGGATGCACATGATGCTGCCACCATCATGCTTCACTGTATGGATGGTGTCAGGTTTCCTCCTGCCGTAACGCTTGGCATTCTGGCCAAAGAGTTAAATCTTGGTTTTATCAGACCAGAGAGCTTGTTTCTCATTGTCTGAGAGTCCTTTAGGTGCCTTTTGGCAAACTCCAAGAGGGCTGTCATGTGCCTATTACTGAGGATTGGCTTCCGTCTGGCCATTTTACCATAAAGGTCTGATTGATGGAGTACTGGAGAGATGGTTGTCTTTCTGGAAGGTTCTCCCATCTCCACAGAGGAACTCTAGAGCTCTGTCAGAGTGACCATCAGGTTCTTGGTCATCTCCCTGACCAAGA
The DNA here is from genome assembly GCF_013265735.2 of Oncorhynchus mykiss. Lineage (NCBI taxonomy): Eukaryota > Metazoa > Chordata > Actinopteri > Salmoniformes > Salmonidae > Oncorhynchus > Oncorhynchus mykiss. Next base: position 17,887,859 of record NC_048565.1, on the reverse strand, counting down.
CCCTTCTCCCCTGGTTGCTCAGTTTGGCCGGGCGGCCAGCTCTAGGAAGAGTCTTGGTGGTTCCAAACTTATTCCATTTAAGAATGATGGAGGCCACTGTGTTCTTGGGGACCCTCAATGCTGCAGAATTGTTTTGGCACCGATCTGGGGAAGTGTACCTCGACACAATCCTGTCTCAGAGCTCTACAGACAATTCCTTTGACCTAATGGCTTGGTTTTTGCTCTGACATGCACTGTGCCTTTCCAAATCATGTCCAATCAATTGAATTTTCCCCAGGTGGACTCCAACCAAGTTGTAGAAACATCTCAAGAATGATCAATGGAAACAGGATGCACCTGAGCTCAATTTCGAATCTCATAGCAAAGGGTCTGTACCGACTTCAGACGAGTCTCCTGACACCTGTGGAGGTCATAGAGCAAAATTAAGAACACCATCCTGTTCGGTCACTACAGACAATGTTGCGAGAAGAACGATTTTCGGGATGTCTCATGGTCTGACAAACACTGCTCTAGCTCTGTCACCTTTCAGCGCAGATTCAGAAGTGCGACATAGGCAGATATGGTGGATTGAGACGCATCCAATGCAAAAAAAAACATCTCTAGCTTAAAAAAACATCTCTAGCTTAAAAAAACATATCTAGCTTAAAAAAAACATCTCTAGCTTAAAAAAACATCTCTAGCTTAAACTGATGGATTTTGATGGGGACCTTATGGGGTTTTAAGGTTCTCCTAAGCTTTTTACTATCATTCTCTGTATCATTTATTTTTGTTTCATAGTTTCACAGTTTCTTCTTCTTTTTTGTTTAGTTTTGTCACATGATTTGTCAATTTACAGTACCAGCTGTGTAGACAGATTTATTTGACATTCGTTTTGCTTCGTCCCTTTCAACCATACCATTTTTTAATTCCTTGTCATTCTTTGGGGATTTTACAGTTTTTGCAGTCATTTTCTTAATGGGTGCATGCTTATTAATAACTGGAATAACACATTACATAAATGCATCAAGTGCAGCGTCTGGTTGCTCATCATTACACACCACAGATCAGCAAATATTCTCTTCAATATAGGAATCACTACAAAATGTATTTTATGACCTCTTACACACTACATTAGGCACAGCCTTTGGAACTTTGTTTTTCCTAGATATGGCTACTATATTATGATCACTTCATCCAATGGATGTGGATACTGCTTTAGAGCAGATTTCTGCATCATTAGTAAAGATGAGATCAATACATGTGGATGATTTCATTCCTGTGCTGTTTGCAAATACCCTGGTTAGAGTTTAAAACTTTTTGTGGTAACACTTAATTTTACGGGGTCCTTAGTATTGTATAATTACACTGTAACAAGTTTTGTAGTTAATTGTAATAACTCCCTTACACTATAATAACACCATGTAACTGGTGGTAATTGCAGTCTGTAATTGCAGAGGTGTAACAACAAATGCTTGTTACAAATGGGAAAGTTTCCACTAAATTCACCATTTCGTGTTTAGTTTGTTCTCAGCTGCATCTGTTTCAGTAATAACTGTCACAGGGTTGTAATCTCTGGTGGACAGATGCTCTGGCTGTCTGAGATTACACTGGTTGGAGGCTCAGTAGGCACTAATTACCTACCCGTGAATGTGCACTCTTCAAAATCTCCACTCAGTCGCTATGTTTCCATTACCTTACCTTTTTGGTGACATTTACAAAGTTAGCATAGAAAGTAGATGCGACAATTGCCTGCCACAGAGCATTTCCATTGAACTATCTTGTTCCGATTAAAACAGCTGGCGGCAGGTAGCCTTGGGCGAGTAGTAACCGAAAGGTGGCTGGATTGAATCCCCATTTATACAAGGTAAAAAAATCGGTCATTATACCCATGAACAAGGTAGTTAACCCACTGTTCCCCGGGAGGCTGTCATTGTAAATAAGAATTTGTTCTTAACTGACTTGCCTAGTTAAATAAAGGTTCAAATATTTTAATGTAAATTACAAGTAAGTGTCCCTCAAGATAAACCTCATTTTAACTAGCTAAATCCTGTGTAACGCCTAGTAATTACATTGTACTTTTGCAGATAATACATGTACTCTGTGGTGTACTTATGGGTTTATCCTCTCACTTGGATGGCAAGGAGTTTAAAGTTGTCATAATAGGTAACATACACATTAATTATAATCTGGGATACTACCAGATTGGTAGTTACCCAGTCAGTGAGGTTGACCTACAGTATATCTGTAAACTCAACCAAGTTAAGACAGATGGTACACTTTTGGGGGGCAAGTGCTAGCAAAAACAGTAGGTTTCCATTGACAAATAAGCAATGTGGCAAAAAAAATCATTGCGACTTAATGAAAACGGCAGATGTAAGATACATTTTCTAAAGATTAACCAACATTTTATCCGTTCGACAGGGATGAATTATCTTTTGTCGAACTTCCTTTATTGTGAAAATTGATGATGAAAACAGTGTTTTCAAAATGTATAATTTAGAGGCCTCCCGGGTGGCGCAGTACTGCAGCGCCAGCTGTGCCATCAGAGTCCCTGGGTTCGCGCCCAGGCTCTGTCGTAACCGGCCGCGACCGGGAGGTCCGTGGGGCAACGCACAATTGGCCTAGCGTCGCCCGGGTTAGGGAGGGTTTGGTCGGTAGGGGTGTCCTTGTCTCATCGCGCACCAGCGACTCCTGTGGCGGGCTGGGCGCAGTGTACGCTAGCCAAGGTGGCCAGGTGCACGGTGTTTCCTCCGGCGCATTGGTGTGGCTGGCTTCCGGGTTGGATGTGCGCTGTATTAAAGAAGCAGCGGCTTGGTTGGTTGTGTATCGGAGGACGCATGACTTTCAACCTTCGTCTCTCCCGAGCCCGTACGGGAGTTGTAGCGATGAGACAAGATAGTAGCTACTACAACAATTGGATACTACGAAATTGGGGAGAAAAAGGGGTAAAAAAAAAATGTATAATTTAGAAGATGGACAGATGCTCTCTGGCTGTCTGACGGCATCACGAAAATGCCTACTGCTTGCAAAATCAATTTATTCAACTATAAAAAAGCATGTTTCTTTGCAGGACAAGGATTGTCCTGACTTTCAAGAATGACAGCAATTTTAAATGCTCATATTATCATATCAATATGATATGCTCAAATATCATATTGTTTCATATTGTTTCAGCATTAGTTAAGATTGTCACAGATTCTGGCGATAAGTAGGCCTAGGCACATGAGAATTAGGGCTACCTGAGACAGAAACAGATAGGTGGGAGGATAGGTGGGAGGCTTGGCATACAGGCTGTTGTCAATTTATTAATGCGCAATTTGTGAATACAGATGACACTGGAGAAGAAGGCTGACGTTTTACGTGTTCCTATCCAATTGTGTTTTCTTGTTTGTTTCTTTGCGTTGTTTGTAACTTATTTTTAAACTTATTTTGTACGTAATGTTGCTGCTACCATCTCTTATGACCAAAAATAACTTCTGGACATCAGAACTGCGATTACTCACCACAAACTGGCAGAATCCTTTTTTTCCTTTAACTAGTCCAACGAGCCCGACGTGAATGATATACTGCTTTCCCGGGAACAGGCCCAGAACCCTGTCATTTGCGTGAAGAGAAGGCAGAGAAAAAGGGTCCGGAGGACGGGCTGCCTTCTGAGAATTCATAGGCAATCGAATAAACCCCCACTGCTTTCCATTCTGCTAGAAAATGTTCAAACTTTGGAAAATAAAATGGGTGACCTACGTGGAAGATTAAACCCACAACGGGACATTCAAAACTGTAATATCTTATGCATCACAGAGTTGTGGCTGAACGACGACATTATCAACATACAGTTGGCTGGTTATATGCTGTATCGGCAGGATAGATCTGCGGTGTCTGGTAAGACGAGGCTGCTGACTATGTATTTTTGTTATTTACAATAACAGCTGGTGCACGATTTCTAAGGAAGTCTTGAGGTTTTGCTCGCCTGAGGTAGAGTATCTCATGATAAGCTGTAGACCACACTATCTACCTAGAGAATTTTCATCTATATTTTTCATAGCTGCTTACATACCACCACAAACTGATGCTGGCACTCAGACCGCAATCATTGAGCTGTATTCCGCTATAAGCAAACAGGAAAACGCCCACCCAGAGGCGGCACTCCTAGTGGCCGGCAACTTTAATGCAGGGAAACTTAAATCGGTCTTACCAAATTTCTATCAGAATGTTAAATGTGCGACCAGAGGGAAAAAAACTCTGGACCACCTTTACTCCACACACAGAGACACGTACAAAGCTCTCCCTCACCCTCCATTTGGCGAATCTGACAATAATTCTATCCTCCTGATTCCTGCTTACAAGCCAAATTAAAGCAGGAAGCACCAGTGACTCAATCAATAAAAAAGTGGTCAGATGAAGCAGATGCTAAGCTACAGGACTGTTTTTCTAGCACAGACTGGAATATGTTCCGGGATTCCTCCGATGGCATTGAGGAGTACACCACATCAGTCATTGGCTTCATCAATAAGTGCGTCGATGATGTCGTCCCCATGACTAATAAAATTGTATTTTATTTTGACTAAATGGGTAATATAAACACTTCAACCACTTCATTTTATTTCGACATTCTATGTATTTTGTTTAAAGTTGTGACGTCATTACGTCCAGCTTTTTATTTTACCTTTTTTTAACTAGGCAAGTCATTTAAGAACAAATTCTTAATTACAATTGTGCGCTGCCCTATGGCACTCCCAATCACAGCTGGATGAGATGCAGCCTGGATTCAAACCAGGGACTGTAGTGACGCCTCTTGCACTGCACCACTCGGGAGCCCATGTGTACTTATATATGTGTACTCATATAGTACGTTAGCCATCCTGACAACCTGACCCTAATTGTATAGCTGTGAGAGGATAAACCCACAAGTACATTACAGAGTATGTGTAATATCTACATGAGTACAATGTATTTAATATGTGTTACACAGGATTTATCTATTTAAAATGTGTATCTTGACGTGTAACTACAAAGTACGTTAACCATTCTGACAATCTAATCGTCAGCTTCTGAAAGTGCCGTCCAAGTGAGAAAATAAACAGTGATACACAGAGTACATACCTGCATAAGGTTTTTGCTAGATGTTACACATGATTTAGCTATTTAAAGTGAAGTGTAACTTTATAGTTACCTATAAGCAATTTCTATATAATTACTTATTACTCATTACCAAGTAAAAATATATTAAAAAGAAATGCTACTACATCAGTCAACTTTCTTGCAACATATAAAATACCTTACATATCTTACAAAACAATAAGGATTTGTATTGTTAGATTAATAATTAGATTCATTAGATTAAACAAAGATACAGGCCTACTCAATAACATATAAATAACTATTCTAGTGATGATTCAGATCTGTAGGCTAGTGAGTAGCCTAGATAGCAATCTAATTTAGAAAAATGGGATTGTCTTTTTCTTTCCTTTTTAACATTACAAGTAACAATGGAAATCGACAACTCTGACTTCTTTCTTGTAAGCGTCTGACCTTGTGAGAATCTGTGGTAGCGAAGAAGAATGTATGACAATTTGGCCTAGTTATCGTCATCATGATTTCTGTAGTTTAGGCATATAGTCTTTGCTAGCTACCTAGCTAGTTGTTCTGTTATCCATAATAGTGTTGACACAAGTAGCTAGCTAGCAGGCCCGCTCATTAGGCAGGATTAGGAGGCTGCCTATGGCAGCAGATTGACAACAGCAGCATTTTCTGAATATTTTACCTCTATTTAACTAAGCAAGTCAGTTATGAACAAATTCTTATTTTCAATGACGGCCTAGGAACAGTGGGTTAACTGCCTTGTTCAGGGGCAGAACGTCAGCTCGGGGATTCGATCTTGCAACCTTTCGGTTACTAGTCCAACACTCTAACCACTAGGCTACCTGCCGCCCCAAATAATGTGTTACGGGGTGTACTTTTCAATATTCTCTTAGACTCCTCTTGGGCTGGATTACAAAGACTGTCTAATTATGAAGAATGAACAATTCAGTCTTTCGGGGGTCCACAAGTCCTTCCTCAGCTTGAGGGAACTCACTGACTTCTTCCAACAAAGCAAGCTGCTCCTGGCTGAGGTTCCTGTCAAGCTGGAAAGATGTTGTCCACCTCGACCGAAAGGTACAGGACAACAAGCCAGTTGAAACTTAAAGCTAAATCATAGGATTCTGATCATTGACCATTGGTTACTTCACAATCAAATGAGACTAAAATATATTTCATATTGAAATCAGAAGACATAATATTTATTTGATTATACATATCTCAATCATAACAATTAGCAATGATACATCTGCATAATGCTACATCATTCATCACAAAAACTACACCTTACTTGCTGTAGAACTCTCAAACATGGTCATCATCCGCGGTAGCAGCTCAGTAGAGACACAGGGGTCTCCGATGCTGCAAAGGACCAAACCCAGTCACATCCAGTTCCACATGATCAAGTACGAGGATCTGCGATGGGTGAGTTCAGTGGAAGCCTGGAGCTTTACTCAAACATCCTATCAGTTCTCTGTTATGTGGGTTTAATACCATTCAAGTTTAAATTAATTCTGTCTTATGACAAATCCTGTATAAGGGAAGATGGGCAAGGCCATGAATGACAGTTTGAGTGAATTAATGGTTTACTCACTTTACTGTATGTATAATTTCTGTCAGTCTGAAAGCTTGGGACAGGGATCCTTCACGCGAATCTTCAAAGGCAGCAAGATAGACATCCGTGATGGGGAGAGACATGTGACAGATGTTCTGCTTAAGGAGCTGGATGCAAACCACAAAAACTGCTGGGAGGTACGCAAAACAGATCATGTGCATTTCAGAAGTCAAATAGAATGTGATACTGTGGCTGCATCAGAATGGATCAGAACTGTAATTTCCCCATTCATGGCATTAGTCCATATCTACCAGAAGGTGTTCTTGTTTAAACCCAGGTGCTGAGTTTTTTTCTGAATGTTATGAGTCCTTTTAGTTTTAATCAATAATAAGAGGACCATTTTAATATCCTACTTTACTTTAATTGACATGTATTGAGTCAAATGATCCGATCAACTGTAAGAGCAATACGCTCAGCACAATATAATTACTCTTTAACAACAATCACAACGTCAAAGAAAAAATGATTTAGTGGTGCAGTAGTCTATGGCACTGTATCTCAGTGCTCGAGGTGTCACTACAGACACCCTGGTTCGATTCCAGGCTGTATCACAACCTGTGGGAATTGGGAGTCCCATAGGGCGGCGTACAATTTGCCCAGCGTCCTCCGGGATTGGCTGGTGTAGGCCATCATTGTAAATAAGAATTTGTTCTTAACTGACTTGCCTAGTTAAATAAAGGTAATATATATATATATATATATATATATATATATAAAATATTATTATTAATCAAGTAGCCAGTTTCAGTTGGAGGGTTTTTCCATTTGGGAAGGGGTGGTCTATGGTATAACAAACTAAGCATCTAAAGACATAGACCCTATTAGAAAACTTTTTGGAGGGGTTTTGTTAACTTGTGTCATGTTATATCAGCTCTTTTTGGAATATTCTAAAAACATATTATCGGATGTGTTTCATTGTCTCTTGAATCCTACGGGATGTTTTAGAGCAGGTGGCTGTAGCTTTTTGCCACATGAAACAGTAGCTAAGATAGGATACCAAAGCCTGTATCAACCCCTTGTTACACCTTACTGAAGAAAATACTGTACAAATAGAAGGAGAGTAGCTACAGTGGTCACACATTCTAAGTATTTGTTTGCTTGTCATTTCTAGTCATTCTTTGAAGCTGCCAGCTTGATGAGCCAGATTTCCCACAAGCACCTTCTCCTTGTCTATGGGATAAGTGTTCACAGATCCAAGAGTGAGTAAGCATCAACCTCTCAACTTAACATCCCATTTCTCACAGATTTCTACAAAATCACCAAACCTTTAAAAAAATATTTTAAAAATCCAGGCACAATTTAAATTAACTACAGGTTATAGTGTTAGGGCTGAGGTCAGTGTTAAGGCTATGGTTAGAGTTAAGGTTACTGCCGTAAATTCACTGTAACTCATTGTAACAATGAGTAATTACAATACTTGTTACATTGTAATTATATGAGTAGTGACACGGTATTAAGGGCACTGTAATCTAAAGTGCTACAGAGTCTGCTAACGCAGTTCCACTTCATTTTCTGTGGGGGCTTTGAGCAGTTCTGACTCAACTCTCTCTCAAGGAGCTGCTGCTATTGTAACACATCTAATCATGCTACGCTGGTCATCTCTTAACCTTGCAGACGTCATGGTGCAGGAGTTTATCAAGTGTGGGGCCCTTGACCTGTTCCTGAAGAGGGAAGGGTCAGTGTCGGTCAGCTGGAAACTTGACGTAGCCAAACAGCTGGCTAGTGCGCTCAATTTCCTGGTGAGATGAACCTGATCTTTGGCCTGATTTCTCTTTCTCTTCAGTTGATAATACATAACTTCTGTGGAAGTATTTTGTATGTTTTCGGTGGAAGCACCTTTGTTCAAATAGATTATCATTAGATGTTTGATTAACTATCCTTAGACATTCCTTCATTGTCAATACTAGTGTATACACTAGTTAAACTGCTACTACTTGCTCATTGTTTGAGCATACACTTTCGTTAAGAACTATTCAAATAAACTGTTACATTCTGTCTCTTCCTTCATCAAATAGGAAGAGAAAAACATTACTCATGGGAATATTTGTGCCAAAAATCTGCTCTTGGCCAGAGAGGGGGACGCATCCCAAGGAAGTTCTCCATTCATTAAGCTGAGTGACCCGGGCATCAACTTGGCAATGTTGGGCAGAGATGGTAAACAGTTATCATAATGTCATGCAGAGAGTATACATGCACACTGGGAATGGCTTCGAAAAGTGATGTTTTATTTAAGAACCTCATGCTTTTAACTGTTTGTGTTCTGTATATACTGTATGGGCTGTGTGTGTGTGTCTGTCTGTGTGTGTGTGTGTGTGTGTGTGTCTGTGTGTGTGTGTACAGTGTTGCTTGACAGGATTCCATGGGTAGCTCCGGAGGTGCTGGAGGCTCCAGAGAGGCTAGAGCTGGAGTGTGATAAGTGGAGCTTCGGTGCCACGCTGTGGGAGCTATTCAATGGAGGACAGGCACCACTACAGGGCCTGGACCTCGAGAGGGTAAACTCCCACCTTTTACTACCACTAACACAATAATGTACAGTATCTGATATTGACTTACCCTGTGGATAAGGGCCAAAGTTATATATTCATGAAACATATACAATTATAGTTTCAGGAAAATCAAGTGCAGTTTATTTTCTCTGTATAACCCACATGAAATTACCAACTGTTAATTCTCCTTGGATTAGTCCTTGTCTACATCCTGAGTATTACACTTACATTAATCCAATGTTGATTACTTTTTAAGCGGTTTTCAGAAAATATGTGGTCAAATTCCACACAAATTCACCACAGCGTTTTTGTAGAAACCCAGTATGTTGAATTAACCTCTGCTTCTTTCAAGCAGAAGCTGCAGTTTTACGAGACCTACAAGCAGTTACCCTCCTCAGAGTGGACAGAGCTGGCGGATCTTATCAGTCAGTGTATGAACTACCAGCCTGCATTCAGGCCCTCCTGTCGAAGCATCATTCGCCAACTGAACAGTCTGATAACGTCAGGTACTTCTCGCTAATGAATCCAAACCATGTTACTTAAAACACCTGGTGTGGTCCAGAATTATAGTTTCTACCTGCTATTTTCAGGTGGGAATTTGTTTAATAAAACACAGCTAAACACAAACTGGCCTTTAGTTTAGGGGCTTTGTCTTTTATTGACCTGTTTGTTCTACACTCTTAGAAAAAAGGGTTCCAAAAGGGTTCTTCAGCTGTTCACATAAGAGAACCCTTTTTGGTTCCAGGTAGTAGGGCTGACCCTATTTAGTCGACTGGTTGATTGTTTGGTCGATAGGCTGTTGGTCTACCAAGATTTTTTTAGTCGATATATTTAAAAATAAATGTATGGTAGGAAAGACACCTGTCTGATTTACACCTGTCTAAGTGGACTAATCCATTGCTGAGGCCATGGGGATGGCACACCAGTATCATCGGTAGTAGGCTACATTTAGCCTACCGTTAATTCCCAAGATTTCAAATCTGCAATGTTTGTTTGGTTAGGGTAATTTCTGTTAATGCATTTAATATATTATTATTACTCCAGTCTTATCATTGTCATTGTAGAAGTGGACAAGTTGTTTGCAGAGCGCACAACCTAGGCTATACTTTTGAGAACAAAGTTTTGGTTTATTTCATTCCATTTACAAGTTGTCAATTTATTAATTGTCTTTTGTTTGTAGTGCTCTTGTCCATCTTGAGTAAGGAAACACATCTGATTACTCATAGAAGTAGGCCTAGGCTAACTGGCATGCATGCAAATGTAGGCCTATAAATGGCCCATTTGGGAATCTGATACTTTTTCTGATTGTCTTAACTCACCATCACTGTGGTGCTTATCTAAGTAATTTTTTCTTTGCCTCAAACAGCAAGTAAAGGAAGTCTGTTTTTACATCCATTGAGACTAACAATAGTTCCTCAACGTAGCAATGGCAATAGAAGTTACAAATCTAAAAGTATCATTTTAATTTAGATTACATTTTGATTAACCACAACATTGATTTTCAGATATAAAGACTTTATAATAAATTAATTGAAACTGTTCCCCGAAAATGTGCATATGAAATCATAACTGGCACACAACTCAGTAGAAATGGTACGATAACTTGGCACTCCAAATGGAAAATGTTGCCGATCGCTGGTGCAGCCTATTACCGGCAACTTCAGGAGCTTAAAGGCAGAATCTGCAAAGGCCAGCAGCAGCGGGAGAAAGGTCGGGAAGAGGTTTATGTCTTCTGGTTAAGCTATATTGATCTCTGGCTCCCTCTTTTGTAATTTGTGTGTTTTCATTTTTAATCGCAGTGCATAAAGCATCAGACAAGCTCAGTAGCCTACATATAGTTGATTTTATTCAAACATAGGGTGTGTCTATATATGCAAAAATACACATTCTAAAAAAACTCTCGGTTGACCCCAAAACATTTGTCGGGGGCAGTCTTACCAGGTAGGACCCTTTTTGGTGTCAGGTAGAACCTTTTTGGGTTCCATGTAGAACCCTCCGTGGAAAGGATTTTACATAGAACCCTTTTGGGTTCTATCCTATGTGTATAGCCCGAAGAACTCATTCCAACACAGAACACCTGCTTTTAATGTACTTCCTTAGCATTTTTTGGAAGGGAAACTATTTCACTCATTTGTAAGTAATTATAGGTCATATTTCATAGAAATCTGGAAACACTGGACAGTTACCTTAAACTGACCTCTACTTATTGATAACCTTTTATTCCTTTATTCCTTTAATCTTTGCTCTGAGGCAAACACTTTTAAATCTGTCCCTATGTGATTTATGAAAGGCATCAGTAGTGACATAGCCTCTGAGTGCCTTTCTTCCTGTGCCATAGATTACGTGATACTCCATGCTGCGGAGCCTCTCCCTGACAGGGACAGAGCATTAGGCCCCTCCCACCAGCAGGACCAATCAGTGTATGAGGAGAGACACCTGCGCTATATCTCCCCTCTGGGGAAGGTAACTTGTCACCTGCATGAGTTGCTTTCCCACATGCTGTGCTTCCACCTCTCATCTCCTTTTGTTGTTAATTGAGTCTTTGTAAACAAACATTGTATAGCTTTAAAAAGCTATGATGATTAATTTTCTTACAGGCTACTGTCAGTCCTTGCATCCATACAGTAGCTCCGTCTATGACATTGAGAGTAGTTGCATTTCCCCAGCCCTATCCCCTGGCTCACCAAACAAAGTGTCAGGGTTAGGTAGTTGAAATTACACATTGTGCCTTTATGTCTAAAAAAAATGCATGGCTGAACGCAAGTCGACTGACTCTGCTTTCCGATGTTATTTGGGGAACAAAAGAAAATAATGAGAAAAAAACTAAGCCCTAGAAATGGTCACTTCACTTTTTATCATGTACCACAAGAGGACAGTGTTCTCCTATCCTTCTGCAATCCACACTATTCTGAACAAAACATTTTAGGCATCCTGTACCAAGGGTCAAATCTATTTCAACATACAGTACAGTAACTTTAATTCAGGAATTGGAGTGGTGAACATTACTTTCTATTATGACCGTTATCAATACATCAATTTAATCTAATTCAGAACTCAATCCTAGAATTGACTAGGTTAAAATACGAACACCCCCAACCTGTTGTACTGTATATTACAGTACATGTTTTAATATAAAACGTTCTGTCCTCATTGTATTTAGGGGAACTTTGGCAGTGTTGAGCTGTGCCGATATGATCCTCTGGGGGACAACACAGGCGAGCTGATTGCTGTGAAGAAGCTACAGCCCAACAAGCAGTCAAACCTGGAAGACTTTCAAAAGGAAATCAACACCATTCGCTCCCTGCATTGTGACTACATTGTCAAATACAGGGGTGTCTGCTACAGCATGGGTAAGAACATGCAAATAAATTCATACACCAAGACCCCAATAACACTTTTTGTAGGCTATAATGCCACCAGGTTATCTGCAGCTGCACCACAGTTGATAGCATGGGAAATGTACCTGTTCTATGAAGTGTCGCTAGACAAACTCATATTTGAAGTTTGTTGGGGGTTTTGGTATTCTTTCCGTCAATGTCAATAGACCATGCAACAGTCAATGGAACATAAAATGGGCTGAAATCTTTGTGATTTTCATAATCATAGCTGAAATGCCAGAAATGCCATTACTTGATAACTTTAGACCATCAAAACTGTTTTGTCAACCTCCATATCTTTATTAGCTTCTTAAATGTGCCCTCTTTGTTATTTATACTCAAGACACTGAATAAAATATAAACATTTGTTTTTCCCCAGAGGGAACTTCTTTCTCTTCCTATTCTTGAAAAAACATGTAAAAGATTAGGTAGTATATTAGAAGTAAGAACCTTCAGCCTACATGTAAATAGCTGTTTCAAGGCAGGAATGTTTGTGTTAACTCTCTGAATGTTTATCCACATTTTGGGTAGGTCGACTCAGCATGAGCTTGGTGATGGAATATTTGCCCTATGGCAGTCTGATTGGATACCTGGAGAAGAACCGGCAGCTCGTCAACAACAGGAGGATGTTGCTTTTTGCCTCTCAAATCTGTAAAGTATGAGTCCAATTCAAATAGCAGAAGTCCTGACTATTCCATACAAGACTGTTTATCTCTACATTGTAAAGGGGAAAACCTTAATTGTGTTGTTTTGCACACTTAGGGATTGGAGTACTTGCAGAGCATGCGCTACGTGCACCGGGACCTGGCTGCTAGGAACATTCTGGTAGCAAGTGACACACTGGTCAAAATAGCTGATTTTGGCCTGACAAAGATCATTCCCTTTGACAAGGAGTACTACCGTGTAACACATCCTGGTGAAAGCCCAATTTTCTGGTAACTGCATTTGGAATTTACTTTCCACTCATGTGTGGAAATGACATGATCTACTTCAGTCTTCTTCCTGGAGACACTTGTTACCTTTTCACATTACTGATCCAAACTGAGCTGTCCTGTGCTAGGCTGGATGAACATCCATCAATGTTGCTGGAACAAAGTAAAAGTACAGTACTGTTAGGGTTAGCGCGATAGTGTGCACATTTAATGCACATTTCTGTTCATGCACTAACGCACCTGATTCTCCAATGAATCCAGGTCAATAGACTTGAAGTGCTGCTGAGAGCATCTTCATTTTCTATGGAAATTAGCTCTAAGGCAAGTTGTCCTCTAATAAGGCTTCTGTTCATACCCAGGTATGCCCCAGAGTCCATCACAGAGTCCAAATTCTCCCACAAGTCAGATGTCTGGAGTTTTGGAGTCGTCCTTCATGAGCTCTTCTCCTATTGTGAGCACAACTGCAACCCAAAGAGGGTAAGTGGCTTAACCAAGCCTTAATACCTTGTTCTACTGGTCTCATTAAATATCTGTGTTTCAGCTTGAGCTATCTCAAATCTACCAACCCTGACATTACATTACTTTAAGCTCATAAAAAAATATTTTCATTTTTTTGTGTCAATGATTTTAACTAAATTATTATGATTGTACATTACCTGCCCATAAATGCCTAATTTGATTCTGACATTTTCTCTCCCATCCACTGCACATTTAAAGCTATATATGCAGGAGATTGGCAATGACATGCAGGGTCTCTCCATTTCAATGCATCTGGTTGATATCCTGAAGGACAACTGGAGGTTGCCTGCTCCACCACTCTGCCCTCCCAGAGTAAGACACCTTCCACAGCCATATGCCACGCTTAGGGTGGCAGGTAGCCTAGCGGTTAGATTGTTGGACCAGTAACTGAAAGATCACTGGTTCAAATGCCTACGCCGACAAGGTGAAAAATCCATCAATGTGCCCTTGAACAAGGCACTTAACCCTATTTTGCCAAAAACCAAAATGTGTAGCCCTTGGGGTCCCGAGGACCAAGTTTGGGAAATCCTGCTTTAGCTAGTCCATACTCACAACAACACAATGATTTTAAATGCGTGTTGAGGAGTGCACAAAGTCACATTTTAAGATAAATTAATTAATACTGGTCCTATCCTGAGTTTTTACAGGCATAGACACTAGACATAGGGATGTCTCAGGTATGAAAGTTATTATTTTGCCTGTTTTTGTAACCTTCCATTGTTTTATTTAACAGATTTATAGTATGATGACGGCGTGCTGGGGATACAGCGCTGAGGAACGGCCAACGTTCTCCACCCTGGGAGATCAGATTGAGACCAGCATCCAAGATGAGAGAGAAGGTTCAAAAGGATGAAAATAACTGAAGCCAACCCTATTAGAGAATTTTGCATTCTAACTTGAAATATATATATTCCTGTTACCATATTAGAACTTATTGATTACATTACATGCATAAAAAATGTACAGTTGAAGTCGGAAGTTTACATACACCTTAGCCAAATACATTTAAACTCAGTTTTTCACAATTCCTGACATTTAATAATAAAAATTCCCTGTCTTAGGTCAGTTAGGATCACCACTTTCTCACTCAAATAGTATTTGGTAGCATTGCCTTTAAATTGTTTAACTTGGGACAAACGTTTCAGATAGCTGGTGTTACTGAGTCAGGTTTGTCGGCCTCCTTGCTCGCACACGCTTTTTCAGTTCTGTCCACAAAATTTCTATAGTATTGAGGTCAGGGCCTTGTGATGGCCACTCCAATACCTTGACTTTGTTGTCCTTAAGCCATTTTACCACAACTTTGGAAGTATGCTTGGGGTCATTGTCCATTTGGAAGACCCATTTGCAACCAAGCTTTAACTTCCTGACTGATGTCTTGAGATGTTGCTTCAATGTATCCACATAATTGTCCTTCCTCATGATGCCATCTACTTTTTGAAGTGCACCAGTCCCTCCTGCAGCAAAGCACCCCCACAACATGAAGCTGCCACCCCCATGCTTCACGGTTGGGATTGTGTTGTTCGGCTTGCAAGCCTCCCCCTTTTTCCTCCAAACATAACAATGGTCATTATGACCAAACAGTTCTATTTTTGTTTCATCAGACCAGAGGACATTTCTCGAAAAAGTCTGATCTTTGTCCCCATGTGCAGTTGCAAACCGTAGTCTGGCTTTTTTATGGCGGTTTGGAGCAGTGGCTTCTTCCTTGGTGAGCTGCCTTTCAGGTTATGTCGATATAGGACTCATTTTACTGTGGATATAGATACTTTTGTACTTGTTGCCTCCAGCATCTTCACACGGTCCTTTGCTGTTGTTCTGGGATTGATTTGCACTTTTCGCACCAAATTACATTCATCTCTAGGAGACGGAACGCATCTCCTTCCTGAGCGGTATGACGGCTGCATGGTCCCATGGTGTTTATACTTATACTATTGTTTATACAGATGAACGTGGTACCTTCAGGCATTTGGAAATTGCTCCCAAGAATGAAATAGACTTGTGGAGGTCTACAAATGTTTTTCTGAGGTCTTTGCTGATTTCTTTTGATTTTCCCATGATGTCAAGTAAAGAGGCACTGAGTTTGAAGGTATGCCTTGAAATACATCTACAGGTACACCTCCAATTGACTCAAATGATGTCAATTAGCCTATCAGAAGCTTCTACAGCCATGACATCATTTTCTGGACTTGCCAAAACTACAGTTTGTTAACAATACATTTGTGGAGTGGATGAAAAATGAGTTTTAATGACTCCAACCTAAGTGTATGTAAACTTCCGACTTCAACTGTATATGTTAGGAGTTAATGAAAGGTGAATAGGAACGTTGTGCATGGAAAGTTACTGATTGAGAGAATGGGCAAACATGTTATTGCTGAATATTAAGTTCCTACGGAATGAGGAAAGAGCAACAGTTTAGTCTCATTTCCTGATAAGGCAGGCCAGTTTCCAAAAAAGTAGTACTAGAAAGCATGTGGAACTCAACTCAAGTTACGGTTAACAGTTGAAGAGAGAAGGAACTTTGGCAGGACCATGACAATACCAGTAAGAGGAACAGACTGAATTCTGGCCTAGCAACATAGACAGATTGTTTATTTTAGACATACAAGGAGGTGACTTGGCCTAGTCAGAATGCATACACACATGTTTGAGTGACTTGTATGTTGTGTTTGCAGCTGAAGCATCCAGTGGGTTGAATATATATGTTTTGAGCTTTTTCTAATCATCCGTGTGAGTTTTTCTGTTTGTTTACAACCTAATAACGACTGGAAAGAAACATTTTGATAATAAATCATGATGTAATCTTTAGAGTGTCTAAGCACACAAATAAACAATACTCTTATAAGAGCTTGTCATCTTCAGGTTTACTTTTAAACTTTTTTAATTGAGCCATTATTTTAACAGGGAATCAACATTGAGTCCTGCATACAAAATCCCCACACACAAAAGCCCTACATTCAAAATACATAAATAAAATACAGAATATACAGAAAATATAGAATAGGTAGCCTATTTTCCAACTTCAGTCCACCCTGGAATTCCTTCAATGTCTGAGGGGCACAGAATCCAAATATGGAACATGTGATCAGATGTAAGAGAGGTACCAATATGGGATATTCATTTGACCAGTATTATTGTAGCAAAATAATCCTGCAGCAACAGGATTTTAACGTTTAGTCCATAATGTTGCTTGATCGGTGGTTAGCCTATGGCCTACCTGGTTAAATAAAGGTGAGATAAATAAAATAAATTAGCTGGACAAAAGTAGGCTATGTGAAAAGTGCAACACTGTTAATATAAACGTGTAAGTGCAGCTTTTCAGTGAATTTATGTAAATCACGAAGCTCATCTGAATTTCCTGTGGCGCAGGAAAATTCTCATTCTCAAATTAAGATCATACATCAAGGCCATCAACTGCCTTTTCTCAAATGCCTTTTCTCTCAGGAGTGCGACCTGAGTCCATGTGAAGTGAGCATGGAGAGAAATCCCTTCCAAACTTCTATCTTGCTGCTGGTGTACTGGTAGAAAAATGGGGGCTGTGAGGAGGAATGTGATTACTAGAAATATAAGATGAATATACTGTATGTCAATGTAAATGTACATTCTGCAAGTGTCGGTGTGTGCTAAATTGAGGGTCTTAAATTGAAGTGATAGTCCCTAGTACTTCACGTGGGGTCTGTCATTATACTTTTGGGTTGGATAATTTATCAATAAGTTTAATAATGATTCGGAAATGTGAGAAGGAGAGACAGAGAGCTGCCCCTAAATGCGCTCATGCTCAAACTCGTACACTTTTGATAGACTTAAAGGGGCAATCTGCTACATCCATTTTTTTCTTATACATTTTATATATAAATATAAAACGCTTAAATTATTGTTAATATAACTGCACTGTCCAATTCACAGTAGCTATTACTGCGAAAAAATGCCATGCTATTGTTTGAGGAAAGCTCCTAACAACAAAACACTTTTGTCACCGCGATAGGTTTGATAAATTCACCTCTGAAGGTGAAATATGTAATTACATTATGAAATCTTGCTCTGATTTATCATCCAAAGGATCCCAGAGATAACATGAAGTGTTGTTTTGTTCGATAAAATCCTTTTTCATATCCTAAAAAGGTCCACATAGCATGCACGATCGATTTTTGTATTTCCACTCTTTCAATTCGCAAAAAAAGGACTCTGAAAATCTAACCCTAAACGTTGTTTCAACCAGTCAAATCACGTGTATATATATTCTTCAGAGATCCTAGAAAGTAACCAAACTTCACTATATCATTAGGGGTGTAGTGTATCCTATAGGACACCAAATTTGGTCAGAGAGCGATGCCTTCCCGGCACGCCGATGACGCGGCCGGTCATCACTTGGTCGACTCTAATAAGCACCAATTGGGGTCAAACAAGACTAGCTAGATAGCCAATGCGCTGGGCTTTACGAGAATGTCCAGAATCCCCGTTTCTGTTGCAAAATGTAGCACTAGTTTTGAGGCACTAGTTTTGGGCAGTCTACAGGGATGACCTATGGACTTCTGAGAAAACTGGTGAGTGCTGTAGCTATAGAGTCAATAGTCTTTAGACATAGTTTCAGGCTTTTATTTTGAAAAATGAGCGTGAAGGATCACATTGCGTAAGTTGATAGGTGGGGGCTCTCAGAGTGAGTTTTTGCGCAACTGAGTAAAGCCGCCATTGTTCCTCCCGCTGTTATTGAAAAACCTACACACTCGGTTAATATATTATCGAATATATATTTCAAAAAACAACATGATGATTGATTATAAAAAAACAGTTTCTGTGGACATTATAGATATTATTTGGAATATACGTCTGCGTTGTCGTGACTGCTCTTTCCTGTGGACAAACAAACGTCGGTATTTTGGGTATAAAAATAATCTTTATGGAACAAAAGGAACATTTGATGTGTAAATGGGAATCTCATGAGTGAAAACATCTGAAGATCATCAAAGGTAAACTATTTTTTGGATTGCTTTTCTGATTTTCGTGACCTGGTTACTTGATGCTTAGTGTACATAATGTTATGTTATGCTATCGATAAACTTACACAAACGCTTGGATTGCTTTCGCTGTAAAGCATCATTTCAAAATCTGAGACGACAGGTGGATTAAAAGGCTAAACTGTGTTTTCCTATATTGCACTTGTGATTACATGAATATGAATAATTTTTTGTAATATTATTTGACTGTGGCGCTATGCTATTCAGCGGTTGCTGATGACAATTATATAACCAAAAAAAAAATTACAAATCAAATAATATTTTATATGATTAATTTCAAACGGCATTAGCACGAGAAGAACTTACCAGTCCAAAACGATGTCCTCTCCGTTCAAAAAAATATTCCTCCATTTGGGAATCGCTAAATGAATCGTCCTCCAAAAATCTGTCTCACTTTCACGATCAATTTCTTCTAAAATTGTGTGCACATCTGTATATCTAGACTTAGCTTTCCCTGACTTAGTCACCATACTGATTGTTATATAAACAGCTGAAGATGCGCTTTACCAAAACAATGCTGTGTGTAACATGCGTGGCTCCTTCCGGTATGAAACTTCAATGGCGAATGACCCTCTTTACGCCGGAGTTTACTACATGGGTTGGTCTTCCAACACAAACATTACATATTGCTGTTTACCTCAGCTTATTGGCTATCTACCCAGCTAGATTTCAAGACGATCAGTGGTCATTGGGTTAAAAATAGTAAATCAACGAAACAGCGGTCATATCATTGGTGCACAATGTCATTACTTGTCTTCAAATCGGTTTCTTTCAGTCACTACGTCCCACAAAATGACCCATCAGGTTTGATTGTTACAAACAAACCAGTTGACTGCAATGAAACATGACTGGAAAAATCACGTTTAGTGTGTGTATTTACATCGAATGTGTCGTCGAAAATGGAATGAGACAGAATTCACGACACAAGCGGTTCACAAAATGTTTCGTGTTAGGCTATAAAAATGGATTTTAATCACACAAAAGACCATTCATTGTGTAACAATGAGCATTGGGATTGCAAACAGAGGAAGGTTGTCAAAGGTAAACGATTTATTTTATAGCAATTTGTGATGTTACGCCTGTGCTAGTTGAAATAGTTATTTTTTAAATGGGGCTTTGTTCTCAGATAGTCTCATCGTATTCTTTCGCAGTAAATCCTTTTTGACAACGCAGTTGGATTAACAAGATTCTAGGCTTTCAAAACATGTGAGACACTTGTATTTTCATGAATGTTTAATATGACTATTTATGTAGCGATCACCGTATGTTGTCAAATTTAATTCCGCTAACGGGTTCGGTGCGCAGAGGGGACAGGAAAGGGGCTGAGCTGTACCCAAGGAAAGAAACAATAAGCATCCAAAACACCCCTAAGCTAGACTAGCCTATTTCAACAACAGCTAACTAACCAAAAATACAGTGGGTGGTCCACCCAGTTCTAACTAGTGTTAAGTTTACCTACGAGTAGCGTATGCCCATGGGCGCCTTGTCTTGGTTCCCCCTTTTCCCACCAGCAAACAAACACCGTAACCAAAAACAATACTCACAGGTGGGGACAAAGTGATATGGAGGTGCTCAAACAAAAGATGGCTCAATACATAAAGAGAGATAGAGCCATAACGATCTATAGAGATATGGCATTTACAGAGAGATTAAGCTCTAGAGCAAACAACTGACAGGGTTTTTAAACCAAGGGAAAGGAATTGTGATTGGGTAGGAAACAGGAGGTGTGTCTTCTGATTGATGATTGATTGGTGACTAATTGGGGAGTGATGATTTTCACCTGTGAGGGGAGAAGGAGAGAAAAGAACACAGGATATATACACACACACCCACATACCTGTATCCGTAACACTCTACAGGGCTCCGCTCTACAGCGTGACCATTCTGGACTTCCTCCAGATGGTACCTAAGGGCGGTATTATGCTGCATTGCAGAGTCCACTTGAGCACTTAGAGTAATGATTTTGGACACCTGTCGCACTTGCTCCTTTCGGTCTCAA
The DNA here is from genome assembly GCF_013265735.2 of Oncorhynchus mykiss. NCBI lineage: Eukaryota > Metazoa > Chordata > Actinopteri > Salmoniformes > Salmonidae > Oncorhynchus > Oncorhynchus mykiss. The sequence goes on along the minus strand of NC_048565.1, from coordinate 17,866,867 downwards.
ACTTATGTCATGGTTTACAGATAGAGGTCTTGAGTACGGAGTGTCACGAACCGGCTCAAAGCCCGTAACAAAAGGGAGACAACGTGGAGATAAGGAGTAACAAAACATATATTTATTAAATAAAGTAAACTAAGTGCAATATACAATGGTGTGTGTAATCAGTAGTGTAAGTGAGTGTTTTGCATGCATGAATGTGATAATGCAGGGTGTTGAATGGTGCCAAAGCAGACAACCAAAAACCACCAAGATACACAACAAAATCTGTAAAGGTGTCTGCATGGAGAGAGTCTCTTCCATGAATGGGCAAGTGGTGTATTTATCCTGGGACACACCGGGCCCAGGTGTTTCCTATGTAGCTGACAACCCTCCCAACTCCGCCCACCGGCATCCTAATAAGGAAACAAGAACAAAGAGAGAATACGGCAGACAGAGTGGGAGGGTCGTCACAGGAGCGAGAGATTCAGTGATGAGATTTCTTCCTCTTGCTTAGAAATCAAGATTTCCATCTTCATCACCTGAGTTCTCTCATCCTTACTTTGGTCAGCGACTTCAATGAGTTCTGCTGATTTGCTTAGTCATTGTGTTCATCAATTGATTTTCTTTGGTCTGCAGAATTTTGAGTAGAACCGTGCTACTCTGAGTAACGTTCAACAAAACTGCCTGCATGTTATCAAATTGTGCGCTCCTGTTTGTAGATAACTCAACAGATTTATCTAGTTTGGAGTGGACAACATCGTATTTAGTTTTGGCTAAATCGAGTTGTTCCTGGAGACAACGATTTTGTTGAAGAGTTTGTGCTCGTTCATCGTCATAAGTATTTGCAATTACTTTTAATTGTTCAGATTTCAAACGCAGTTCCTCGACTAGCAGAATGTTTTAATTTCCAGCTTTTGTCAGTAGTTGCTCAGTTCTCTCCACCTGTCCCCTCATGTTAGCCATGTCTGGCACGTGCTTCAGCTGTGCACTGTGGTATTGGACCGATGCCACATTTTTATGGCGATACATCGGTGCAAAAGTGGGGAGAACCGTCACAAAGCCTGTGTTTGATGGTTGATTTTGGAGAGCGTTCGCAATTTCGGCTGTTTTTTCGCTGATGGTATAATTAGGGTTGGTATCGCTGCTGAGGTCAGAGATCAATCCTTTTATGGGTGGAGGTTCACTAATTAGCGGAGGAGTGGTGACCACCTATTTTGATAGTTTGCTAACTCAACGGCTAGGAGCTATCACTTCTGTAGTGAATAAGAGTTCAAAGTTCATACCATTTGCAACCAAAGCTCACGCTGATGTTGGCTACGTTCTGTAGTTATTATCTGAACCATTCTGACATCAGACCGTCGTCCTCACATCCTCGGAACAGGAAGTTCTATTGTCATCAAGGGCTTATATAGGAAGGGAGAGGAGGGCGTGTTTGAAAAGTTTTATAGCTCATGTCCCTTCACAGGGCGGGCCACTGATTGAGCAGCCCTGTCTTGTGAAAATCCAAATCTCTCATTTTAGAAGCTAAAATCACATTTCATCCCATCACAAATAATTTCATATTCAAACATTTAAATTGAACAACAATTCCATGTGAATCCGATAACTCTGATGTGTAGACTTTCCACTGTAGAGTTTATGTCATCTTATCATTGATGAGAATGTCTCAGATGACAACCGAACTGATATCATATTCATTAAGTACCACCGCATATGTTCAATTGTTCGGATTACCAGAATATAGTTAATTTCCCCCCACCTCAGTGTTCTCTATGTTAACCAAGGGTGTTGCACATGTAACCTCAGTAGGGTAGAGAGAGGAAAAAGGGGGAAGAGGTATTTATGACTGTCATAAACCTTTTTCGTGTAAAGAAGAAGATTTATGTTTTCCGTGGGAGATCATCATTGATTGTGTTGGAGTGTTTGAGTTGAAAGAAATCTCTCAATAGAGAACCTACTCCTGACTCATTTATTCCACCTTTCCCCTTTAGAGTAACACCAAATTACTTGGTCCGCTCACAATAAGTACATTATTTTCTTCAGGAATGTAGTGAAGTAATAGTTGGCAAAAATATAAATAGTCACGTAAAGTACAGATACCCCCAAAAACTACATAAGTACAGTGGTGGAAAAAGTACCCAACTGTCATACTTGAGTAAAAGTAAAGATACCTTATTAGAAAATGATTCAAGTAAAAGTGAGTCACCCAGGAAATGACTACTTGAGTAAAAGTCTAAAAGCATTTGGTTTTAAATATACCTAAGTATCAAGAGTAAAAGTATGAATAATTAAAAATTCATTGTATTAATAAGCAAACCAGACGGTACAATTTTCTTGTTTTTTTTTTATTTCCGGATAGCAAGGGGCATGCTCCAACAGTCAGACATTATTTACAAACAATGAATTTGTGTTTAGTGAGTGCACCAGATCAGAGGCAGTAAGAATGACCATGCAGGTTCAGTTGATAAGTGTGTGAATTGGACCATTTTCTGTCCTGCTAAGCATTCAAAACGTAACTTTTGGATGTCAGGGAAAATGTAGTAAAAATGTAATTAGTTTCTTTAGGAATGAAGTAAAAGTAAAATTTGTCAAAAATAGAAATCGTACAGAAACCCCCAAAAACTACTTTAGTACTTCAAAATATTTTTACTTAAGTAGAAATACTTTAAAGTACTACTTAAGCAGTGGTGTAAAGTACTTAAGTAAAAAATATTTTACACTTTACACCGCTGAAGGGAAGTCCTTTGTAAAAGGCTTATTTGTTTTGGTTTTCACATCTTGCGTATGCTGTTGACTGTCCAAGTTGTGCTTCGTTTAATATCCTAATGATCTATGACCTCTATCAATAAGTGAATTAGGCCATTACATAGAACACTGTATCTGATAAATTGCTCCATATCAGTGTGAGAGTGCTTTGTACTAGGACATCAATAACAGAACAGGAACAATGATTAGTAAGGAAACAGGAATAAATACATTTTTTACAAAAATTATTAAAAATAAATCAATACCACCAACGCAATTTGCAACAAAAACATTGTTACACAGGAGCTAATCCTGGCCTACGTGAAAAGTAGGGCCGAGCACATTGACGTGGCTGTAGTGAAGCAGGTCGAGAGCTTCAAGTTCCTTGGTGTCCACATCACCTACGATCTATCATGGTCCAAACACACCAAGACAGTCGTGAAGAGGGCACGACAAAACCTTTTCCCCCTCAGGAGACTGAAAAGATTTGGCATGGGTCCCCAGATCCTCAAAAGGTTCTACAGCTGCACCATCAAGAGCATCCTGCCAGTTGCATCACCGCCTGGTATGGCAACTGCTCGGCATCTGACAGTAAGGCGCTACAGAGGGTAATGCATACGGCCCAGTACATCACTGGGGCCAAGCTTCCTTCCATCCAGGACCTATATAATAGGCAGTGTCAGAGGAAAACGTACCAGAGCACCAAGTCTAGGACCAAAAGGCAACAGCTTCTTCCCCCAAGCCATAAGACTGCTGAACAATTAATCAAATGGCCATTGACCCCCCCCCCCCCCCCCCCCCATTTGTTTTGCAGATAGCTGCTACTCGCTGTTTATTATCTATGCATTGTGACTTCACCCTTACCTACATGTACAAATTACCTCTAACCTGTACCCCCACACACTGACTCGGTACCCCCTGTATATAGCCTCGTTATTGTTATGTTATTGTGTTACTTTGTATTATTTTTTACTATAGTTTATTTGTTAAGTATTTTTCTTAACTCTTCTTGAACTGCATTGTTGGTTAAGGGCTCGTAAGTATGCATTTCACAGTAAGGTCTATACTTGTATTCGGCGCATGTGACAAATAAAGTTTGATTTGATTGATTTGATTTGACAAATCATTTCTTGTCTAACGTTTTTATTTTGAAGTCGACCACAAACATTTCCTTCCCAATCGTCACACAGCTAGCAATGAGAAAGCGTCCCAGAAGCAGCCGGAACTGATTGAATCGGCTCAGAATCGGGTGTTGGACTCGTCCGGGAATTAAAATGAATGATTGCCCAGAATTGGCCCAAGTACATCGGGACGTTTCCGTTTACTGGAATTCAGCTGATTTTGCCGGCATCTTACCAGAATCCCACCAGAAGCGGCCCGATGCAAAGTTAAATAAATGTATTCAAAATTACACGATTTAGTAATTATAAATATTACTACTATACATTTTATACATATATATTATACCGATCCACAAAAAAAACATTTTATGTCAAAGGAAACACCATACACTTGATGGGACAAGGACATCCCGGCTGGCCAAACCCTCCCCTAACTCGGACGACGCCGGGCCAGTTTTTCGTCGTCTCATGGATCTCCCGGTCACGACCGGCACGGGTCTCGAACCAGCATCTGTGATGCAGTGTCTTAGACCGCTCCGCCACTCAAGAGGCTCCATCCACAAAGTTTTTAATGCTTATCAATTTCCTTGCACAAAGTATCAAAATATTAAAATACTACACAGGACATTTAAATGTTAATTGTATTTTTTGATCACAGAAACAATGAGAAAATATGGAAAATAAATAATGAAATGTTAATTATATAAAGCAGCCCATGTAATCATCCACTGTGCAAGTTGGGCAGGATTGTTCTGAGCTTAGCGGGTGGTGTGGGATTCCTGAGGCATTGTAGTTACACAAGTGAACAATTTTAAGAAAATGATTAATCAATAACGTGTTGTGAATCGTTTACTTTAATAATAATGCCAGCTGTCAAATATAGATAGATCCATCATTGTCCAATCATCCACAGAAATACAAAACTTGTGTCCGTTGAAAAGATACCGCCTACTGTACGTCAGTTCCCTTTCTACACTTATACTACACTTATTCTATTCTCAATATGGGGAGGTACAGTGGGGCAAAAAAGTATTTAGTCAGCCACAATTGTGCAAGTTCTCCCACTTAAAAAGATGAGAGATGCCTGTAATTTTCATCATAGGTACACTTCAACTATGACAGACAAAATTAGAAAAAAAATCCAGAAAATCACATTGTAGGATTTTTTATGAATTTATTTGCAAATTATGGTGGAAAATTAGTATTTGGTCACCTACAAACAAGCAAGATTTCTGGCTCTCACAGACTTGTAACTTCTTCTTTAAGAGGCTCCTCTGTCCTCCACTCGTTACCTGTATTTATGGCACCTGTTTGAAGTTGTTATCAGTATAAAAGGCACCAGTCCACAACCTCAAACAGTCACACTCCAAACTCCACTATGGACAAGACCAAAGAGCTGTCAAAGGACACCAGAAACAAAATTGTAGACCTGCACCAGGCTGGGAAGACTGAATGTGCAATAGGTAAGCAGCTTGGTTTGAAGAAATCAACTGTGGGAGCAAGTATTAGGAAATGGAAGACATAAAAGACCACTGATAATCTCCCTCGATCTGGGGCTTCACGCAAGATCTCATCCTGTGGGGTCAAAATGATCACGGTGAGCAAAAATCCCAGAACCACATGGGGGGGCCTAGTGAATGACCTGCAGAGAGCTGGGACCAAAGTAACAAAGCCTACCATCAGTAACACACTACGGCGCTGGGGACTCAAATCCTGCAGTGCCAGACGTGTCCCCGTATTGAGATAAACTTTTGTTATTGACCAGATACTTATTTTCCACCATAATTTGCAAATAAATTCACTAAAAATCCTACAATGTGATTTTCTGGATTTTTTTTCTCATTTTGTCTGTCATAGTTGAAGTGTACCAATGATGAAAATTACAGGCCTCTCTCATCTTTTTAAGTGGGAGAACTTGCACAATTGGTGGCTAACTAAATACTTTTTTTGCCCCACTGTATGTAGCCTAGTGGTTAGAGCGTTGGGCCAGTAACCAATATGTTGCTGAATCAAATCCCTGTGCTGACAGAAATCTGTCGTTCTACCCCTGAGCAGAATGACAGTTAACCCACTTCCCCGGGCACTGTCGATTAAGGCCCCTCTCTGATTCAGAGGGGTTGGGGTAAATGTGGAAGACACATTTCAGTTGAACAAATGACTAAGTATCCCCCTTTGCCAATACAGTATCAGGCACTTGTAATAACAGAATGTTGTTTGTATGCTTCCAAAAGTTGTTTTATTTAACTAGGCAAGTCCGTTAAGAACAGATTCTTATTTACAATGTCGGCCTACCGGGGAACAGTGGGTTAACTGCCTTGTTCAGGGGCAGAACAACAGATTCTTACCTCGTCAGCTCGGGGATTCAATCCAGCAACCTTTCGTTTACTGGCCCAATGCTCTAACCACTAGGTTACCTGCCATCCCATGTCTCTACTTGGTTTATGTAATAATAGTATTACTTTCATACTATAAATGTTAAAATGTGTGGCTACAGCTGAAGTACTGAAGAGAAAAGAATGACAGATTCTGAGTTGGCACCCGAGTGGTGCAGCGGTATCACATCCAGCCTTGATTGGAAGTCCTATAGGGCAGCGCATAATTTGCCCAGCGTCATCTGGGTTTGGCTGGGGTAGGCTGTCATTGTAAATAAGAACTTTCTTGCCTGGTTAAATAAAATATGAATTCATGAAATCCATTGTTTATGGTGATCTGCAGTGGAAATTATTGTGAAATATGGCTTATTTGTGGTCCGGTGGGTTTATGAACAATAATCTACATATACTTTATAAACATATACATATACTCAATAATATTTACCTCAATTACTTAACAACAATCGCCAGAATGAGCTAAATCCATACACATGCAAAAATCAAAGATGCATTTTATTTTATTCGCGTTTGATATAGAATCAATATCATATATATTTTTTAATATGCATGTTTTCATTTATTAAATAGAAAGAAGTGATACTGACTTAAAGCAATACATCATATAAACTTTGATCATTTCTATGTACATACACAGAAGAAGCAATCAATCCCATAATTTACATCTTAAAATTAGTCTGTATTTACAACAACAAAAACAACTTTCAGACATCACACCTGTTTGAAAAAAAGACTGGAAAAGCAAACCTCAGCAGGCAACTGATTTCAACAGGACAGATGGCTAAAGAGAACCTTGCGAATTACTACATCTCAAGTTAGGTTCATGTATTCCGTGCCACATAATATATATCTGATGAGGCAGAAATCTGTGTACTAAAATTATTTCCCTGTAATAACAAGGATCGTAAGTGTCCACGTTTTGGGAGGGGACATGAAGTCCAGCAGTCCTGACTCCGAAATGGGACTCTGGCCCAAGACCAGCCTTTTCCAGACACATTCCCATGTAGACATCATCAATTGGCAAAATGGGAATGGTATGGGTCATTTTGTAAATGACCATAGCTGTGTTTCCAGAGAGCAGGAAGCCCCCTCCCCCACAGTAAGGGGGATATGAGTCTGACTCTTGAACCTGGACTGGGACATAGTATTTGCTCCCTGACTCTCTAATGGGTCCTACATAGCGGATTAGATGACCTGCAAAAAGGTGCTTGTCACCATTATTGTCTTTTAGACTCTGAAGGTAGTCCACCATGTTATCTGTGTTGGCGAAGATATCATCGTCACCGTTGAGGAGAAATCGGGCCTGGCGGCAGTTCTTGTCCATCCATTCTAAGAACAAAATCTGCTTCAGGGTGAGGTTGAAGAAGGAGTCGTTGAAGTCCCACTGCAAGATGTCATTATGCTCACGGTTCTCCAGTCGTAGAAGCTTATTTAGCTTGCGCTTCTCAAAGCCTGTGCCTGTTGTTCCCGAGAGAAAAATCCTGTGAATCCAGACTCCATTCTGCAGTCTCTCCTTGGCCCAGGTTTTCCGTAGTACCTCATGGCGGTCGTAATTCGCAGGTGAGCTTTTTATGACCAGCAGAAGAAAGACGTCAGCAGACTTGTGAGGGCCTCCACATTTATCAGGTACATCCAGCAGCATTGGGAAATGGCGGCAGTGACGATAGAAAAGGAAGTCTTGGATGTGAACTGGCAGAGAGGAAAACCCTGACACATTGGCCGCAGACTCATTCCGTTCACAATGGCCCCAGGTAGAAACACCTGCGCTCTCACTGGTTGGTTTCTGAGGTCTGTTTTGATAGGTTGATTCCCTCCTGTTTATCTGGAAATGGTTTGAGGGTTTTTTAGGACGAATGTCCTCTTTAATAAAAATTATGACCAAGCACAGAATGCTGATCACAAGTAAAGCTGTTGACTCAAGCAAACGAGACGACCTTCTCATTTTTGTTGCTCTGTAATGAGAAAAAACAAGGCATTAAAGGTACAAAATGGGCCAGAGATTAAGTGCCCTCTGTAATTACTGGAACAGTGACACATTTTGTTGTTGTTTCGGCTCAGTACTCCAGCACTCTGACTATGAGGTTAAATTGCAGACGGGCAGAAAACTTGTTTAACAACATGCTAGCATCCTGTAGTCACCTCTTCACTGTTGATGTTGAGACTGGTGTTTTGAAGGTACTATTTAATGAAGCTGCCAGTTGAGGACTTGTGAGGTGTCTTGTTTCTCAAACTAGACACTATAATGTAGTTGTCCTCTTGCTCAATTATGCACTGGGGCCTCCCACTCTTCTTTCTATTCTGGTTAGAGACCGTTTGCGCTGTTCTGTGAAGGGAGTAGTACACATCGTTGTATGTTGTATGCAAGTGTTTGTTTTTACATTTACATCAGCAGACACTTTTATCCAGAGTGACTTAAAGTCAATGCATTCAACTTAGGTAGATAAACCACAACATATCGCAGTTATAGCAATACAAAAAATATTATCTGTGACAGTTATTGTAGTTGAAGTGGTCTGCCGGTTTATTCTGTACGTTAAAAGTATTTTGAACATCATTGCTGCTAGTTTCAAAGCAATTCAAAAATCTAGCATAAGTGCATGTAATAGGAGAAATAACAAATATTTTGTTGCAATCTTCAGTTATTATTATAATCTTCAGGCTATTCTTTCCTATTAAGAGGCGTGAAAAAGTATGCTTGTGATATAATGCTTACTTCATTGAGAATGTATAGAAGTTGAAATTTGGCCATACAATCAATGGCTGAAAAATACGTATTTTCAATATCCGGAAAATAAATATTTTCAATGTATAGAAAATAGTTCATTTTGTATGTCCATATAAGACATATTTACGACTTCCAGAAAATATGTCTTCTAACCTTTCATTCAGCACCTGAGACACACTTGATGTCAACGTCCGGAAAATACGTATAAAAGTCATTTCGCTTAATGGTAATGTTTCGACATACAAAGTGCTGCATACATGCATACTTAGTGCTGTTGAAATAGGTCTGGGATTTACAAGACTAGATGTTGACAGACAAAATAGGTCTACACACCCACTGTTCAAGTACTTGTAGAACTACAATTATTACAAATACATAATAAGCTACTGACCAATTTGAGTGAGTCAGAGTTCCTGTGTTGGTGAAGGTTTTTCCTTCATTGACAATAACAGGATAAGAGTGTCCCAGTAGATCATGCACAATCTGAAAATACGCCCGTTTTAAGACCACCAGAGACTGTGGTAATTCGCTGTTATAATACATTTTAGCAAACAGTGAATTTATAGGTTAACACTTTCTTATAATAACCACATTTGCCTTTGCCACAGTAATAAAACAAACGTCTCATACACGAGTAGCTATTGCGCTGTTAATTCATCAAGTTTTCTCTGGGTAGCCTAAGGATCTGCATGACTTTATTATAATTGTATTGGACCGTCCAAAAGCAGTTTATTTGTTTGTTCGCATGTATAATTTTGAACTGGCACAAATAATGACTTTTTCGAGATTATTAGGCTATTAGATTAATATAAAATATGCCTACAAACGAACAAATATGGAATCTGTATTTCTAGTATGATAAATGTACAGTATAAAACCCATTCATAGTCATAGAAAAGCATATCTCCATATTTCCAGTGCACATTAAAGTCGTTGTCCATTACCTTTTCTGCCTGCGTCCTATTGTCAGAACGGCTGGAACATGTGTTGCCTTTGCTCAGGAAATCATTTTGAAAATACACATGCTCGTGAGCGCTAGGTGTTATAAGTGCACTTGCTCCTGAGCATTGGCCTCTATCTGCCAGTTAGATTTTATGTTGCTGCTTTGAGCGCCTTCGTCAACCAAAGTCCCAACCTTAGACTGTGAGAAATGTTGTGTATTAATTAAAGGTGATACATCAATTTGTGATAAACTGAATAATGATATACATCAATTAATGATATACTGTGTAACCTTGGTCCGTACAATTGCCCTTATTTTAGCGCCACAAAAACGTAATACTTCCAGATCAACTGTAATGTCAATACCATTGTAAAGGACAATTTCTCCCCTTTCCATCAGAATCAATTACATGACCTAAACGCTGCCCGTTTCTGCATAATTTAAGCAGGCAAAGAGCCCCGTCTGGTCGGGTGGGGAATGTCTTGTTTTGCACACTTTGTACAAAATAATAAAATGCAGTACTATAGGTGTAATATTTGTGTTGTGGAGAAATGACTAGGCAGGAGACGGGAGTACAGTTAGTTTACCGTTTAGTCAAAACCCCGTAACGTAACACTGCCGTAATGCATTACTGCTTAGTAACTGCACAGTAACTAATATAAACCGATGTAGATCCCAGATACTACACTCCTCCCCCATAGTGTTTAACTCCCAGAGAACAAGGTAAATATGTTAGGTAACTACTAATGCAATATCTGAACAATGCATTCTGAAAAACATTTCAACTACTGGGTTGAAGCAGACTTTTCAGAGCCCAGCACAAATCCAGGGGATTATTCTGCCCAGAAGATGTGTCCTAATAACTAACCCAGGTAATGTCCTTTTTCTTTCCTTTTATCGAGGACATATTAAAGTGTTTGTTTTACTGTCCGTTACCTCCTTAACCAGCTCAACTCACGAATAGGATATCTCCGTTCCTCCTGGGCTTCCTGTGGCCATTGTCCGATACGAGCTCCTTGACTAGTCCAAAGGATGCAAATAGGTGTCTGAGAAGATTGATGGTCTTCTCAGCTGTGGTCAGTTGAGTAGGGAACACTTCCATCCACTTGGAATGGACATCGACGACAACAAGGAAATGTTGCTTGTCAATTTTGGCGTAATCCACATGGATGCGTTCCCAAGGTGTAGCAGCCCAGGACCATGGATGAAGAGGTGCAGCAGCAGGCTTGTTGCGAACAGCTTCACAAGGTGAGCAGTGGCCTACATGCTGTTGAATGTCCTGATCCAGTCCAGGCCACCACAGATAACTGCGAGCGAGTGCTTTCATTCGAGTGATCCCTGGATGTCCCTCATGCATGTCAGATAGCAGTCTCCTCTGGAATTTGGGAGGTACCACCACCCTTGATCCCCACAGAACACACCCTTGATCAGTGGACAACTGGTCTTTCTTGTCGATGAATGGACGAAGGTTATCGTCATTTACGAAGGTTGGCCAACCGCCTAATGTTAAGTCCAAGACTTTGGAAAGCACTGGGTCTTTCCTTGTTTCCTCTGCTATGTCAGAAGCAGATATGGGCAGTTCATCAATGAGAGAGATCTGGAAGACTGCTCTATCATCTTCACTGTCGGTGTCACTATTGCATGGTAGTCTTGATAGTGCATCAGCATTTGCGTGATCACTGGATCGTCTGTACTCAATCTCGTAGTTGTAGGCTAACAATATCAGAGCCCAACGTTGCATTCGAACATCAGCAAGGGTTGGTATAGCTGATTTTGGTCCAAGGATGGCCAACAGAGGCTTGTGATCTGTCAGCAGTTGGAACTTCCTTCCGTAGAGGTATTTCTGAAACTTCTTCACTCCGAATATTATGCTCAGGGCTTCCTTCTCAATTTGAGCATAATTTTTCTTACTTGGTGACAGAGTCCGTGATGCAAATGCAATAGGGTGTTCTTCACCTGATGGTAGAACATGTGAGATGACGGCTCCTACTCCGTATGGAGATGCATCACACGCAGGTCTCAGCTTCATCTCTGTGTTATAGTGGGCAAGCCACTTGCTCTTTAGCAGACGCTGTTTGCAAGTCTTGAATGCTTCTTCGCATTGTGGGGACCAATTCCACTTTGTATCGGCCTGCAGCAGTTGGTGAAGCGGATGCAACAATGTGGACAAGTTTGCCACAAACTTGCTTCCACCTTGCTGTTGGTTGGGTGCAGGCCTTGTACATCAATCTTGTATCTGAGATACTCCACGGAGTCCTGGAGGAACTCACACTTGCTGCGTTTCATTCTCACTCCATATTTCTCCAGTCTTGACATCACTTTGTCCAGCACTACAAGGTGCTCTCCAATGGTTGGTGCTGACACGAGGATGTCATCCATGAAGCACACAACATGGTCTATACCGTCCAAGATCTGATCCATTGTTTGTTGGAATATCGCTGGAGCTGTCGTGATTCCATAGGCCAAGCGATTGAATCTGAATAGCCCCTTGTGTGTATTGATGGTCAGATAGTGTTCTGACTCCGGATCCAGCTTCAGTTGCTGATAAGCGAATGCCAGGTCCAGCTTACTGAAAACCTTCCCACCAGCTAGAGTGGCAAACAGATCTTCAGCGTTTGTTAGTGGATATTCCTCTGGTAGTATGCAGCGATTTACTGTGACCTTGTAGTCACCGCACATTCTGACGGTCTTGTCTTTCTTTGGGACTTCAACAATCGGAGCGGCCCAGTCGCTCCTCGCTACTTTCGTGATTATGTTATTCTTCTGTAGGCGGTCCAGTTCCTTCTCTACTGCTTCCTTAAGAGCATAGGGAACTGGACGTGGTTTGTGAAAGACAGGCTTGGTTCCTTCTTGCACTCTGACTTTTGCTGTGAAGTCTTATATTTCACCGTAGCCATCTTTGAAAAGTTCTTTGTGCTTCTCCAGCATGTTAGTGAGTGTAGCCTGACTCACTGGTTTGTCATTTCTCAGACTGAAGATTTCTCCCCAGTTCAACTTGATCTTTTGTAGCCAGTTTCTGCCTAGCAAGGCAGAAATTATTTTTCTCCTTTAACAATGACAAGCGGTAGCGTCCACTCCGTACCCTCATACCGGACTGGTACCTGGATCTGCCCTAACACAGGAATAGTGTCACCAGTGTATGAAGAAAGGCGGATGGACGCGGGCTGAAGAGGGCACTCTTTTTACTGGTTTTCCCGCTAACTCCATGTTGAGATAGATTCCATCTTTTAGTTGTTGAGCTGTGTACACTGTGAACAGTTCCAATACTGTTTCAGTTGTACCTTCCTCGTCTTGTGCTGCGTCTGACACTTTGTGCGCTCTTTTCACCACGTGCATCACTGACCTTGTGAACACCTTTCTGACTTTCTGCATGTCCCGATAGCTCAATAGTATCCCTGTGGGCAAGCTCGAGTCCAAGTGCTATATAACACACCGTGTTACGTCCCTTCTTCCTTTTTTTCCCTTGACAACATTTCTCCACTGAGATCGCCTAATTTCAATGGGTTCAATGACAGTTTATTTTATTTCACCACCAGAGGGCAGTGTCGCTATTCTGGACTCCAATAGTCTTGCTACTTGGCAGCTCCTGAATACTGTACTAGCAGTGCTAGCAGTGCTTAGCCTTCTCTACTGGCGAAAGAAAATAAAAAATAACTGACGAATTACATAATTATTGCTCTACAGTTCGCGGCACCCCAGTGCGCATGTGCATTTCCTATTAGGTGTAGTAACGTAACACTGCCGTAATGCATTACTGCTTAGTAACAGCACAGTAACTAATATAAACCGATGTAGATCCCAGATACTACAATAGGATATTTCTTAACGTAGCTCTTTATTAGCTAGCTATAACTGGCATGTTCACGTATCGCCAACCAGGATCAAACTGACCATGACCATGTGTCCAGCATGGATCTTTGTCAAAATCTCTTCTCTGAGACTGGTAGAAATAATGATTTCCTCTCCTTTGAAAATTATTCCATTGATCTGTGATAGTTCCAGAGTTCTGAGACGCTCTGAGGGCATTTTCTCCTCTCCTCAGGCCATCCATCCTGTATGACTTTCCTCAGCTGTGCGAGTTGCGAGTCCTTTTCTGTTTCTGCTTGGATCTCCTTCAGTTTTGTGTCACTAACTGGTAAGTTGCTATACACAGTGTGCACTTGCATGTCCATGCCTTCACTGAGGCTGCTGTCCTTATAGGTAAGAAACTTCCTGGAGAGTGTGTCTGCGACAGGGATGTCTTTGCCTGGACGGTGAGTGATTGTGAAGTCGTATTTTTGTAGTTGAAGGATCATTCTCTGTAGCCTTGGCAGGGCAGCGGCTAGTGGTTTCATCATAATTGACTCAAGGGGCTTGTGGTCGGATTCCACAATGACTTGTCATCCATAAATGTACTGATGGAAACGTTTACATCCGAACAGAATGGCGTAGAGCTCCTTTTTGATTTGAGCGTAGTTGATTTCTGAGTCTGTGAGAGATTTGGAAGCGTAGCCGATGGGCTTTCCTTCTTGCAGTAGCACTGCACCTAGTCCATACTTCGACGTGTCCACTTGTAGTCTGAGCTCTTTGTTGGGATCGTAGTAGGCAAGGATTTGTCCTGGTTCTCTCGTGATCAAGTCTTTCACATTCTGGAAAGCAATGTCGTGTTGCTTGTCCCAGAGAAACTCACTGCTGCTTTAGCAGTTGGCGCAGGGGTGCATTAGCATTGGAGAGGCTGGGTGCAAACTTGGCTAAGTAGTTGACTATGCCAAGCACTGTTTCCAGCTTTGCACAGTTCTTTGGTGGCTCCATTTCTTTTATGGCTAAAATCTTCTGTGGATCTGGCTTGATTCCAGTCGCTGTGAGAAGATGTCCGAAGTATCTGACCTCTGTAGCACCGACTGTGCTCTTCTCGGGGTTGAGCCGGACTCCTCTCTCACGGGACCTTTACAGCATCGCGCTGAGGTTTTTGTCGTGCTCCTCTTTGGTTCGACCATAGACAAGGATGTCGTCCACAATTGCCACAACTCCGTCGAGGCCTTCGTACACTTCGTCAATCTTTCACTGAAACTGGTCTTGGGCTGAGATAATCCCAAAAGGCAGGTGACGGAACCTGTAGGGTCCAAACAGTGTGTTGAATGTTGTGAGCTTAGATGACTCTTCTGTGAGCTTGATAGCCCAGTAGCATGATCTAGCGTCCATGACACTGAAGCAGTGTGCTCCCGCTAGCTTGTGTGTGATGCCATCTAGCATCGGTAAAGGATAATGGGGGCTTTTGATAGCCTTGTTCAAGTCTCTTGGGTCGAGACATACTCTGAGCTTGCCTGTGCGTGGTTTCTCCACCACCACTAACGCGTTTACCCAGTCAGTCGGTTCTGTAACCTTGGTGACTATGTCAGATTGCTCCATGCTCTCCAACTCTTTCTTCAGACAGGCACGGAGAGCAAGGGGAATCTTTCTCGGTGGTTAGACCACAGGGGTTGCGTCTCGTCTGGGTCAAGGTGAATGGTACATTCTCCTGGGAATAATCCTATTCATGTAAAAACATCAGCAAACTCCTCCAGTACCTTGTCTCTACTGGTGCTGTCACTGATAAAACTAGCATGATGAGGTCCATGTCTAAACATGCTTTAAGACCTAGCACTGCAGGTGCTCTAGTGTCAACAACATAAAAGTCCAACATCATGTCACTTTCTTTGTATTTGCATTTGAACATGCATGTGCCTTTTACTGGGAGCTGTCCAACACCATAACCAGTCAGTCTGCACGATGTCAAGCTGTGGTACTTATTCAGAGGAATAATGTTTACTTGTGCATCAGTGTCTAGTTTGAACTTTAGCTTTGTGCCTTGTGTTCATATCTCAATGTCAGCAAAGGCTTGCTCTGTCTCTGATATTTGACTTTTCTGTGTCACTGAATTAATAAACAGTTCATCAGCGTTTGACTCTTTGATTGACATTTCATCTTCACTCACTGTGTGTACTGTTTTTCCACAGTAAGATTTGCACACTTTTGATAAGTGATTCCATTTTTGTGAGGATTGAAAATATGCTTGGCCTATCATGAGGGTGTCTGTGTATGTTAAAAGCAACATTTTGCAACATATGGTGTGACTAGTGGAAAGGCTGTGGCTGGCCTTGGGTGTAGGCAGCTATCATGAATTGTTGGGGGCACATACAGAACGTAGGGTAGATAACAGGAACCAGGTGTGTGATAACTGTATCGAGTGCATGAGCGCATAGATATTCTACACAACTACAACGACTGACCGCTGAAGCGCCTAGGGGGCTGGGACCAGCTTGTGCGCCAACAATCAACGATAGGCTGGGTGAGTTTAAACCACGCCCAGTCTCTACTCTGTGACAGGCCGGCTCGGAAGCAAGAACTACTTCTGTCTGAGTATATTATAATATCTTTGTCAGGAACAAGTCAGTTCTCTGTTCTACCCTGCGTGGTGTTTCAGCGAACCCGTATATACAAATATTGCATTTACTACTTATTGCTTAGCTAATAAAAAGTACATAGTATACAATCAGTGACTCAATGTCATATTTATCCTGATACCAGATTCGATTGACGCAACCCTTAACATTTTCCACATTTAGTACACTGTTTTCCTTTAGCTGGGCAATTTCCTTGTTCGCCATGCATTTTGTATCCACAATATCCACATGTTTTGGGGCGTTTTGAGTCTGTGTCGCAAAATGTGCTCTCTGTGCACCAGAGGTGTGCTGTGACTGCACACTGCTTGTTCACGTGATGCGCACGTGCTGCCTCGCAAAATGTTTTTCATCTGAGCCTGTGCTAGCTCGTGAGATCTGGCTATGTCGATAGCTTTGTCCAGTGTTACCTCAACATTAGCTCCACATGCTGTTTGTACTTACTCTATGCATCGGGTAAGTTTGTAGACTCCCAGTCCATTCGAGGTGAAGGAACTCCAGAAAAATCAATCTTTTAAGACCTTTTACTCTGACACTGTCACGTTCTGACCTTAGTTCCTTTGTTTTGTCTTTGTTTTAGTATGGTCAGGGCGTGAGTTGGGGTGGGCAGTCTCTTCTTTTTTTCTATAATTTGGGATTTCTGTGTTTGGCCTGGTATGGTTCTCAATCAGAGGCAGCTGTCAATCGATGTCCCTGATTGAGAACCATACTTAGGTAGCCTGGTTTCACCTTTGAGATGTGGGTGATTTATTTTCTGTTCTGTGTTTTGTGTATTCATATTTCGTTTAGTTCGTTGACGCTTTATTTGCTTTGTTCTTTAGTGTTCTGAGTTAAAGACAACCGTTACAGAACCACCCACCACAAACGGACCAAGCAGCGTGGTACCCAGGAGCAGCGGGTTCAAGACTCCTTGACTTGGGAGGAGATCTTGGAAGGCAAGGGACCCTGGGTACAGCCGGGAGAATATCGCCGCCCCAAGGCAGAGCTGGAGGCAGCGAAAGCCGAGAGGTGGCATTATGAGAAGCTAGCAAGGCAGCGCGGCTGGGACGAGAGGCAGCCCCAATGTATTGGGGCGGGGGCACACAGGGAGTGTGGCGAAGTCAGGTAGGAGACCTGCGCCAACTCCCCGTGCTTACCGTGGAGAGAGGTGGACCGGGCAGGCACCGTGTTATGCCGGGAGGCGCACGGTGTCCCCAGTGCGCAGGCATAGCCCGGTGCGTTACATCGCAGCGCCTCGTATCGGCCGGGGCTAGAGTGGGCATCGAGCCAGGTGCCATGAAGCCGGCTCAGCGCATTTGGTCTCCAGTGCGTCTCCTCGGGCCGGGGTACATGGCACCAGCCCTACGCATGGTGTCCCCGGTTCGCCAGCACAGCCCAGTGCGGTCTATTCCACCTCGCCGCACTGGCCTGGCTACGGGGAGTATCCAGCCAGGTAGGGTTGTGCAGGCTCAGTGCTCGATACCTCCAGTGCGCCTCCACGGTCCGGTCTATCCGGTGCCTCTTCCACGCACCAGGCCTCCGGTGGCAGCCTCCCGCACCAGGCTGGCTCTCCGTCTCCTCCCTACAGGTGCTCCCGCCTGTCCAGAGCTGCCAGAGTCGCCCGTCTGTCCTGAGCTGCCAGAGTCGCCCGTCTGTCCTGAGCTGCCAGAGTCGCCCGTCTGTCCTGAGCTGCCAGAGTCGCCCGTCTGTCCTGAGCTGCCAGAGTCGCCCGTCTGTCCTGAGCTGCCAGAGTCGCCCGTCTGTCCTGAGCTGCCAGAGTCGCCCGTCTGTCCTGAGCTGCCAGAGCCGCCCGTCTGTCAGGAGCTGCCAGAGCCGCCCGTCTGTCAGGAGCTGCCAGAGCCGCCCGTCTGTCAGGAGCTGCCAGAGCCGCCCGTCTGTCAGGAGCTGCCAGAGCCGCCCGTCTGTCAGGAGCTGCCAGAGCCGCCCGTCTGTCAGGAGCTGCCAGAGCCGCCGGTCAGTCAGGAGCTGCCAGAGCCGCCCGTCAGACAGGAGCTGCCAGAGCCGCCCATCAGTCAGGAGCTGCCAGAGCCGCCGGTCAGTCGCCGGTCAGAATCGCCGGTCAGTCAGGAGCTGCCAGAGCCGCTTGTCAGTCAGGAGCTGCTGGAATCAAGCGTCACTCCGGCGCTGCCGGAATCGCCTTTCACTCCGGAGCTGCCTCTCGTCCCTACAGGTGCTCCCGTCTGTCCTGAGCTGCCAGAGTCTCCCGTCTGTCCTGTACTGCCAGAGTCTCCCGTCTGTCCTGAGCTGCCAGAGTCACCCGTCTGTCCTGAGCTGCCAGAGCCGCCCGCCAGTTGCCAGAGCGGGGTGGGCAGTCTCTTCTTTTTTCTATGATTTGGGATTTCTGTGTTTGGCCTGGTATGGTTCTCAATCAGAGGCAGCTGTCAATCGTTGTCCCTGATTGAGAACCATACGTAGGTAGCCTGGTTTCTCCTTTGAGTTGTGGGTGATTATTTTCTGTTCTGTGTTTTGTGTATTCACAGTACAGGACTATTTCGTTTAGTTCGTTGTCGCTTTATTGTTTTGTTCTTTAGTGTTCTGAGTTATAATAAATATCATGAACACTTACCACGCTGCCCATTGGTCCTCCGATCCTTCCTACTACTCCTCCTCGTCAAAGGGGAGGAAGACAACCGTTACAGACACCATGTCTTGTTTTGCACAATTTGTACAAAATAATAAAATGCAGTACTTACAGTATATTTCTTAACGTAGCTCATTATTAGCTAGCTATAACTGGCATGTTCACGTATCGCCAACCAGGATCAAACTGACCATGACCTAACCATTTGGGTGGTCTTAACCAATCATAGCACAGTATGATATGGAGGTAAAATGCATTGAATTACAATTCAGTATGTTTACACATATGAATATTAAAGGGAAGCGAAACTAATGCGTGATAGTGAGAAGAGAGTTTTTCCACTCGATCTGTCCAACTTATCACCTTATTGCCTCTAAAATATAAATTAAACACTATAAAGAGTTTATATAATGTGTCATTACATACCTATTTGAAGGTTTGTGTCGAATTTGAATCAGGTTTTTAGGGTGGTGCTAAAGTGATCTTAGAAGTAAACAGCGGCTTTGAGAATGATGATGGCATGCAATGATGATGAAAAAAAATTACTAGGTACCCCCACCTTACCCCCGTCACTGTCCATTTCTTGTTTTTAAAGGATTATAGACTTGCTACACCTGGTGGAGAGAGATTGTAAGACAGAAATAGTTGCTTTATGCGTGCTGTACGTTACGACATGACACGTCAAGATGTAACGGAGGGTCAGTTTTTTCAACTTTTCTCCAATACTATAGAGCCATTACCATGTCGATCAACGCTTGAATAGAAACCTAGTTCACACCCCCGATTTTGACACAGTCGCTACAGTCCCATTAGTTTTCTTTGTAGCTTCGTTTGAATGTTGCGGTTGCGCACATTTGTAAGGAATGGGTGAGTTTACATTACCCATTATTTTGAATTATATAATTTATAAAATAGCCCATAAGCTTAGTTTAACTGTTGTACCCCATCAGAACACAAAATATAAGCTTGTTTTACTGTCGATGATTTAGAGTTTATGAGAATGCATATTAATTTATTGAATATAATACGTGTTTAGCCATGTCCACTAGTCTAGGTACGACAAAACAAGGGCCTGTAGGACCTGTCTAGTTGATTGTGTTGTTAAGAAGGCAGAGCAGCGTTTTTTTATGGACTGACTTCTCCCCATTTTAGCTAATAGATAACGTACACATTAATTATAATCTGGGATACCACCAGTATTGGTAGTTACCCAGTCAGTGAGGTATATCTGTAAACTCAACCAAGTTAACACAGATGGTACACTTTTTGGGGGCAAGTGCTAGCAAAAACAGTAGGCAGGTTTCCATTGACCCAGGTTTTTTCGATTTAAGCAATGTGGCAAAAAAAATCATTGCGACTTTTTTTTTTTTGTTAGAATTTTACCCCTTTTTCTCCCCAATTTCGTGGTATCCAATTGTTGTAGTAGCTACTATCTTGTCTCATTGCTACAACTCCCGTACGGGCTCGGGAGAGACGAAGGCTGAATGTCATGCGTCCTCCGATACACAACCCAACCAGCCGTACTGCTTCTTAACACAGCGCGCATCCAACCCGGAAGCCAGCCGCACCAATGTGTCGGAGGCTACACTGTGCCCCTGGCAACCTTGGCTAGCGCGCACTGCGCCCAACCCGCCACAGGAGTCGCTGGTGCGCGATGAGACAAGGAGATCCCTACCGACCAATCCCTCCCTAACCCGGACGACGCTAGGCCAATTGTGCGTCGCCCCACGGACCTCCCGGTCGCAGCCGGTTACGACAGAGCCTGGGCGCGAACCCAGGGACTCTGATGACACAGCTGGCGCTGTATGCAGTACAGCGCCCTTAACCACTGCACCACCCGGGAGGCCAATCATTGCGATTGAATGAAAACGGCAGATGTAAGATACATTTTCTAAAGATCAACCAACATTTCAATCGTTCGGCAGGGATGGATTTTCTTTTGTCGAATTTCCTTTATTGTGAAAATTGATGATGAAAACAGTGTTTTCAAAATGTATAATTTAGAAGATGCGGGGCAAGTGATGGCATCACGAAAATGCCTACTGCTTGCAAAATCTATTTATTCAACTATAAAAAAGTATGTTTCTTTGCAGGACAAGGATTGTCCTAACTTTCAAGAATGACAGCAATTTTAAATGTCACCATCATATTGTTTCAGCATTAGTACATGAGTTCAAGCTTCACCATGTCACAGACTCTGGCGATAAGTAGGCCTAGGCACATGAGAATTACACGGAACCCAAACCGGCTGCGCGCGTGTGCTGTCGTGCATAAATTTATTTTGTCCCCCTACACCAAATGCAATCACGACAGAATAAAATATCAAAACAAACTCTGAACCAATGACATTAATTTGGGGACAGGTTGAAAAGCGTTAAACATGTATGGCAATTTAGCTAGTTAGCTTGCACTTACTAGCCAATTTGTCCTATTTCGCTAGCTTGCTGTTGCTAGCTAATTTGTCCTGGGATATAAACATTGAGTTGTTATTTTACATGAAATGCACAAGGTCCTCTACTACGACAATTAATCCATATATAAAACAGCCAATCGAATCGTTTCTAGTCATCTCTCCTCCTTCCAGGCTTTTTCATCTTTGAATGGTGTTCGGCATCTGAACTTTCATAGTATTACCATGACCACCGGCAAAACAGTCCGTCTTTCAATCACCCACGTGGGTTTAACCAATGAGGAGATGGCACGTGGGTACCTGCTTCTATAAACCAGTGAGGAGATGGGAGAGACAGGACTTTCAGCGCGATCTGCATCAGAAATAGAAAGGAGTTCTATTTTAGCCCTTGGCATCGCAGATGCTCGTTGGCATGCGCGAGCAGTGTGGGTGCAATAATTGAATAGCATGGATTTCCAAATGTATTTTGTGACGCTCGCGCATGCGACGTGTCCGGTCTGGTCAGCATGTTAGCCCTTGGCATCGCAGATGCTCGTTGGCGCGCAATAATTTTATACATAATACATTTATTTTGCAATGCTTGCGCACGCAACGTGTCCGGTCTAGTCAGCATGTTAGGATTATGACAAATATTATTCAGTTCTTGCATTCTATCCACGGGCTTTTGCGGGCTACCTGAGACATGAAACAGATAGGTGGGAATGGCATACAGGCTGTTGTCAATTTATTAATGTGCAATTTGTGAATACAGATGGCACCGGAGAAGAAGGCTGACGTTCCTATCCAATTGTGTTTTTTTGTTTGTTTTTTTGCATTGTTTGTAACTTATTTTTAAACTTATTTTGTACATAATGTTGCTGCTACCGTCTCTTATGACCAAAAATAACTTCTGGACATCAGGACTGCGATTACTCACCACAAACTGGCAGAATCATTTTTTTCCTTTAACTAGTCTGACGAGCCCGATGTGAATGATATACTGCTTTCCCGGGAACAGGCCCAGAACCCTGTCATTTGCGTGAAGAGAAGGCAGAAAAAAAGGGTCCGGAGGACGGGCTGCCTTCTGAGAATTCATAGGCAATCGAATAAACCCCCACTGCATTCCATTCTGCTAGAAAACGTGCAATCTTTGGAAAATAAAATCGATGACCTACGTGGAAGAGTAAACTACCAACGGGACCTTCAAAACTGTAATATCTTATGTTTCACGGAGTCGTGGCTGAACGACGACGATATTATCAACATACAGCTGGCTGGTTATACACTGTATCGGCAGGATAGAACAGCGGCGTCTGGTAAGACAAGGGGCTGCGGCCTATGTATTTGTGTAAATAACAGCTGGTGCACGATATCTAAGGAAGTCTTGAGGTTTTGCTCGCCTGAGGTAGAGTATCTCATGATAAGCTGTAGACCACACTATCTACATAGAGAATTTTCATCTATAATTTTCATAGCTGTTTACATACCACCACAGACTGATGCTGGCACTCAGACCGCAATCAATGTATTCCGCCATAAGCAAACAGGAAAACGCTCACCCAGAGGCGGCACTCCAAGTGGCCGGGAACTTTAATGCAGGGAAACTTAAATCAGTCTTACCAAATTTCTATAAGAATGTTAAATGTGCAACCAGAGGGAAAAAAACTCTGGACCACCTTTACTCCACACACAGAGACACGTACCAAGCTCTACCTCACCCTCAATTTGGCAAATCTGACAATAATTATATCCTCCTGATTCCTGCTTACAAGCCAAATTAAAGCAGGAAGCACCAGTGACTCGATCAATAAAAAAAAGTGGTCAGATGAAGCAGATGCTAAGCTACAGGACTGTTTTTCTAGCACAGACTGGAATATTTTCCGGGATTCCTCCGATGACATTGAGGAGTACACCACATCAGTCATTGGCTTCATCATTAAGTGCATCGGTGACGTCTTCCCCACGACTAATACAATTTTATTTGATTTTGACTAAATGGGTCATATAAACACTTCGACCACTTCATTTTATTTTGACATTCTATGTATTTTGTTAAAAGTTGTGACGTCATTACGTCCAGCTTTTTATTTTACCTTTGTTTAACTAGGCAAGTAATTTAAGAACAAATTCTTAATTACAATGACAGCCTACCCCAACCAAACCTGGACGACGCTGGGCCAATTGTGCGCCGCCCTATGACACTCCCAATCACGGCCGGATGTGATATAGCCTGGATTCAAACCAGGGACTGTAGTGACGCCTCTTGCACTGCATATATAGTACATTAGCCATCCTGACAACCTGACCCTAATTGTATAGCTTCTGGAAGCAGAATCCAAGTGAGAGGATAAACCCACAAGTACAATACAGAGTATGTGTAATATCTGCATGAGTACAATGTAATTAATAGGGGTTACACAGGATTTATCTATTTATAATTAAGTGTATCTTGACGTGTACTTACTTGAAGTGTACCTACAAAGTACGTTAACCATTCTGACAATCTAATCATCAGCTTCTGAAAGTGCCATCCAAGTGAGAAAATAAACAGTGATACACAGAGTACATACCTGCATAAGTACAAGGTTTTTGCTAGATGTTACACATGATTTTGCTATTTAAAGTGAAGTGTAACTTTATAGTTACCTAAAAGCAGTTTCTATATAATTTCTTATTACTCATTACCAAGTGAAAATATATTAAAAAGAAATGCTACTACATTAGTCAACTTTATTGCAACATATAAAAGACCTTACATATCTTACAAAACAATAAGGATTTGTATTGTTAGATTAATAATTAGATTCAACAAAGATACAGGCCTACTCAATAACATATAAATAACTATTCTAGTGATGGTTCAGATCTGTAGCCTATAGTATGGTGAGTAGCCTATAGATAGCTATCTAATTTAGAACACCAACAAGCTCCCATCTCTTAACACTTTAGAATTGGCAATTTCCCCAATCACAGCCGTCAACCTTATTGGGCTCATCATCCCAACTCCAACTTCAGAATTTCTTTATGCTCCTCTCACCTCCATGTTCCCGTCACGAGGTATCTTGCCCTTACTCCTTAGAACTCTCTACCGCCAAAATGCTGCTGGTGTTGGAAACTATGTTGCTCTCCTCAAACTTCCTTTTCTTCATCTCCGCCTCCATAGACCTCTCCCGCTTGTACTCCAAATTTGCTTTGCTTTCTTCTCTATCACCATCTCTGACCCAGTCACAGTACAGCCATGCCGAACCGCAGCCACACCGATTAAAAGTTTGATTGTTTGCTTATTCCCTTCCAATCGAATTGCAGTCTCTCTCCGCTCTTCCTCTACTGACATCGTCACCAGCATAGCACCCCCAAACCATCACACCTCTTATTGGTGTCCTTTAGTAGGGGTTTCTTTGCAGAAATTCGACCATGAAGGTCTGATTCACGCAGTCTCCTCTGAACAATTTATGTTGAGATGTGTCTTACTTGAACTCTGAAGCATTTATTTAGCAATTTCTGAAGCTGGTAACTCTAAGGATCTTATCCTCTGCAGCAGGTAACTCGGTCTTCCTTTCCTGTGGCGGTCCTCATGAGAGCCAGTTTCATCATAGCTCTTGCTGGTTTTTGTGACTGCACTGTGACTGAAGAAACTTTAAAAGATCTTGAAATGTTCCAGATAGACTGACCTTCATGTCTTAAAGTAATGATGTTGTTTCTCTTTGCTTATTTGAGCTGTTCTTGCCATAATATGGACTTCTATTCTGTATACCAACCCTACCTTGTCGCAACACAATCCTCCAACACATTAAGAAGGAAAGAAATTCCACAAATTAACTTTTAACAAGGGACACCTTTTAATTGAAATGCATTCCAGGTGACTACCTCATGAAGCTGGTTGAGAGAATACCTTTCACAGCTTTGCACACTATTGGCAAAGGGTGGCTACGTTGAAGAATCTCAAATATATTTAGATTTGTTTTACACTTTTTTGGTTACTACATAATTCCATATGTTATTTCATAGTTTTGAACTTGTCACTATTATTGTACAATAAAGAAAATACAAATAAAACCCTGGAATGAGTATGTGTCCAAACTTGACATGTAAATGTTTTATAAATCATTAGGCCTTCTCTGAAGGCCCTCAGTGTTCCCACTGCCTGGAGATATCAGGAGTCTTCTAGCTACAGAATGAAGCACACTGAGTTAATTGTATTAGCAATTTATAGTTGAGTTAAGGTGCATTTTTCTTAAATAACCTTTTGTTTTAGATTAGCTCATCAATTACTGATGGTTTAAATCTAGTCATTTTTTTATGAACCTATTATCTCCTGGAGGACTACAAAGTACAGGAATGGGGGACACATCTTTTACTCAGGATTTAATCAAGAGGATTAAACAAACCCTTAGTAAGGAACTCAAAACGGGTCCTCAACTTGGAATCCTACGGGGGGAAAAAATCCAACAGAAGACTGCAAGATGGTACTAAATCCACTCATAAGCCAAAAGAGTCCACACAGAACTGTGTCTCCCTGTCTTCCCCTACCGCAGCTGAATGTTGTGGTGTTGACCTCAGCAATTTAATAACATTGCCCAAATTCCGAGCCATCCAAGCCCACTCCACTCGCCAGTCCCCACTTCATTTGCCAGTCACCTGGCAATTTTGTTGTTTTTAATACTCGATCCCTGAACAACTAAGCCCTACTCATCAGTGACATTGTGGACAAATGTATTGATGTTCTGTGCCTAATAGACATGCAACCACCCAATTGCTATTACCTGCTTAACCAAGCAACTGTCTGTTTACCTTGACAAACCTCATGCTGTGGGTCGTAGGTGGGCTTGCTGTCCTTCATCGGTTTGACTTGAAGATCAAAGTCACACCTGTATTGCAGGTAACATTTCAATGCATAGCCTGTACATTATCTGGCCCTCAATAAATGTTTATAGTACCAATTTACCAGCCACCTACCCACCAATGTACTTTCCCTTGTGTGCACAACTGCCACGGCTCCCTCCAACCTCTCAGGTCTGGAAATACCCATCTGACCATCTGACCACAAGGCCATACTGTTCAGTGTGTCCGCCCCCATGCCCAAGCCTACCAACAAGTGCACAATTTCCTACAGAAATAGCAAAAAGGATCCCCACTGCTGACCTAATGGATCTACTGCAATCACATGACACCACTGACCCTAATGTATCCTCAGTGACTGACCTGCTGGCTCATTACAACAGTGAGCAAGCTCTCCTCCCACCTGGATGTTCTGGCCCCCCTTAAAATAAGGGTGGTCTCCAACATCCCAATGCCAGGGTACACTCCTTCCATGAAAGCCAAAGGATGACAACTAGAACAGCGCTACAAACAGACAGGGCTCATCGTCCATAAGGAGGCCTACAAAAAAAACACGTACACAAGGACTCAATTGCCACAATAAAATCTGCCTATTTCTCCAACATCATAAGACATGAACAAGGAAACCCAATACTGCTCTTCTCAACCAACAACAAACTTCTCCGCCCACTGGACAAACCCTCTATCACAATCAACACCGACCTCTGACAGTTTTCTGGCCTCCTTTCAAAACAAAGTGAAGGCCATCTACCAATAGCTGCAACAGTCTCACCCTTCATCTGCCCCCCACCCCCCAGGACTACCTGACTCACCACCTGAGAACAGACTTAAAGTACATGTTTCACTATAACCCCCCCCCCCCCCCCCCCCCCCCCCAAAAAAAAAAAAAAAACAATGAGTAATGCATATATATGTATAAATCTGTTATGTCACTTATATTTTCAATCTGACATTGTGAATTGGGGATATAAATCGATTATATACTTCTGGGCTGCACGTGCACCATAAAAATATGAACTAGAACGTTGTCCATGCTTGACGAAGATTCAGGTGAATACTTTTGGAACGATGTGCTTATGGAATACTTTTTGACTGCACTAGATTGCAGTGTGTGAGTGGGTTTCTTCTGACAATGAACTACCTGACTATAGCCATATTGTTTTGAACCTAGAAGAAGACCTATAGACAGGAGTAGATGGAGTCAGCCGACGTTGGCTAACGCAATATCTAGTTTGTAACTTAGCCATACTTCTCTGACCGAGTGAGTGTCTGATTACTGCCTAGTTGGTTAGCTAGCTAAGTGTAAAACGCAGTTATCAGCTGCTGCTGCTGGACCTTTGTCAGCACCACCGGAGAATGAGCCCGCCGCTAATGTTATAGAGAATGGGTCTGGGGTTACAGTCGAGACTGAGAGGGAAAAGAGCCTAAGGCATTATAGGTTTACCGGGGAAGTTAATATTTTAATTGAAGATGACACTAATTGTAGACAATGTTCAAATATAGGTGAACAATTTGTCATGAATGGTTGTACTAAAAAGTGGAATGAGGCCAATAATGATCATATTTGACAACACAACTGCTTAGCTAACTTGATAACTGAGCCCCACCACCTCAGCACAACCTTCTTAAAATAACTATTTGTTATCACATAGGGCCATTTTTTGCTCTAGGTTGCAGGAAATAGCCGTTACAGGTGTTAAAAACGTTGAGTTCGGACAAAAAGAGCCGTTCAAAAAAAAAAAAGTAGTTTGTTCGCAAAAGAACCCATCGCTAGTCTTTATATTCTGCATTTTCTTCTCTACTCCGTCAGGCATTCTAAATGCAAGTTGAGTGATTTAAAAGTGCAGGACATTTTCCTGTAAGTGGGCTTCCAACAGAGATTGGATATCACATTACAAACCAGCATATAATGTGACACTAAGAAATATTCAAATAAGGCTTCAAACCCTTATAACTCAAAGGAAGTAAACTGAAAGAGAAATGTACTCTGCTGTAGTTGATTGTTAATTCCAAACACAGAAAAGTGTAAAATAGGGATATGATAAAAATAAAAACAATTCTACTGAAGAGGAAAATGGCCATTGGAGTTAAATTTAAGCAACTCTGAGAGTTGGATATTTACACAATTGTGTGGTTTTAACTCCAAAAATAACACCATGACCAGAGTAGTTTTAACACAAAATGAGGGTGGGACCATAGTGTTACATTTGACACCATTTGAGGTAAATTAACTTGTGATTTGACTGTGTGCAATGAAGTGTTTAAATAGAAAAGTAAAAAAATAAAAAAATACATTCATTACACACGCTTATGATAAGCAATGATAAGAGTCATGACATGATAGACTATGACAAGAATCGGCTTTAATTTGTGCAAGTAAATAGAGCAAAGATTGCAACATGGTATACTGCATTTACAATGTACTGTAACTTACAACACTCTGGTCTGCACGCTTAAACACACTATGCACAATACACCACATACCATTGACTTTACAGGAACTGCTCTACAGTATCAGGAATTTTCTCAAGATCGCAGTATCAGTTCCCGACATGAGGTGACACCCACATCCTCCCTTGTACATCCTCTCTATGAGTCTGCTTTGTGTGTCCCCTGTCCTTATCATTAGCTCCATTTCACTCCTATTAGTCCAGACCCACTGGTGATTTGGTAGAGAAGTCTTGAAATACCCCCTGCAATGTCAAAAAAGTACATCCTGTCTAGAGCTCAGTGGCTCCTGCCTTCCTCCAGGTCGCCCATAGAGGGATTGAAGCACACGTCCAGTTTGCGACGGAGACGGGCCTTGAGCATCAAGCGGCGTTTCACACTGGTTGAGGTGGACTCTTGGTACTTGAGCTTGGCATAGTAGTCTGAGAACTTGTTGAAGAGGAGAGAGATGGGCATGCCATTGAGAATGATGCCGAAGAAGATGCAGGAGAATGCCACCACGCGGCCAGGAAGGGATACGGGCACCACGTCCCCATAACCCACTTGGGAGATGCTCACCTGTAATGCGGGGTTAGAGGGACACACTCTCAGAGCTTGCCTTCCTCTGTCGTTGTCAACATGTTTTATGTTAATAATGACACTATGGTTATAACAGTAGTATGTAGTGAAGATAGTGTGGAAGGAAGTCTCAAGATTGAAGTATTAACATTATTGTCATTTACCTTGGTTGTGTTATTTGATATCTTGTTTTAACCTTTTGTTTTGTCCCTTAGAGGTAATGGTAAAATTAAACTTGTCCCTGAAAAATTACTGTTAGCATATAGGAGGTGGAAATGGTATGGAATGTCAGACTCAATACAATAGAGACTAAGGAAGTGAATGTAAAAATTGGGAAGTTGCACAATTGTGTAATACATATCAAATGATCCATGAGGATCTGCAACAAAATACTGCCCTTCAACTTTCCCCACAAGTCCAAAATGCCGTGACAAGAACAGTATAATTGCAATTCAGTTTGTATTTCACATGTACTAGGATTACATCAGAGAGTACTAATCCTTTAAGTATTTAATCTGAATCTAAACTTGATATACAGTACATTGGGCCGCACACAAACATGATATGCTTCTCTGTTGTCAAACCAGAAATGCTGGTTTGAAATTAGTTCTCATGGGTTTTATATAGGGGGAAGAGATGATTAGGGGAGGAAATAACATCCCTACGCAACATGCCCCCTGTTGGTGTCCAATATGCCCCTTGTCATTTTATATGTCAAAAGATAATTGGGGGAGGAAATAACACCCCTATGCTGAGTATGTAACTACAGAGGTTATTGGTTATTGGTTATTTCTCAACCATATGAAAAACTGTATTTATGTTGTACTGTTCAAACAATATATTTTAAGGTTAGATGTAGCATCAAGGACAAAGTCAAGTAAGTCAACCAAAAGCTACATACATAGTATAATTTACATTAAAGTCTGAATACAAGTTTGGGTACTCACAGTCGCCCACCACCAGGTATCAGGAATACTCCTGAATGGAGAGCCTTCGACATCCCGTTCTACCGAATGCAGGAGGGCAGAGAACATGAAAATGCCCATGGCGATGAAGAGGAAAAGACAACACACCTGCTGGTAGCACTGGCGCAGGGTGAACCCAAACGCCCTCATGCCGGTGGAGTGACGGGCCAGCTTCAGGATGCGAAAGATACGCATCAGCTTGACAACTTTGAGCACTTTGCTGACCTTGCTGACATGAGCCAGGGTTTTGAGATCTTCCTGGGCACTGAAGTCCTCCACGTTGGCAAACGCTTCAAATATCAGCTGGATAAAGTAGGGCATGACGGCGACCAGGTCCACCAAATTCAGGGAGCTTTTGACGAAGTGCTTTATGTCACAAGTCGTAACAAGCCGCATGAAGTACTCGATTGTGAAGAAGAGAATAGAGAAAATCTCTACCCATTCCAGGTAGGTCTTGCCAGAGAGGGTGTGGGACCTCAGTTCCTTCACAGTGTTGAGGGTCATAGCCACGATGGAGATGAGCACCAGGAGGCTAGAGAAAACTGCAAAGGATTTGGCCGACAGCGAGGAGTAAGGGTTTTCCATCAGGTCCCAGAGGTCTTTGCGAATTCCACCCAGGAACATGGTCTTGTAACCTTCCTCATCATGCTTTATCTCGATCTCCGCTAAGAGTTCCTTTTCCACCTTCAGATTGTCCCGGAGTTCATCCACCTTCTCCTCAAACAGGATGCGGCAACAGCGCTGGGTGTCATTCCAGCTCAGGCCCCAGTACTGCATCTCCTCCTCGAAGTTGATAGGGCACAGTTCCTGCATCACCCACAGAACGCCACTGCTGTAGAAATGAAAGATGTAGTAAAAGAAAGTTGGGTCGCGATCGAAGAAGAACTCGTTGCTGAGCACCGAGTAGTCATCGCACAGAGTGAGCTGTTTGACGCGGTCTGTGCACAGGGCCAAGGAGCCTATCCGTGTGCGAGGGAATCTGACGGCCATCTTCTTGGGAATGTGAAAGACTTTTCCCCCTACGTTGATGTTAATGTTCTGTTGTGGTCTCAACGTCTCTTTTTGGTGTCTTGGGATCTGGCCCGCAGGAGCAGGGCTGTCCAGGTGTTCCAAAGAGTTCCATGGCTTAACAGAACTGCCCTGGGAGAAATAGAAGGCCTTTTCTTTCTCAATGGACTGTGAGAAACTGGCTCCCAGCACATTGATGGTAGAGCGTCGCTCTTTCAGCTTAGTCTTTAGCTGAGCACTATTAGCATCCATGATGCACTTTCAAGACACTTTTGTTAGGTTTTCTGTGAGTGCTGGCTGTTAATTGTGCATAGAAACCAACCAGTCCCAAATGGGATAACAATAGCGCACAAGAATATTAGAAAATCAACCAGGGTGCAGTCTTCATCAGACGTTAACAGAAGAACAAGGGAGGAAACACTGCCGGAAAAACAGCTCCATCGGCTCAGTGCACCGTGCCGAGCCACCTGAAGCGTCTTATAAAAATCATCTAGGCCCAGTTATCCCATTCAGTGGCATTACTTCGTGCAGTACTTCTCAGTTGTGGTCCTGTAAGTCCAAAGGGCAACAAGGGGAAGAACAAAGCCTTGTTTTCTTCTCCTGATGAGGACCGTTATGTGGGGAAGAAGAGTAAAAGTCATTTGAGCAGAAGATCCATGAGGCTCTGATCTAATCTCATTGCTGCCCTTCCTCTTTCTTAAAGCAGTTATAAATAGGAGGGACAGGGGGAGATTAGTGCACACGTTCATGTGGAGATTTTGAACTTGGAAGAGGACGCTGGCTTCAACACTTGCACAAGGCTGTCACTAACACTTTGTCAACTGCTCTTTCTAAAGAAACGTGGTTTCCATCCAGAACCAACCCATGTCGTCTCTACTTCCTAGACACTTCATGTTGATCCAAAAGTGGATAGGGTTAAGCAATTTGGTAGTGAGAAGATAAGTTTGTCTGTTTCCACAGAAATTGTCATTAGAAACTCATTACAGGTCATAAAATACACATGTACAGAACATGGTAGATGCCAGATCCACTTTGCCCTCTGATTAGGCTAAGGAGGAATGTGCCTTCTTGCTGAAACATATCAATTTCTTTCAGATCTACACAAGTTCTTAGTGTAGGAACTAGGAGTTGTATCTGAACAGGGCCAGTCAGATCCCAGAGCCTAGTGTAGGGGCTAGGGGTTGTGTCTGAACGGGGCCACAAGTCATTTCTCTTAGACTCACTGTATTGTTCTCTCACCGATTACGTTTCACATCCTGAACCAGTTAACCAATCTTCCTCAAACAATGGCCGATGAATTTTCTTTGTTCAGATTTGAATTATGGAAATCGTATAATAATCTGCTCTAATTTAATTCTTACTGGGAACATTGTAGTAGACAGTTTCCGTTTGTGGCTAGATGAAGGGCAGAATGTAGCCATAGATAGCATAGCAGTCATTGGTGCCAATTTGTTACTTGTTTATTATTTCACCTTTATTTATACAGGTAAATCAATTAAGAACAATGAGGTCAATAATTCATTCAATCATTCAGTAATCCCCGCCACCGTAATCCACTCTACTGGACCTGATTGTGCATCATCAGAAAACTACTTAACCTGGATACCCTTTCGCCTCAGAAGACTTGAGGTCAAAAGTCCAACAGTCACCTAAGGCTATACATTTAGAAGACAGCCATGCACAAAGGGGCTTAACTATGGTAATGTTTGACAGGTTGATGTTCAACTGTCCTGTGATAATAAAAGTATTACTCTAAGTGATAGCTTTACAATGCTTCTGTATCTTGTTTCCGACGACATCTATCACAATAGTAAACCAAAGCTGCTTTATTACCTTGATCTGAACTAATAAGGAAGTAAGGGAATTAAGGCGCAGCTCTCCTCTCTGCTCATAATTCTTGTCATGTCTGATTTAAAGGCAACCACATTACTCACTGTACAAAGCAATTGCACATTCAAAATGTATCGTCATTATTGCAATTGCAGGATCAAGCCTTTTATCAATTAAGGTGATAAGATATATTATTTGCCAACTATGAAAGATAGCATATTAGTTAATGAAACCACCTCATGAATATGGAGAAAACTATTTTATTTCATTTCAATTAAATAAACTCAACTGTCAACAAGTAAAGATTAACTGAAAGACTATTCAAAAGTAACCACAAAAATGGTCAGGTTACAATAACGGCAGTCCTTCCAAAAATAAATAGAACCTCCATTCAAAACATAAATACAGCTCACTCAGTAGTTAAGAATCTAAAGAAAAAACAAAGAAGAATGCCTAAGATTAAACACAGGACAACAAATAATTTACAATAATCAAAAGGCAAACAATTGTTTTTCAATGAAGGCATAGCACCTGATCTAAACAACGCAGACCAGTACAAAAAATGACTCGATTACAGTGTTAAGTGAATACTCTACTTCAACGTCAGAGCCACATTCTACCCCCTTGTTGTCATTTTATATTAAAACACACCTCAACTTCAGTTGATCCCCAAACACCAGATAAGAGCAGAGATGCATGTAACTAGGAGCAGAATGTACAACCCATGTCTCTGTGTATGGCTGGTTCAGTTGTAAGGCTGGTACATTGTTTTGCACTATCAAATGTGGAATGATAGATACACACACAATGTATCTACATATTAGTCCAAATATGAATTACAAAACTTTCTTTGGACAGAGTAGTCAACTGAGTGCAAAGGGACATTGAGATGTCACAATGAAACTGTATGCATAAGGGATACAGTACCCCAGATAGGCGGAGGTGTCAATCTGTAGCTAAATAACTGATATGCATGAGGACCGCCAAGGCTAAGGACAATTCTAATTAAATTACAGTCAAGTCAGGAAAATCAATAGTTTGGAAAAAAATGTACAGAAAATATTGTTCAAGTCAATTGTACAAGTCATTTTCTAGCCTTCATTGAAACTGAAGTGGAAAGCCACAGTCAAGCGGGAGCACTGCTGGACACCGGTCTCTCTTATGCAAGTGGCTTGGGACACTCAGTTGCAGTCCAAGTCCAGCTTTAGCAGAGTGTCCTGAGGGAGGAGATGGCTGTATACTAAGCATATAGATCACATTCTTCACTTAAGCCCTTTAACAGAGGGCAGTCTGTCAGGTGAGGCACGGTTACGAGACACCAGGGGCCTTGGAGTCAATTAGATTACATGCATTTAATTAATCCTTTAAAATTGGGTTTCCTTAAATTAATATCAAATTATTTCATTTATTCTTCATTCCCATTGAGATCTATAGCGGTTTTAACAAGAATCCCTTAAATAGAAGTTAAAACTAAACTTGATGGAATGTCATTAAAACTGAGACATTGCGCATAATGTCAAGTAATAAATTGTATTAAAATTCCTTCACGTGCTACATCAATTAAAAGTAAAAATGAACCATACTAGATGCTTCACTGAGGAAATTGTCCCCCCTTGATACTGCCGTGAATAAGCCCACTGACTCATCCTGTTCAATGGCAGGGCTTACCTTGACAGTGGATCCTGGGACTCTTTCAGGGAGAAATCTTGGAAGGCGAGTGTCCTGGAGGGCTTGAACGCATCCCTCCACCACCACCGGGCAGAATATAGAGCGGTTAGTTTGAGGTAAGATTTTATATTAAACAATAATAAAGTACTACCACTAATGTATAGTTTAAATGTGCGTTTACATATGTTAATACATATGTCTTATTAGCCATCGAGAGCTTTGGATTTTAAGGTACTATCTGCAAAAAGATGATTCTGAGATAATTGGCTTTAAAGTTCAGAAACCTTTGTTGGTTTGAATATTGTCAGATTTTTATCTTGTATTCTTTTGAACATTAACAGGGGTATTTTGAGTACTATATTGGTAGAGAAACAAGGTAGAGGAACAAGGCTGTCGATAATGAAATTCTGACCAAAATGCAGATAGAACATAGTCAGTCCCAAGCGATCGATATATTAGGCCTTAATCGTGTTCATATTCAAAATCATGATTTACTGGCCAATCCTTAATATAGACATTTATACTGAACAAAAATATAACGCAAGAATTTCAAAGACTAATGAGTTACAGTTCATAAGGAAATCAGTCGATTGAAATAAATAAATTAGGCCCTGATCTATGGACCCCCCCCCCCCAAAAAAAAGAAAATTGGGCCGTGGATAAGAAAACCAGTCAGTATCTGGTGTGACCACCATTTACTTCATGCAGCACCACATCTCCTTCGCATAGTGTTGATCAGGCTGTTGTGGCTGGTGGAATGTTGTCCCACTCTTTAATGGCTGTGTGAAGTTGCTGGATATGGGCAGGAACTGGAACACGCTGTCGTACAGAGCATTCCAAACATGCTCAATGGGTGACATGTCTGGTGAGTACGCAGGCCATAGAAGAACTGGAAAAAGTTCAGCTTCCGGGAAATGTGTACAGATCCTTGCGACATGGGGCTGTGCATTATTATATTGAATGGCGGCGGATGAATGGCACAACAATGGGCCTCAGGATCTGGTCACCGTATCCCTGTGCATTCAAATTGCCATTGATAAAATACAATTGTTGTCTGTAGCTGATGCCTGCCGATACCATAACCCCACCGCCACCATGTGGCACTGTGCTCACAACTTTGACATCAGCAAACCCCTCGTCCAGGCGATACTATACACGCGGTCTGCGGTTGGACGTACTGCCAAATTCTCTGAAATGACTTGAGGCGGCTTATGCTAGAGAAATGTACATTCAATTCTCTGGCAAAAGCTCTGGTGGACATTTCTGCAGTCAGCATGCATGCTCACTCAAAATTGGAGACATCTGTGGTATTGTGTGACAAAACTGCATATTTTAGAATGGCCTTTCATTGCCCCCAGCACAAGGTGTACTGAGTAATGATCATGCTATTTAATAAGCTTCTTCATATCCCACACCTGGCAGGTGGATGGATTATCTTGGCAAAGGAGAAATTCTCACTAACAGGGATGTAAATACATTTGTGTAGACAAATAAGCGTTTTATGCATATGAAACATGCATAAACATTTCTGAAACATTTCTGGGATATTTTCTGGGATATTTTATTTCAGCTTATGAAACATGTGACCAACACTTTACATATTGCGTTTATATTTTTGTTTGGTGTGTACATTTCTTTATTACAAGAAACAGAATAAGTATGCTGTCTCAATGTAGAACTAAGGCACGTGTCAAACAAGGGCCATTGGTCGAATTCGGCCCGTGACATTTCTATCTGGCCACGCAATGATTTGTATTGTAAATTCATTTTTGGCCCATGATGCGCTGCATTGCACAACAAGTCACAGCAAGTACTGCCAACGTGCTGCACTCAAAATGGTAGTGCATTGCCACACCACACACACACGAGCCAGCCAGTGCGCTGTATCATGTCACTAACGGCACTAACGGCAGTTTCGGTTCAACGGGTCAATGCTGTAGCCTTCAGAAAATGTTACCTTGGTTGTCAAAAAGTTAAGATATAAAATTCGTACAGTGCAGTCGGAAAGTATTCAGACCTTTACTTTTTCCACATTTTGTTATATTAAATCCTTATTCTAAAATTGATTAAATGCCCCCCCCCCCCAATCTACACACAATACCCCATAATGACAAAGACAAAACTAGTTCAGAAATTTTTGCTAATTTATTAAGAACAAAAAATTGAATTATCACATTTATATAAGTATTCAGACACTTTACTCAGTACTTTGTTGAAGCACCTTTGGCAGCAAGTACAGCCTTTGGCAGTGATATGTCACTGACAGAGCTCCTCTGTGGAGATGGGTGAAACTTCCAGAAGGACTACAATCTCAGAAGCACTCCTCCGCCTTTATAGTAGTGGCCAGACAGAAGCCACTCCTCAGTAAAAGGCACATGACAGACGCTTGGAGTTTGCCAAAAGGAACCGAAAGACTCTCAGACCATGAGAAACAAGATTCTCTGGTCTGATGAAACCAAGATTGAAGTCTTTGGCCTGAATGCCAAGCGTCACGACAGTGAAGCATGGTGGTGGCAGCATCATGCTGTGGGGATGTTTTTCAGCGGCAGGGACTGAGAGACTAGTCAGGATCGAAGCAAAGATGAACAGAGCAAAGTACAGAGAGATCCTTGATTAAAACCTGCTTCAGAGCGCTCAGGACCTCAGACTGGGGGCGAAGGTTCACCTTCCAATAGAACAACGACCCTAAGCTTGAGAGGAACTGCAGAGAAGAATGGGAGAAACTCCCCAAATACAGGTGTGCCAACAAAGTACTGAGTGAAGGGTCTGAATATCTAAGTAAATGGGATCAGTTTATTTGAACTACATTTGTAAAAAAAAAAAGAAAAAAAAAGAAGAAGAAATTGAGAAAAAAAACGATTTAGTCAATTATAGAATAAGGCTGTAATGTAACAAAATGTGGAAAAAGTCAGGAGTCTGAATAATTTCCAAAGGCACTGTAAAATGCTGTATTAGCTACTTATATAGACTGATAAACTACAAATTAGTGGCCAATGTGTACCTTAAAATTAAAATAAAGGGTTACAGTTGTTTTGCATATAAACAGCTGCTGTGTCTATATAAACCATAAAGGCACTGACACATTTATATCACATATCATTTGAATCTCTCCTTACATCTGATTGATATGATCTTTTGTACAGTTCCACAGATGATGTATACATACACCATAAGAGATCTAAATATGTTGGATTAATTGCTAAAAACCCACCTATAAGTGAAAGGATTCCAGCATAGGTTGTATCACACACCGCTGGGTCTGGAAGTGGGTGAGAAACATCTATATAAACACGAAAAATAACAATTCTGCAATGAAATATATTGTATAAAATATACTAAATGGAAAATGTTTTGTACTGCTCATGTTTTGCCATTGTTACTAACCTCGAACAAGAGCCAATTGTTATACTAGATGTTGTACACACAATAATAAAGTAAATTAGTGCCTTTATTAAAATAAATCTCAAAGCGCTTCATAAGCAAAAAAGCAATATGCGCAGAGTGTACAAAACATTAGGAGCACCTGCTCTTCCCATGACAGACTAGGTGAAAGCTATGATCCACAGCTAATTTTCAGTTTTCCCCACCTGACTTAGACCACTGCCAGACAGCCATAGAAACATTCTGGATTGAGAAATTGCCCTTTGCTAAGAAGCCATGTTTCTTTTTGACCATTTATTAAAAACAAAAACACAGTAAGGAACTTAATTGTTACCCAAAAATTATTTTATTGGGATAAAAACTGCTGCTGCTGAACCACCCTTCATTCCACTTCCGCATGCATACTCACCATCACCTGTTGGAGAAACGCAGGTGAAGCTGGGAGAGCCTGTTCCAGAGAAAAGGTATGGCACACACTCATATGGACAAACTCTACTGGTATTTCCACATACAGCAGAGCCTGGAAACATAAGTGATATACCATCAGTCAAATAACATGACAAACTGGGGTTGACTAAGCGTTTGTGCCTTGGAAACATCACACAGTTCACTCCATGGGCTTAAAGACAAACCTTTTGGTTGAAGAACTGGGTGAACGAGAACCAAGGCACCAGGGAAAGCGATATTAGGCAGGATGACTCTGAAGAGGCTGCCATTGTGCTTGTCAGCACTACAGATTGAGTGGGTGGCCTGTTCACTCCAGTATACATGTCCCTGATAGAGAAGTGAGAGAGCAGTGAACAAACATTTGGCAACATCCAGAATACCACACTTCAGAGTGTATTAACGTTTACATTTCAGTCATTTAGCAGACGCTCTTATTCAGAGCGACTTACAATTAATGCATTCATCTCTAAAAAGCTAGGGGAGACAACCACATCAGTCGTAGTAAGTCATTTTTCCCTCTGTGGTTGTTGATTATTGCTAGACAAAACATTTTCAGTTCCTGCCATAGACTTTCAAGTAGATTTAAGCCAAAACTTTATCTAGGCCACTCAGCAACTCTAGTGTATATTTGGCCTTGTGTTTTAGGTTATTGCCCTGCTGAAATGTGAATTAATCTCCCAGTGTCTGGTGGAAAGCAGACTGTACCAGGTTTTCCACTAGGATTTTGCCTGTGTTTAGCTCCAACTCAAGTCCTTAACGATTACAAGCATACCCACAATATGATGCAGCCACCACTATATGCTTGAAAATATGGTGACTGGTATTCAGTAATGTATTGTATTTGCCCCAAACATAACACTTTGTATTCAGGACAAAGGGTTAATTGCTTTGCCAATTTTTTTGCAGTATTACATTAGTGCCTTGTTGCAAACAGGATGCATGTTTCGGAATATTTTTATTCTGTACAGGCATCCTTTTCACACTGTCAATTAGGTTAGTATTGTAGAGTAAGTACAATGTTGATCTATCTTCAGTGTTCTATCACAGCCATTCAACTCTAACTTTTAAAAAGGCACCATTGGCCTCATGGTGAAATCCCTGAGCGGTTGCCTTCCTCTCTGGCGTCGGAGTTAGGAAGAACACCTGTATCTTTGTAGTGACTGGGTGTATTAATACACCATCCAAAGCACAATGAATAACTTCACCATGCTTAAAGGGATATTCAATGTCTGCACACAGTGAGTCCATGCAACTTATGTGACTCGTTATTAATATTGGGCAAGATGACTAAAAGGGTCTTCCATTTTGGTTCTCAGTACAATACTGACGAAGTTGATGGGCTGTTCACTCTAGTAAACACAGAGAGAAGTAAGGGAGCCGTGAGCAGCAGAGTGTATGGAACAGTAGTATTTCCACTGAAATGTCAAACATGCTAATTGCTAATCCGTTAGCTAACATTTTTACAACACCAATAATCACAAAACATTGATGGATTGATCACAATATAACACTGTTGAAGGTAACATATTTCTTAAACGCTGTTGAATATGGAGATAATACGGGGTGCTACTCTAAACATGATTTGTTTGTGGGTAATTGTGTGGTCACAGAATGGCTGCCCGTGATTCTAGCCAGGGGAAAAACAGCAGTCTTTTTATAGCCTATTGTAGATGTAGTATTGTATGTACAGTGCATAAGATTCACACATGCGATTCCTCCTTCGGTGTCTGTGGGGGGGGGGGGGGGGGGGGTTCTTTATCATGAGTGGGTGTACCTGCCTGCTGTTGGCCTTACTTGTTTATAGTTGTTTGCTCCAGTGGCTGGCTGCCAGCCACACACAAACTGGCTCCTGTCTTGCACCCTGTCTTTCACACATTGATAGGGATCTGGAGCTTGCCATAAAGCAGTGTACAACATAGACCCTCCTCACCCCTCTACATTTTTGTAATCTAAAAAAAATACATACACGTATATACATACATACATACATATACACACACATACATACATACACACACACAGTGGGCCAAAAAAGTATTTAGTCAGCCACCAATTGTGCAAGTTCTCCCACTTAAAAAGATGAGGCCTGTAATTTTCATCATAGGTTCATCAACTATGACAGACAAAATGAGGGAAAAAAATCCAGAAAATCACATTGTAGGATTTTTTATGAATTTTATTGCAAATGATGGTGGAAAATAAGTATTTGGTCAATAACAAAAGTTCACCTAATTTCAGTTTGTGACAAAACAAGCATTCATTGTGTAGAGAATCATTGTAACATCTAAGCCACTGAAATCTTTTCCATAATCAAAATGACTGTATTTTGAGCTGGTCAACAAAATTGAATATAAAAGACGCAAAAACTAAACTTAGGAACAGGAAGTATAGAAATAGCTCACAGAAGGGCCCCCCCGGGTGGCGCAGTGGTTAAGGGCGCTGTACTGCAGCGCAAGCATTGACATTCACATAAAATCACGTTAGTTAAAGGAAGCTGTCAAGTGGTGCAAATTCCCCACCTTGGGCAGGTGGGTTGGTAAATATTTGAACTGGGTTACAATTTGACAGGAACCAGATCCAAAGGGAAAATATTCAAAGATCTTTTCTGAACCCTAAGTGCAAACAAGAATCAAATTAAATGTTATTTGTCACACGCACTGAATAGTGAAATAGTGAAATGCTCACTTACAAGCCCTTAACCAAAAATAAAGTGTTAGGTAAGAATAATTGAAACAAATAATTAAAGAGCAGCAGGGCAAATAGGGACAATGCAACTAGTCTAGGTAGCCATTTGATTAGCTGTTCAGGAGTCTTATGGCTTGGGTGTAGAAGCTGTTAAGAAGTCTTTTGGACCTAGGACTTGGTGCTCCGGTACCGCTCTGCTTGTGGTAGCAGAGAAAACTGTCTATGACTTGGGTGACGGGCCGTACGCACTACCCTCTGTAGTGGCCTGCGGTCAGAGGCCGAGCAGTTGCCATACCAGTCGGTGATGCAACCAGTCTCTCGATGGTGCAGCTGTAGAACTTTGAGGATCTGAGGGGGGGATAGGCTTTATTGTGCCCTCTTCACAACTGTCTTGGTGTGTTTGGACCATGATAGTTTGCTGGTGATGTGGACACCTCAAGGAACTTGAAGCTCTCAGCCTGCTCCACAACAGACCCGTTGATGAGAATGGGGGCGTGCTCGTGCTCTTTCCCTGTAGTCCACAATCATCCCTTTTGTCTTGATCACGTTGAGGGAGAGGTTGTTATCCTGGCACCACACAGCCAGGTCTCTGACCTCCTCCCTACAGGCTGTATCATTGTTGTCAGTGATCAGGCCTACCACTGTTGTGTCATCGGCAAACTTGGTGTTGGAGTCGTGCTAGGCCATGCAGTCGTGAGTGAACGGAGTACAGGAGGGGACTGAGCATGCATCCCTGAGGGGCCCCCGTGTTGAGAATCAGCGTGGCAGACGTGTTGTTCTCTAACCTTACCACCTGGGGGCGGCCCATCAGGAAGTCCAGGATTCAGTTGCAGAGGGAGGTGTTTAGTCCCAGGATCCTTAGCTTAGTGAGAAGCTTTGAGAGCACTATGGTGTTGAACACTGAGCTATAGTCAATGAATAGCATTCTCACATAGGTATTCCTTTTGTCCAGGTGGTAAAGGGCAGTGTGGAGTGGAATAGAGATTGCATCATCTGTGGATCTGTTGGGGCGGTATGCAAATTGGAGTGGGTCTAGGGTTTCTGGGATAATGATGTTGACGTGAGCCATGACCAACCTTTCAGAGCTCTTCGTGGCTACAGGCGTGAGTGCTACGGGTTGGGAACAGCTGACACTCATGCATGCTTCAGTGTTGCTAGCCTCGAGGCGAGCACAGAAGTCATTTGGCTCGTATCACTGGGCAGCTCGTGGCTGTGCTTCCCTTGGAAGTCTTATAGTTTGCCAGCTCTGCCACATCCGACGAGCGTCAGAGCCGGTGTAGTACAATTCAATTTTAGTTCTGTATTGACTCTTTGATGGTTCGTCGGAGGGCATAGCGGGCTTTCTTATAGGCTTCCGGGTTAGCGTCCCGCTCCTTGAAAGCGGAAGCTCTACCCTTTAGCTCAGTAGCCTGTAATCCATGGCTTATGGGTATGGACGTACAGTCACTGTGGGGACGACGTCATCGATGTACTTATTGATGAAGCCAGTGACTGATGTGGTGTACTCCTCAATGCCATCGGAAGAATCCCGGAACATATTCCAGTCTGTGCTAGCAAAACAGTCCTGTAGCTTAGCACCTGCGTCATCTGATCACTTCTTTATTGACCCGAGTCACTGGTGCTTCCTGCTTTAGTATATGCTTGTACACAGGAAGATAGAATTATGGTCAGATTTGGCAAATGGAGGGCGAGGGAGAGCTTTGTATGAGTCTCTGTGTGTGGAGCAAAGGTGGTTGAGTTTTTTTTGTTTTTCTTCCTTTGGTTGCATAGTTACATGCTGGTAGAAGTGAGGTAAAACGGATGTAAGTTACCCTGCATTAAAGTTCCTGGCCACTAGGAGTGCCGTCTCAGGATGAGCGTTTCCTGTTTGCTTAAGTCCTTAAATAGCTCATTGAGTGCGGTCTTCGTGCCAGCATTGGTTTGCGGTGGTAAATAGACGGCCACAAAAAATATAGATAAACTCTTGGTAAATAGTGTGGTCTACAGCTTATCATGAGATACTCTACTGCAGGTAGAGGTCGACCGATTATCGGAATGGCCGATTAATTGGGGCCGATTTCAAGTTTTCGGTAATCGTAAAAAATTTTTTTTTACACCTTTATTTAACCAGGTAGGCAAGTTGAGAACAACTGCTCATTTACAATTGCGACCTGGCCAAGATAAAGCAAAGCAGTTCGACACATACAACAGAGTTACACATTACGCATTTTTTTAGATCAAATCAAATTTTATTTGTCACATACACATGGTTAGCAGATGTTAATGCGAGTGTAGCGAAATGCTTGTGCTTCTAGTTCCGACAATGCAGTAATAACCAACAAGTAATCTAACTAACAATTCCAAAACTACTGTCTTGTACACAGTGTAAGGGGATAAAGAATATGTACATAAGGATATATGAATGAGTGATGGTACAGAGCAGCATAGGCAAGATACAGTAGATGGTATCGAGTACAGTATATACATATGAGATGAGTATGTAAACAAAGTGGCATAGTTAAAGTGGCTAGTGATACATGTATTACATAAGGATACAGTCGATGATATAGAGTACAGTATATACGTATGCATATGAGATGAATAATGTAGGGTAAGTAACATTATATAAGGTAGCATTGTTTAAAGTGGCTAGTGATATATTTACATCATTTCCCATCAATTCCCATTATTAAAGTGGCTGGAGTTGAGTCAGTGTCAGTGTGTTGGCAGCAGCCACTCAATGTTAGTGATGGCTGTTTAACAGTCTGATGGCCTTGAGATAGCTGTTTTTCAGTCTCTCGGTCCCAGCTTTGATGCACCTGTACTGACCTCGCCTTCTGGATGATAGCGGGGTGAACAGGCAGTGGCTCGGGTGGTTGATGTCCTTGATGATCTTTATGGCCTTCCTGTGACATCGGGTGGTGTAGGTGTCCTGGAGGGCAGGTAGTTTGCCCCCGGTGATGCATTGTGCAGACCTCACTACCCTCTGGAGAGCCTTACGGTTGAGGGCGGAGCAGTTGCCGTACCAGGCGGTGATACAGCCCGCCAGGATGCTCTCGATTGTGCATCTGTAGAAGTTTGTGAGTGCTTTTGGTGACAAGCCAAATTTCTTCAGCCTCCTGAGGTTGAAGAGGCGCTGCTGCGCCTTCTTCACAATGCTGTCTGTGTGAGTGGACCAATTCAGTTTGTCTGTGATGTGTATGATCAATATCCTTCCAGGATCCTTCCAGGATACCCCGGCCAGGTCGATTAGAAAGGCCTGCTAGCTGAAGTGTTTCAGGGAGCGTTTGACAGTGATGAGT
This sequence comes from Oncorhynchus mykiss, assembly GCF_013265735.2. Taxonomy (NCBI): domain Eukaryota; kingdom Metazoa; phylum Chordata; class Actinopteri; order Salmoniformes; family Salmonidae; genus Oncorhynchus; species Oncorhynchus mykiss. The sequence continues at coordinate 17,822,468 of NC_048565.1, read as the reverse complement.
GGAGGTTGTTTGACCGCTGACCAATTACAGATGCAGGCAATGAGGCAGTGATCGCTGAGATCTTGGTTGAAAACAGCAGAGGTGTATTTAGAGGGCAAGTTGGTTAGGATGATATCTATGAGGGTGCCCGTGTTTACAGCTTTGGGGTGGTTCCTTGTAGGTTCATTGATCATTTATGTGAGATTGAGGGCATCAAGCTTAGATTGTAGGATGGCTGGGGTGTTAAGCATGTTCCAGTTTAGGTCACCTAGCAGCACGAGCTCTGAAGATAGATGGGGGGCAATCAGTTCACATATGGTGTCCAGAGCACAGCTGGGGGCAGAGGGATCCATAAACAATGCCTTTAAAATCAATACACAAGTATATATTTTTAAACCTGCATATTTAGTTAATATTGCCTGCTAACATGAATTTCTTATAACTAGGGAAATTGTCACTTCTCTTACGTTCTGTGCAAGCAGTATATGCAGCAGTTTGGCCGCATGGCTCATTGCGAACTTGCGTCCATTTATTCCTAACAAAGGCCGTAATTAATTTGCCAGAATTGTACATAATTATGACATAACATTGAAGGTTGTACAATGTAACAGCCATATTTAGACTTAGGGATGCCATCCGTTAGATAAAATATGGAACAGTTCCGTATTTCACTGAAAGAATACGTCTTATTTTCGAAATTATAGTTTCCGGATTTGACCATATTAATGACCTAAGGCTCGTATTTCTGTGTGTTATTAGGTTATAATTATATTTGATAGAGCAGTCTGACTAAGCAGCAGCAGGCTCGTAAGCATTCATTAAAACAGCACTTCCGTGTTTTTGCCAGCAGCTCTTCCCAATGCTTCAAGCATTAAATCTGTATCGGCGTTGAAAAATCATAAATCGGTAGACCTCTAACCTCAGGCGAGCAAAACCTTGAGACCTCCTTAACCAGCTGTTTATAAATATACACCCCTTGTCTTACCTGAGGCAGCCGTTCTATCTTGAAAATGCAGCGTAAAACCCTGCCAGCTGTATGTTATCCATATCATCGTTCAGCCACAGCATTATCGTTTTTAATGTCCAGTTGGTAGGGTGATCATAGCTTGTCTATTTTGTTATCCAATGATTGCATGTTGGCTAATAGGACTGATGGTAGAGGCGGATTACTCACTCGCCGTCAGATCATTACAAGGCACCCCGACCTACGTCCCCGATATCGCCGTCTCTTCTTCATGTGAATGACGGGGATTAGGGCCTTGTCGGGTGTCTGAAGTAAATCCTTCAAGTCCGACTCATTAAAGAAAAAAATCTTTGTCCAGTACGAGGTGAGTAAATCGCTGTCCTGATATCCAGAAGCTCTTTCCGGTCATAAGAGACAGTGACAGAAACATTATGCACAAAATAAATCAAATCAAATTTTATTTGTCACTTACACATGGTTAGCAGATGTTAATGCGAGTGTAGCGAAATGCTTGTGCTTCTAGTTCCGACAATGCAGAAATAACCAACAAGTAATCTAGCTAACAATTCCAAAACTACTACCTTATAGACACAAGTGTAAGGGGATAAAGAATATGTACATAAAGATATATGAATGAGTGATGGTACAGAGCGGCATAGGCAAGATACAGTAGATGGTATTGAGTACAGTATATACATATGAGATGAGTATGTAAACAAAGTGGCATAGTTAAAGTGGCTAGTGATACATGTATTACATAAAGATGCAGTAGATGATATAGAGTACAGTATATACGAGATGAATAATGTAGGGTATGTAAACATTATATTAGGTAGCATTGTTTAAAAGTGGCTAGTGATATATTTTACATCATTTCCCATCAATTCCCATTATTAAAGTGGCTGGAGTTGAGTCAGTGTGTTGGCAGCAGCCACCATAAGATACAAATAACGCGAACACACACACACACATTCAATAGCACAATTGGTTAGGAGGCTGTAAAGACGTCAGCCATCTCCTCCGGAGCCATTGTGTGTGTGTGGGGTGGAGGTGGTGTTGGTTGAAAGGAAACTGGATGCACAAGGTACTCTTTTGGGTAGGGTTTTTCCTATTCTTACAAGATGTTTTACAACAAAAAAAAGCGCCATTTGTCAGAAATTAAATCTGCTTTACCCATTTGCCTCATCAACGCTCTCAGGTCATAAAGTACTCACTAGAGGTCGACCGATTAATCGGAATGGCCAATTAATTAGGGCAGATTTCAAGTTTAAATGGAAATTGGTCTTTTTTGGGGCCGATTTTGCCGATTAAATTTGTATTTATACCTTTATTTAACTAGGCAAGCTTTTAGGGATAGGGGCAGCATTTTCACTTTGGATGAATTGCGTGCCCATAGTGAACTGCCTCCTACTCTGTCCCAGATGCTAATGTATGCATATTATTATTACTATTGGATAGAAAAAAAATTCTGAAGTTTCTAAAACTGTTTGAATTATGTTTGTGAGTATAACAGAACTCATAGGGCAGGCAAACATCCAAACAGGAAGTGGAAATTCTGGGGCTGGTTGATTTTCAACTCATCGCCTATTCACATCCAAATAAGATATGGATCTGTTCGCACTTCCTACGCCTTCCACTAGATGTCAACAGTCAGTAGAATGTGGAATGAAGCCTCTAGTGTGATGTGGGTTGGATGGCAGCTATTTGAGACACTGGTCTGGCAGAATGCCAGTTCCTGGTTACGCGCAGTAGTCATTATATCGCCATTACTCTGTAGACAAAAACGAATGCTCCGGTTGGAACGTTATTTGACATATGATAATAACATCCTGGAGATTGATTCTCTACTTAGTTTGACCAGTTTATTCGACCTGGAATATAATTTTTTTAAGTTTTCGTCCGAGTTCGCCTGGACCAGCGCCAGCTTTTGGAAATGTGAACTAAACGTGCTAGCAAAAGTAGCTAATTGGACACTAGTAATGGACATTATGGAACAAAACAACGATTTATTGCGGAACTAGGATTCTTTGCACTGCATTCTGATGAAAGATCAAAGGTAAGGGAATATTTATGATGTAATTTCGTATTTCTGTTGACTCCAACATGGCGGAGAAATATATTTACGTCTGAGCGCTGTCTCAGATAATTGCATGGTATGCTTTTTTCATAACGTTTTTTTTTTAATCTGAGACAGCGGTTTTATTAAGAACCAGTGTATCTTTAATTATATGTAAAACATGTATCTTTCGTCAAAGTTTATGATGAGTATTTCTGTAATTACTCCGGATATTTTGGAGGCATTTCTGAACATGGCGCCAATGTAAACCGAGATTTGTGGATATAAATATGCATAATACCGAACACAACATAAGAGTGTCATCTGATGAAGATTATCAAAGGTTAGTGATTCATTTTATCTCTAATTCTGCTTTTGTGACCATCTTTGGCTGGGAAAAATGGCTGTGTTTTTTTGGATTTGGTGGTGATCTAATATGTTGTGTTTTCACTGTAAAACATTTAAAAAATTGGACACGATGTGTAGATTAACAAGATGTTTATCTTTCATTTGCTGTATTGGACTTGTTAACCTGTTATGGCTGCAATCCCGGTACCGGGATCAATATGACAACTACCAGTGAAAATAGAGGGCGCCAAAATTCAAACCACAGAAATCTCATAATTACAATTCCTAAAACATACACGTCTTATATCATTTTAAATCCATTTTCGTTGTTAATCACACCAAAGTGTCCGACTTCAAATAGGCTTTTCAGCGAAAGCACTACAAACGATTATGTTAGGTCTCCACCAAACCACAACCATTTTCCAGCAAAATATAGCATTCACAAAAACCAGAAATAAAGATAAAATTAGTCACTAACCTTGAATTATCTTCATCAGATGACACTCATAGGACTTCATGTTACACAATACATGCATGTTTTGTTTGATAAAGTTCATATTTATATTTAAAAAATCTGAGTTTACATTGGCGCGTTAGAGTCACCAGTTCCAAAAACATCAAGTGATTTTGCATAGCCACGTCATTCAACAGAAATACTCATCATAAATGTAGATGATAATATACACATGGAATTATAGATATCCCTCTCCTTAATGCAACCGCTGTGTCAGATTTCAAAAAAACTTTACGGAAAAAGAAATGCATGCAATAACCTGAGACGGAGCTCAATTTAAAAACACCACAGCCGCAAAGATGGCTTCTACATAAACAAGAAATTACATGATAAATATTCCCTTACCTTTGATGAACTATATCAGAAAGCACTCCAGGAAACCCAGGTCCACAATAAATGTTTGTTTTGTTCGAAAATGTCTGTTATTTATGTCCAAATACCTTCTTTTGTTAGGGCGTTTGGTATACATATCCAAACGCTAATTCTAGTCAGCGTTATATCGGACAAAAACTTCAAAAAGTGATATTACCGGTCGAAGAAACATTTCAAACTAAGTACAGAATCAATCATTAGGATGTTTTTAATATATAGCTTCAATAAAGTTCCAACCAGAGTATTCCTTCTCGTCTTCGTGAGCCATGGAACGCAAGTGGGTACCATGAGGAAAAAGCGCAATCACAAAATGGCTGCTTGATGGACAGCTGATATATTCTGCTCTCATTCACTCCCACAACAACATAGAAGCCTCATTATAATTTCTATTGATGGTTGACATTAGTGGAACCCCTAGTCAGTGCAACATCATATCTCAAGGGGATTTCATTGGGGACTCTGGTGAATACATACAAAGCCCAGATATCTCAATTCCTGTTTTGATTTCTTCTCAGGATTTTGCTTGTCATATGAGTTCTGTTATACTCACATACATCATTCAAACAGTTTTAGAAACTTTAGAGTGTTTTCTATCCAACACTAATAACAATATACATATATTAGCAACTGAGACTGAGGAGTAGGCCGTTTACATTGGAACCTTATTCATCCAAGCTACTCAATACTGCCCCCCATGCCATAAAAAGTGAATGTGTGAAAGTTGAATATTTCTAAAAAATATTTTTGAATTTCCCGCGCTGCCTTTTCAGCGCAATGTTGGGGGGGGTTCCGTTAGCGGAACTTGTGTCCTAGACAGGTTCATTAAGAACACATTCTTATTTTCAATGACTGCCTAGGAACGGTGGGTTAACTGCCTTGTTCAGGGGCAGAACGACAGATTTTCACTTTGTCAGCTCGGGGGATCCAATCTTGCAACCTTACAGTTAACTAGTCCAATGCTCTAACCACCTGACTCTCATTGCACAAGCCTGCCTGTTACGCGAATGCAGTAGAAGCCACGGTAAGTTGCTAGCTAGCATTAACCTTAGCTTATAAAAAACAATCAATCATAATCACTAGTTATAACTACACATGGTTGATGATATTACTAGTTTATCTAACGTGTCCTGGGTTGCATATAATCAATGAAACGCAGGGGGATGATTTAACAAAAGCGCATTTGCGAAAAAAGCACAATCATTGGACGACTGTACCTAGCCATAAACACCAATGCCTTTCTTAAAATCAATACACAGAAATATATATTTTTAAACCTGCATCATTAGCTAAAAGAAATCCAGGTTAGCAGGCAATATTAACCTGCTTGTGTCACTTCTCTTGCATTCATTGCACGCAGTCAGGGTATATGCAACAGTTTGGGCAGCCTGACTCATTGCGAAATAATTTGCCAGAATTTTACGGAATTATGACAGAACATTGAAGGTTGTGCACTGTAACAAGAATATTTAGACTTAGGGATGCCACCTGTTAGATAAAATACCGAACGGTTCCGTATTTCACTGAAATAATAAACATTTTGTTTCGAAATTATAGTTTCCGGATTCGACCATATTAATGACCAAAGGCTTGTATTTCTGTGTGTTATTATGTTATAATTAAGTCTATGATTTAATAGAGCAGTCTGACTGAGCGATGGTAGGCAGCAGCAGGCTCGTAAGCATTCATTCAAACAGCACTTTCGTGCATTTTGCCAGCTGCTCTTCGCAAGCACAGCGCTGTTTATGACTTCAAGCCTATCAGCCTAATGGCTGGTGTAACCGATGTGAAATGGCTAGCTAGTTAGCTGGGTGTGCGCTAATAGCGTTTCAAACGTCACTCGCTCTGAGACTTGGAGTAGTTGTTCCCCTTGCTCTGCAGGGGCCGCGGCTTTTGTGCAGCGATGGGTAACGCTGTCACGAGTGTGGCTGTTGTCGATGTGTTCCTGGTTCGAGCCCAGGTAGGGGCGATGAGAGGGACGGAAGCTATACTGTTACACTGGCAATACTATAGTGCCTATAAGAACATCCAATAGTCAGTCAAAGGTATATGAAATACAAATGGTATAAAGAGAAATAGTCCTATAAATACTATATTAACTACAACCTAAAACCTCTTACCTTGGAATATTGAAGTCTCATGTTAAAAGGAACCACCAACTTTCATGTTATCATGTTCTGAGCAAGGAACTCAAATGTTAGCTTTTTTACATGGCACTTATTGCACTTTTACTCCCCCAACACTTTGTTTTTGCATTATTTAAACCAAATTGAACATGTTTCATTATTTATTTGAGGCTAAATTGATTTTTATTGATGTATTATATTAAGTTAAAATAAGTGTTCATTCAGTATTGTTGTAATTGTCATTATTACAAAACAATAAAAATCGGTATCTGCTTTTTTTAGTCCTCCAATAATCGGTATCGGCGTTGAAAAACCATAATCGGTCGACCTCTAGTACTCACGCCATTCATACCAGTCCTTGGGCTCATCAGGTAGCCCTCATGGCAGTCGTAGGAGAAAGTTCCGTTGACATGTACAGATAGTTGATTGCAGACGTCAGTGTCGAAGGCATGTGTCAATTTCTGAGAAAAGAGTGGGTATTTCTTAATCATTTTAATAGGATATGTCTGATTGGAAAACATCTACTTTTCACCCTCTATGCCTGCGTTCGCACAGGCAGCCCAGTTCTGATATTGTTTCCACTAATAGGTCTTTTGACCAATCACATCAGATATTTTTCAGAGCTGATCCGATTGGTACAAATACCAATTAGTGAAAAAAAAGTCAGAATTGGGCTGCCTGTAAACGCAGACATAGATAGAACACAAATGTAAATACAATGTCACATAGTACTTCAAAGTGTCTATCACAAGCTTAATTTGAGACATTAAAATCAACCAATTATCACAGATTCATTGTAGTGCACTGGTGTGACCAACGACTTGGGCCATTAGTTTTTCAACAAACACATGACCTGGGACCAACTTTTGGTCTCTGAATTTAACTTGGTCACATAACATGGTCAGGAAAAACTCTGGGTCCTATCAATGACTCTCGGAGATGCCACTCACCCTCACATTTGGTGTCGTGCACCAACCTCATGCCAGCGGGACAGTCAGAGGAAGACAATCGGCAGGTCTACACACAGGTGAGAACAGCCGCCATTGCTCACCAGACATTCATTCTGATCTACATAGGGAGAGATAGGGTCAGTGACAGGGAAGCGTGAATACAGGACCAATCCATGTGTATTTATTCATTTTGCTCCTTTGCACCCCATTATTTCTACTTTGCACATTCTTCCACTGCAAATCAACCATTCCAGTGTTTTACTTGCTATATTGTATTTACTTCGCCACCATGGCCTTTTTTTGCCTTTACCTCCCTTATCTCACCTCATTTGCTCACATCACTTATTTTTCTACTGTATGCTTGTTTTACTCCATGTGTAACTCTGTTGTTGTATGTGTCTAACTGCTTTGCTTTATCTTGGCCAGGTCGCATTTGTAAATGAGAACTTGTTCTCAACTTGCCTACCTGGTTAAATAAAGATGAAATAAAAATAAATCAATCATTCCAATTAGTCAACCAACAGTTTGCTATAGCAGCTAGACACACACATATTTAAAGATTGTGATAAGAGAAATGACCTATCCAAATGGAAAACTGACTACTGTCTAAAAGGGAATGCATTACAGGATGTGAAACAGAGCTCGTTTGTACTTTCATAGCACACAGATCAATAAATTCTCTATCGAGCAGATATTTTAAGTGCTTTTAGTCAAGGGCTAGACTTAGTCTGTGTCCGGGACACAAGCCCTTATCAAAAGCATTACATTTGTATGGGCAACAAACCACCTCAAAAGACTATTAGTCGCAACAGCAACTATATACACACACATACAACACACTGAATTCTTACTATTTATTTAATTACGGAAACCATAATTAAAGGAAATAATAATAGGTCCACTGTGTCTGTAAAAGGAACAAGTAGGAGTGAAGTTATTTTGCCCTCTGCTGGTCTATAAGGATGAGAGCAGCAGAGCATGGTTGTGTTCAAATTAAACAAGTCCAGGGGGTCCCTGTTTCAGTCTGTATTCTTCAGTTTTCTGCCTAATGATATAGATGTAACAAAGTGTCAATAGTTCTCACCACAGTCGTCCTCGTCGCTCGCGTCAGCACAGTCCGGCGAGCGGTCACACCTCCAGGAATGAGGCATGCATTGGCCATCCCCACAACTGAAGTCAGAGCTGAAGCAAGTGTGAGGGGCCCGGGTCTGGCCAGAGGGACATGCGTCGGCACCCACGTCCTGCCCAACGGGGCAGTTTGGCCAGCCGTCACACAGCTTGGCCCTGGCAACGCAGCTCCCTGTCCGCTCACAGAGGAAGGACTCGGCTGTACAGTTCTTATGACAGGAGGCCTCGTCACTGCCATCTCCACAGTCGTCAGTGCCATCATAGCGGAAGAGGAGGGATACACATCGCCTACTGCCACAGGCAAACTCATCCTTCTTACATTGGAGCAAACCTGGGAAAGATGAAAGCCCAGAGGGCAATTAGTGGTCATGTACTTTAAATAAAAAGGGACTTACTACATTTTTACAAAGTCTGCATCTATTATTTTCAGAGGGGAATAAAAATAAATGATCACATTAAACTGACTAATTTTCCAATGGGGTCATTTTTCCTTTTGTAAACTTTTCTGATTACTGTAATGCTTTAATCCCTCCGGAATTTAAGCAAATGTTTCATTTGTGCAACGGCTTATTGAATGTGGCCCTGTGTTTATGATTATGAAAGTGGCTCGTAAAATTGGATTGATGAACGGAATGTGCACTTTGTTCATACACTGACGTTGAGCATGTGTTACTTGAGCCCAACCCAGGTGGCAGAGGTATCCTCTTTTCCTTAGCTATTACCACAGATGTCCTCGAACTCGTCAGAGCCGTCATGACAGTCCGCGGTGCCGTCACAAAGAGCACTCTGGGAAATGCAACCTCCATCTGTACACAGAAATCCTGGGCAGGTCCCTGAAACAGTCAAAATACTCTCATTTTGTCACAATTACAAAATTGTCATACGCAATTATTACCTTCCCTCAATAAATTGTATATACATGTGATCTGGATCATAGTGCACGGTAGCAAAACGTTTTGGAATGGAAAACAAAAGATCATTTCTTGTTTGACAAGTTCATGTAGTCTCTCCCCGTTTTGGTCTGTTTGGTGTCTAGTGAACCCAATCCAGATCGTACAGTGATGACACAGGTGTACAGCCCTACAGTATGCTCCAGCAGAAATGTCACAACTGATATGGCCAAGCACTAAAATCAGCAAACTCAAACCCTGGACTTTGACATCCCTGTTACTGGACAATATCAAGTTAGTACAGATACACGCTGTACTGGGGCATTCAGTCTCCCCTATGATCCACTGGTCTTTAACAAGGTAAACCCCCTCCACTGTCACTCCCTGCTGCGGAATTCATCACTGCCATCCTCACAATCACCGTCCCTGTCACAAACACCCAGAGGCCGAGGATACATCTTCCATTCCTGCACTTGAACTGGCACTGTTCACAGGTCGGCAGAGTGTTACCTAGAGTGCCTACAAATGGATAAATGCCTATAATGGGCCTCTGTACGCCTATATAGAAATTCCATTAAATACAATTTAGAACATTAACAATGTCTACACTGTACTTCTGATCAATTTGATGTTATTTTAATGGACAAAAAAACAAGTGCTTTTCTTTCAACAACAAGGACATTTCCAAGTGACCCCAAACTTTTGAACGGTAGTATATAACTGAAAATATCACATTTACATCAGTATTCAGACACTTTACTCAGTACTTTGTTAATTTAATCTATTTTAGAATAAGGCTGTAATGTAACAAAAATGAGGAAATAGTGAAGGGGTGTGAATACTTTCCGAATGCACTGTATGTACTGACATGTATTTGTAACTGATAGATGCACAAACACACTACATGTTAATGTTTTTAAATGTATGTCAAATGTAAAAGTATTTTGCTGTAATGTATGGTTCATTATACAGTGGGGCAAAAAAAGTGACGTGACGGTGCTGAGGAGTATTTATATCTGTAATAAAGCCCTTTTGTGGGGAAAAACAAATTCTGATTGGGTGGGCCTGGCTCCCCAGTTTTTGTTCCAGGGCCCACCCATGGCTGCACACCTGCTAAATCACATGAAATCGATAGATTAGGGCCTAATTTATTTATTTCAATTTACTGTTTTCCTTGTATGAACTCAGTAAAATATTTGAAATGGTTGCGTTTATATTTTTGTTCGGTATAGTACGATTCCGATTTCCGATGCAAAAGTGATTGTTTTGGGAAAACAACGCTATATATGCCTTCCAAAAGAAAATGTTTTACCAAATTCAAAACATTTATTTTATGGGAATGAGATGCATGTTTCTGGACAAAATGACAGAGCGGCACAGATTACCGTTCAATTTGTGAGAATGGAGCTAATCCCTCCCTGCATTCACCCGATGACGTGACGGCTCAACATAATCGAAAACGCCCAATCAACGAGAAAATATTTTAAATAGACAAGATGGCGAAGTACACATTGTTGGGTATTGACAGACATTTCGATGAGAGCTGTTGCGGGAAAAGTGGTAACGATAGAAAAGAAGCATGGAGGCGCCAGAGATTGCTAGAATTGTAAATTGGGCTAAGGAACAGAAATTGGATTTAAGGGAAACGGCATCAGTGTGTGTTCAGTCTGCAAGCAATACAATGGATTACGTGTGGTGAACGGATAGACATGGTCATGGACAGCGAGGAATGCGAACAGCCGAGTGCAGTGGGAATATATGTTTTGAGGAAGAACGATGCCAAGTACAAACCATATTCTGCAGTTTCAGAAATTAAATCTGACGAGAGAGGATTAATTACCTGTGGTGGCAGGTGTGGTGCAAATCTCCAAATCCGATCCATGTGTAGTTTAAGGCTGGGTAGAAAATAAATTAGGTACTGTTAAAATCGGCGAAGATAGCGTGAAGTCATTCAGAGGGAGAGGGCACTTCTAGGGACAAGACCTGTAACTTGCTTTGCTCACTAGAGCAGGGCGCCTTTGAAACGGGTGATTACGCTGGTAGCGTTGTGTGTCTGCGGTACAGTGGATTTAAATTTGTATTAAAGAAATGTGTGTAGGCTTAGTTGGTGGTGCAATGTTACCCTCCCCTCCCGATTTTGTTTATCAAAAACGTAACTGACCGCACAGTAGGTGGAAGCATGCACAAACAAAATGTGTGAACGCTATGATTCCAAATAAATAGTGTACCCGTTGTTGGATTACTTAATGTAAAAAGGAATTCTTAATTCAAACGAACCACCTGCAGCTGGACACATTTTATAATATGCATGTTTGGCCGAATCGAGAACGAAGATAGTAAAGCCATGTTAAGGTTGGTCGAAAAATCTATGCTATGCAAAACAGTGCGTAATTGAGCATAACATAGCTTCAATGCAACCAAAATAGTTTTTACATCGACGCTAACCCGTTAATCTGCTAACTAGCTAATGCAACTGTAATAAATGTGGGCCTCACGTCATAAAACAGCTGCGAATCGGGCGATGGCAATAACGTTACACGCGCCACCAATGCAACATGACTAAAACACGTGAAGATATAAACTTGCCAGTTACATCTTACCCCAAATATAATGGAAGGTTAGTAACTGAGTAAGAAGTATTCTACGAAAGTTTCCCATACTCTGTGTCTGCAGTTAGAGACGCGTGGAAATGACGTAATGGTGCTTTAATAAGGCGAGCTGTGTTCAAACGGAAGATTGTGTGACACCTTCATATTATGGTATTCCAGTAAAAGAAGAACTTACATATTTAGGCATAACCATTACAAAAGATCAGAAGTCTAGAGGCTTACTAAATTTTAACCCTCTTATTAAAAAAAACCCAGAAGAAACTAAATCAATGGCTACAGAGGGACCTATCTTTAAAAGGTAGAGTCCTAATAACCAAGCCTGAAGGTATCTCTAGACTAACATATGGTGCGCTATCTTTATATCTTGACCTAAAATAAGCAAGGAGATAGACCAGATGCTTTTCAATGAAAACTGTTGTAATGAACACTTATGAGAATGGAGGACTGAATTTTCTGGATTTTACTACTTTAAATAATACTTTTAAGATCAATTGGATAAAACAGTTCCTAAGAAGACCCACTTCTATCTGGAATTTTATTCCTCATGTCTTCTCTACTTTTGGTGGCCTTAACTTCATGTTGTTTTGCAATTATAATATTGACAAAGTTCCAGTGAAACTTTCTGCTTTTCATCGGCAGGTTTTCTTGTCATGGTCCTTAATTTATAAACACAATTTTTCTCCACACAGATATTATATATGGAATAATCGGGATATATTGTATAAAAATACCTCTCTGTTTTAGAATATTGGTTCCGAAATAATATCCTATTGGTGAGCCAACTGGTAAATGCAGAGGGTCTTTTACTCAGTTATAAAGAATTCTTATCACTTTACAAGGTCCCTGTAACACCTAAAGATTTTGCAATTGTTTTAGATGCCATTCCCTCAGGTGTTGCTATGTTATTCAGGAGCCTGTCAAGACCTGACCCTCAGAGCCTACCTTCTGTTGACCCTGTTGACTCATCAGTAGGAAAGATTTGTTTCTCTTTTGGTCCATTCAACAACAGAGCGATACAATCCTTGTTTCAGCAGGATGTTGTATCTATCTATACCTTATGTCATGCCTTATTGGAATGGATTTATTGATAATATCTGTTGGAAAAAAGTTTGGATGTTGCCACACACATACCTACTTGTTAACAAAATTAAGGAAGTTTCCTTTAAAATTATTCATAAATATTATCCTGCCAACCACTATATGAAGAAGTTTAAGGAAAACATAAACTCAAATTGCTCCTTTTGTAATGACCACCCAGAAACAGTTGTGCATCTTTTTTGGCATTGTATGCATGTAAGAAAACTGTGGCAAGACATCAGTAGGTTTATAATTGAACACATTTATGAAGATTTTACACTATTGTGGAGAGATGTACTGTTTGGATTCTTTACATACAATAGAAATAAGCGGAATCATTTATATGTAATTAATTTCATTATTCTTTTGGCCAAATTTCATATACACAAATGTAAATTTACAAACAGAAAACCAAATTTTCGTACCCTACAAAAAGAAATTGAACTGTATTTTAAGACGGTTAAATGCTCTACTAACAAAAAAGCTGTTAGAATTGTAAGTATATGCATGTCCCTTAAGGTCCTTGTGTAATTGTAATGTGATATTGTACCCCCTAGCTCGATTGTCTATTGTTTGTAATCTATGTATGCTTGTGTTCCCTCATGTGCTTTATGTATTGATTTGAAATTAATAAAAATAAAAAATAAAAAAATGTAAGTGTTCAAACGGAAGTGTTGCAATGTGTTCTGAAATCCAAACTAATCACGTTTGTGAAGCTCCCACGTCTGATCAAGACGTAAATCCATTTCCCGGTGCTGATGCCGCGTTGAAAGCAACTGGGAACTCGGAAATCGGCGACTTCTGTCTTCAGTGTGTTCAAAACAACTGGGGACTTCAACTTGGAAAAGCGATAAAAATGTTCATCCAACTCGGAATTCGAACTCTGGAACATGGGCCTCATTCTAGAGATCCGCATTTCCGAGCTGAATATCACAGACGTCATGATTTGTTCCTAGTTGTGTTGAATGCAGCTTAAATCGCATGCATTAATGTCATTTCGAGGACTCATCTTTATTAATAAGTTGATTGAGGAACTTGTGTTTGTGTGATGAAGGTGTTTGTTTTTTATGACTGTATTTTTCTTTCAGCTTGCATTTTGTATTGATATTTGTACGTGTGTATTTTCTGTCATGTAATTTAATCGGTAAATTAGACCATCTCAGTTTGACTTTCTAATAAAATAAAGGTAAAATTAAATCTGTGCCATTATAGTGACTGTGACAGCGCCATTGAGGTTACAACTCATAGGAAATCCCACCCAGGTGACTAGTTTGACTACTTTAAAATGGTGGAAGCCCTCAATGGCGCTGCCCATGCTAAAACAACCTTTTGTCCATTAGAGGCCTCTATCATTCTCTATAGGTAACAGCATACTTGGAGTGTGTGAAAGTGGATGTAGCCACTAGATGATCCAAATATACATTATATGTACAAATGTATGTGGAAACCCCTTTAAATTAGTGGATTCTGCTATTTCAGCCTCACCCGTTACTCACAGGTGTATAACATTTAACACACAGCCATGCAATCTCCATTGGCAGTAGAATGGCCTTACTGAAGAGCTCAGTGACATTCAACGTGGCACTGTCATATGATGCCACCTTTCCAACAAGCGAGTTCATCAAATTTCTGTCCTGATAGAGCTGCCCCTGTCAGCTGTAAGTGCTGTTATTCAATGAAGCGTGTAAAAATCGTCTGTCCTCGGTTGCAACACTCACTACCGAGTTCAAAACTGCCTCTGGATGCAATGTCAGCACAAGAACTGTTCGTCGGGAGCTTCATGAAATGGGTTTCCATGGCCGAGTTGTAGCAAACAAGCCCAAGATCACCATGTGCATACTTTTGGTCATGTAGTGTATCAGAGAGGAAGAGAGACCCAACTCGGCGGAAAATCTGTCTCTCTCCAGCAGGTGGCATTTTTGTTATTGTTTCGCCCACCAAGCAAGGAGTTTTTGTATGGAGGTCAATGGTAAACGAAAATGTGTATGGCTTATTTGCTACGTAAGGTTTATTTGATAGAATATACGTTTTGTAATTCTTATATTGTTAGGAGTATACTGATATAAGTAGGACATGGACATCCCGGTAATTTTGAGAAAAAAACACTTTATATCGAAATTGCCTCGAGATGGATATGGATATTCCATTGAATACGTCAACAACCCTCATCAACACTCTCGCATTGACCTCCATACAAAAACTCCTCGCTTGGTGACTGAAAAACGCCACCTGCTGGAGAAGACCGATTTTGGGCTCAGCTATCCATCTCGCTTCGCCTTTTCCTCTGGTGAAGCAAAATAAGTGGTTGGATGAGCAGCGATGGGTGTAGCATAATTGTTATCCATGACTAAGTGGGCGCCCTTGATACCATGGTTAATGATGGGGAAATAACAGAGTTTAGGAAACTGTCCTTGACATAACAACTCTGTCTGCGATTAATCATTTTGGCAAATATATTTTATCAATGGTTGTCTTGTCTCAATTAGTTTTATACTTACCCTGATATTCTATGATGATCAGCAATGCAGTCTTCAATAGTTTCAGACAGTGTCTGCTGGACAGGTCTCATCATCTAGGAATGTAGGCTGGTTTATCGAGTCTGTGTCTAAACATTTGCTTGATATTGTTGAGTGGAGATGAAGAGCAATCCTGGGGAGTGGGGACACAACACGAGTCTGACCATCTGCATTGCCCAAAGAATCCCTCTGTCTGGTTCCTGAACAACCGTTACATTTAATCAATTATTATATGGATTACATTTACAATAGATTATCATGATGACTTTGCTTCTTCACACCCTGCCCACACACCCCACCTGACTGCGTGATTCTCATGAAACCAACTGAAACCATGTCTGTGATGAATTCAGCTATATAGCCTGAATTCACTATCATATTAAGGCTCACTACAGTATGCTTGGTTTCTTAACTTATTTTGGCCTTAAATCTTATTTTTGTGTTTTTTAAATAAAATGTTTACTACTGTATATCTCATTACTGTAATATGTCCAGTCAATTTTGTAGGACTTTACATACATTTAATTTATAAAAAATACCTAACATATTTAATTGAAACCAATGAAATACTGTTTAAAGTAGTACATATTCAAAGACAGTTATAATTTCAGGGTATTCACATTACAAAGTAGTCATATTTTAAACAAAAACAGTTTCTCATTACCGTAGCATTTCTTCAAGTTCATATACAAAGTAAAGTGTTTTAAAAATATATATACATTCCACCCATACTGCATTACTAAGAAGAGAAGATGGCTACAAAGTAAACTAGTCTTTTCACATTTATTATGTTTAAATTTGATAATTGTCCCCGTACACTCCATTTACCCATTTTAGAATATCATTACCTACCGTATATGTGTAATACTTGATGTTTGAGCAAAATTATTTATTAAACTATATACAGGATAATAGATTAGAAAGAGCATGAATGGATGTCTTATTTTTTTGTTGAGTCATAATGGCTTCTGCCATTGTTTGCTAAATTTGCTAAGGGCTTCTCGTTACCGTAATTCTAATTTCTCATTACCATGCCATATGGTTGTCTGTTACGGCAATTAGAAGTTCAGTTACGGTGATGATAAAAACTTTCTGAAGCATGTACAATTTGACACCATCACGCTATGCTCACAACAGATAATGGCGCCGGAGGGGATGGCTGCTGTTTTACGTGCTCCTAACCAATTGTGCTATTTTGTGTGTTATTTTGCGTTGTTTGTAACTTATTTTGTACGTAATGTTTCTGCCACCGTCTCTTATGACCGAAAAGAGCTTTTGGATATCAGAACAGCGATTACTCACCTCGAACTGGACGAAGATTGTTTCTTTTACGAGTCGGACGCAAAGGATTTACTCCAGATACCCGACCGGGCCCAAATCCCTGTCCTTCACACGAAGAGAAGACACCGATACAGGGAACGCAGGTCCGGGTGCCTTGTGAGAATTAGTCAGCGAGTGGGTAACCCGCCTCTACCATCCATCATATTGACCAATATGTAATCATTGGAGAATAAACTGGATGAGCTCCGTTCAAGACTATCCTACCAAAGGGACATTAAATACTGTAATACCTTATTTTTCCCCAAGTTGTGGCTGAATGACGACATGGATAATATACAGTTGGCTGTTTTTTCCATGCATCAGCAAGATAGAACAGTTGCCTCCGGTAAGACAAGGGGGTGGCGGTCTGTGTCTATTTGCAAATAACAGTTGGTGCACAAAATAAAATATTAAGGAAGTCTCTAGATTTTGCTCGCCTGAGGTAGAGTATCTCATGATAAACTGTAGACCACACTATTTACCAAGAGAGTTATCTATATTTTTCGTAGCTGGCACTAAGAGCGCAGTCAACCAACTCTATAAGGCCACAAGCAAACAAGAACATCCTAGTGGCCAGGGACTTTAAGGCAGGGAAATTAAACCAGTTTTACCTAATTTCTACCAGCATGTTACATGTGCAACAACAGGGAAAAAAAACTCTAGACCACCTTCCTTGCCCTCCATTTGGCAAATCTGACGATAATTCTCATGAGCAAAAGGACAAGTACAATTGTGTACTAGCTTGTCTAGCTTGAGAAACAGACACCTCACAAGTCCTCAACTGGCAGCTTCATTAAATGGTACCCCACAAACACCAGTCTCAACGTCAATGGTGAAGAGGCGTCACTGGGATGCTGACCTTCTACAAGCTATATTGATCATATTCCGGCCTCTATTAGAAAAGGGTCTTAAACAGTTAAACCAAAGGGAAAGTTTACCAACTACAGTTGGTGCACAAAATAAAAAAATTGTAGACTGTAGACCACACTATTTACCAAGAGAGTTATCTAAATACCCTGGTTTAAATGAAGATGTGGATTTCTCACCCTTCCTGTAGGGTCGTGATGGGTCCATTTGCTGTCATCTAGTGGACATTTTTGCTCTATTGCCCTCAGCTTTGGTTAGACTGTTGTTGTTCATGTTTTGCTGTGTTCTAGTGTACTATGGAATATTTAGCTTTCTTATTTTTGACACTTCTCCCAGTCATATTTAAGGTTAGAACTACCTTTTAGTGTTCTGATACTTCTAGTTTGGAGTTGTATTTTTAAGATAACATAGCTACAGTATTTCAATGTGTATAGTATTGCTTACTAGGTGTGTCCAATTGTGTAACCACTCCCTCTTCCAATTAGGGCTAATTGATAAGCTGTTTAAAAGAGGACCTTTTTTTTGTACTCCCTGACAAAGGCCATCCAGCCGAAACACGTAGGTTTAAAAAAAATGAACCAACAAGGTTTTATTAAGTAAGATGGTTAAATAAAGAGCGAAATTATTGATTAGTTTATTATTATAATAATTATTATTATTTGCGCCCTGGTCCTATAAGAGCTCTTTGTCACAACCCAGCTCGTGGAAAGAGAAACTCACACTCATTCTTATGTTTAATAAATGTATAGTGTGTGTGTGTGTGTGTGTGTGTGTGTGATAAGCTTACAATGATGGTAAAAAACATTTGAGAATGCACTGACCCTGGTTCTAGAGGCGGTACGCAGCTGGAGGTTGAATGTTTGAAGGGTAAGGGACTATAAAAGGTTTGGGAACCACTAGGGCAACTTAAGACTTACCTCAGGCTCCTGTTTCTTTTGGCCCTCTCCATTTATACTGATATGCAAACATACTGAAAACATGCCCCACATGCCAGAAAACCAGTGCTGGCCGTAGGTCTGACCGAGCTCCTCTGTTCACTGACAGTGATCTCTACCCCATTCAAGAGAATTGCAATGGACATTGTTGGACCCTTGGAGAAGAGTAGCACAGGTTACGAGTACATACTGGTGATCTGTGACTATGCCACCCGGTTCCTTGAATCCTCACCACTCCGTTCCATAACCACTCCAAAAATAATCAGTGCTCTTGTTCAGCTCTTCTCTTGTGTAGTAATCCCAGATGAAATCCTGATGACCAAGGGACAAACTGAATCTTGCGACTGGCGGTTCAGCTCCACCAACAGCTGAGCAACAAAAGCTTGAGGACCACTCCCTACCATCCCCAAAAACATGGGCTCGCAGAGAGGTTCAATCACACGCTCAAGAACATGCTGAGGAAATTTGTGGCTGACACTGGCAAAGACTGGTATAAGTGGTAACCCTTCCTGCTTTTTGCTTACAGAGAGGTGCCTCAGGCGTCCACAGGTTTCTCGCCATTCAAACTCCTCTATGGGTGGCCGGTGCAGGGACCACTGGATCTGCCGAAGCAGCTGGTCCACAAGCAGCTACCTCAGGAAAGGGGATTGTCCAGTACGTCATGCAAAACAAGAGACAAAGTACCTGGGTTACCAGCTGGGTAAGGGTGAAGTTCGGCCTCAGGTGGACAAAGTGGAAGCCATCAGGAACAGCCCTCAACTCAGAACCAAGATACAGATGAAGTTCTTCCTAGGTCTGGGAGGGTGGTACCAGAGATTCATTTCCCAGTTCTTCACGATCGCGGTTCCCCTGACCAACCTTGCTTCAAAACGTGGATAGTTGGATGGGCTATTTACAGATTGGCTGCATTGGCAGCATTTCGTAAGCTAACACACCTACTCAGCTACGTTAGCAATGTGGATCGACACAAGTTAATCTAGCGATTTCACACATTCTTACATTCTTACCTCCCTGCAGATACAGTTTGGTATGGTATAAAGAATATACAGATAAGATTTCATGTTTAATTTAAGTGATGTCTATTGTACTTATCAATGTTTTTGAGTACTTTGTTTGCTAGTTTCTGTTCCTCTCTCTCGGTCTCTGTAGCTTCCGAGAATGCTGGAATAAGGACGCAAGCTATGGCAATTGGGCTGGCTTTGTAGTGCCTGTCCCGAATTAAACACCCATGTGAATGGATGTATTGGAAAACACCATGACAGTAGCGGTGGGGTTATGTCAATTTATTATATTATGGTGCTATGTGGAGTTATGAGAAGTCGATTGCAAATGTACAATTAAGATAATCATATAATTAATCATCTGAGTGGAAAATTTATGTTTTGTGTGTAATGGCTTGATAAATTAATGAGTTTGGAAAGTCCCCCTACATAAGGAGCCCCTATCAGTTCAAAATGGGGATTTTTCCATTGATGGACAGTACTAGTTAGCGGCCCCCATCATTTGAGTATACTTTTGCGGCAGTACTGTTTTTTGGGGAAATCACTATGTAAATAAACATCCTTGCACATAACCAATGGCAGTGCCTCAAAAACAATATGTTTTTAGTTTAAGTTTAATATAGGCTTAAGTTTCAGATAAGGTTTTTCAGTTCAGCCTTCTGGCCTACTCTACGCGATAGTCCCTGCTTAGACAGTGCATTCATGTGCCGTGACAACAACTGAGCCGGGGCGGACAATGACATCAGCTAGCATGGGAACAAATCCCACCTCCAATGGGATTTGAGGAGAGGGTAAGAGGAGTATGCAATTGAGATCTTTCCCATGTCACTAGAGAATGAGACTCAACACTCTACTAAACTGATTTCTTATACATTTGGATATTTGGAACTTTGGATATTAAAAGGGTAAATCTGCAGTTGCTACTTCCATTCTTAGACTTGATATGTATTGATTATTTATAAAAGCCTCATGAGCTTAGTTCAACTGTCGTACACCATCAGAACCCAAAATATAAAATTATTTTTCTAAACAAATTGTGAAAAAAAGTAAATGTAAACTAACATGTAGCCTCGAAACATGGTTAAAACTATAATTTTTTAAATCATGGATGGTCAGACAGAGCTATGCATGCAATGAATATGAATTTGAGTGGTTACATTTCTCCAGCCCTATCCATCAGTGTTTTACTAAAACAGGGGCAAGTGTTAAGTTCCCCAGTTTCTGTGTTGTGGTTTTGTTTGTTTGTGTATGTTTCAGGATGGATTCCTGAAATTCCCCCAAGCAGCTGATTGGTCGGCCCCATTGCTAATTGGAGCTGACCACGCCCTCTCGTCAGAGGATACAGCTGTATCCCATTACAGACTCCTTCTCCAGCGAGAAAAAGCCAGTGTTCCGTTGTTAGAGAGAGATTATTAGTTTGTCCAATGTTGGTTATTGCTGAGAGAACTTATTAGTATGTCCTGTGTTGGTCAATAGGATGCAGTTTTTTTTATTATTGACGCTGTTTGTGTTCTTCTGTTTCATTTGTTCCCAGGGGGGAAGGGGAAGGCACCTAGGGAGTGCTTAGGCAAGAGGCCTGCGGGCATACATAACCAGTAGTATTTACTGTCTATACACACTAGGTAAGACCTGGGCGGACCACCCCCTGTATTTTGGTTAGCACACCAGGTGGTGCTAAGTTAGGTAAGTAGTGGGTAGGCAGATAAGGTAGGAGAGGGTAGGTTAGGTAAGTAGTGGGTAGGCAGGTAAGGTAGGAGAGGGTAGGTTAGGTAAGTAGTGGGTAGGCAGGTAAGGTAGGAGAGGGTAGGTTAGGTAAGTAGTGGGTAGGCAGGTAAGGTAGGAGGGGGCTTTGACATTTACTTTCTTTGCTTTGGTTCCGTTCAGCCCCTTTTCCCCAAATTTACCGTGTGAAGGAATAAATTCCCAGTAAACGGTAAATTCTCTGCCTTTGTCATCCTTACTCGCACCTACAATCCCATACCTCTTTCACTCCACGGGGAGATGAGTTGGAGCAGAGTGTTGCGTTCCCTTTTCCTAGAGGTGTACGTAACAGCAAGGAAAACGCTTTGTTTCAACTGCGGATTACCCCTTTAAGCCTTTTAAATCAAATCAAATTTATTTATATAGCTCTTCGTACATCAGCTGATATCTCAAAGTGCTGTACAGAAACCCAGCCTAAAACCCCAAACAGCAAGCAATGCAGGTGTAGAAGCACGGTATGTGCTTCTTCTTTTATAGTATGTCAGACTATGTAGTCTGGGTGAGGTTAGAACAATTATCTATTTGTGGCCACTTCAATTAATCCTCAATTAATTTCCTTAAGGTCCATTCGCATGTAATATTGCAGAGTTTGGTCCTAACAAACCTATTCTGCACCTTCCACGGAACAATTTAAGAGAACCCAGATGCTTGCAGGAGCTAACTTGGCATTGAGGAAAAATATAGTTACAGTTAAGATCATGTTGACTTCAAAGCCAGAACAAATGCAAAACAAAGTACAATTCATAAGGCTATTTGGGGCAAAAGTTGGGAGGTTCAAAGTTGCTACACTTGATCATGTAAATAAATCCAGCAAGAGTACAGGGGGAAAAAAAACATGATGCTGTCACAATGAGAGAACATGCTGGTACTATAGGGGGAGTGAAAAATATGTAGCAGACTACATGCATGAATGGTTGAGTCGACTCCTGATAATGATGAGCTACTTTGGGGATATTAAAGGTAGACTCGGTGAAAGGAAGTAGCCACGAGCATCACCG
This sequence comes from Oncorhynchus mykiss, assembly GCF_013265735.2. Taxonomy (NCBI): domain Eukaryota; kingdom Metazoa; phylum Chordata; class Actinopteri; order Salmoniformes; family Salmonidae; genus Oncorhynchus; species Oncorhynchus mykiss. The sequence continues at coordinate 17,800,060 of NC_048565.1, read as the reverse complement.
GAGAGAGATGAGCGAGATGCAACACTTCGCTATCCCACAGCATCTGCATGGGTTCGCATAACACAGTTCAGTGTGGTGGCCAGGGCACCAAACAGCAGAGAAGTTGAGCTTCGCGCTTCAACGCTCTTAGTTGTTGCGGAAGTTGACCCACTATGCTGTTTACTTTCTGCATCTACGCCATATCGCTGAGTCTACCTTTAACCAGGTACCCAAAACTGTGATTGACTCACAAAGTAAATATGCTAGTAACATGAGCAATTGGTCATTACAAAACATTTCTTCAAACATTACATCATTTATTAACAATTTAATATTTTACAAGATTTGAACAATAGTGATAGCAACATTGTGCTCTGCTGTCAGACCTACAATAAGTCAGGAAAAAAACAATGTTGTTCAGAGGTATGGCTGATCTGTAGACAGCGTTAGCTCACTGAGAACATTTCCAGGTGTGACTGGACGCTTTGCTGGCACCTCCAGAACTTGGCTGTAAGGGAATGAAAGCATAAGTTAATGTTGGTACATCACTCAGAAGATACAGTAGGAAGTTAATTCTCTAGCTAAATCAAATGCACACCGATATTGTATAATACTGTCCAAAATATTTACTATGATCCAAAAATATTGCTTGATTGGCCATTTACAGATTTAGGTGTCTGCGTAGGCATGTTAAGTTGTATTGTTAAGTGCACAAGTACAGTGAAAGGACTTTCTTACAACAATCCAGTAATCAATATCCGTAATACTATAAAGTAAAATAGAACAAAAACACACAAGAAATATGAACACAAGAAAGTAAGTAAGCAATATACAGGGTCAGTGCCAATACCATATTTACAATGTGGAGGGTTACTGGAGGGGGAGGGTTATATATGTATAGGGGTAAGATGACTACGCATCAGGATATACAGTGCCTTGCGAAAGTATTCGGCCCCCTTGAACTTTGCGACCTTTTGCCACATTTCAGGCTTCAAGCATAAAGATATAAAACTGTATTTTTTTGTGAAGAATCAACAACAAGTGGGACACAATCATGAAGTGGAACGACATTTATTGGATATTTCAAACTTTTTTAACAAATCAAAAACTGAAAAATTGGGCGTGCAAAATTATTCAGCCCCTTTACTTTCAGTGCAGCAAACTCTCTCCAGAAGTTCAGTGAGGATCTCTGAATGATCCAATGTTGACCTAAATGACTAATGATGATAAATACAATCCACCTGTGTGTAATCAAGTCTCTGTATCAATGCACCTGCACTGTGATAGTCTCAGAGGTCCGTTAAAAGCGCAGAGAGCATCATGAAGAACAAGGAACACACCAGGCAGGTCCGAGATACTGTTGTGAAGAAGTTTAAAGCCGGATTTGGATACCAAAAGATTTCCCAAGCTTTAAACATCCCAAGGAGCACTGTGCAAGCGATAATATTGAAATGGAAGGAGTATCAGACCACTGCAAATCTACCAAGACCTGGCCGTCCCTAAACTTTCAGTTCATACAAGGAGAAGACTGATCAAAGATGCAGCCAAGAGGCCCATGATCACTCTGGATGAACTGCAGAGATCTACAGCTGAGGTGGGAGACTCTGTCCATAGGACAACAATCAGTCGTATATTGCACAAATCTGGCCTTTATGGAAGAGTGGCAAGAAGAAAGCCATTTCTTAAAGATATCCATAAAAAGTGTTGTTTAAAGTTTGCCACAAGCCACCTGGGAGACACATCAAACATGTGGAAGAAGGTGCTCTGGTCAGATGAAACCAAAATTGAACTTTTTGGCAACAATGCAAAACGTTATGTTTGGCGTAAAAGCAACACAGCTCATCACTCTGAACACACCATCCCCACTGTCAAACATGGTGGTGGCAGCATCATGGTTTGGGCCTGCTTTTCTTCAGCAGGGACAGGGAAGATGGTTAAAATTGATGGGAAGATGGATGGAGCCAAATACAGGACCATTCTGGAAGAAAACCTGATGGAGTCTGCAAAAGACCTGAGACTGGGACGGAGATTTGTCTTCCAACAAGACAATGATCCAAAACATAAAGCAAAATCTACAATGGAATGGTTCAAAAATAAACATATCCAGGTGTTAGAATGGCCAAGTCAAAGTCCAGACCTGAATCCAATCGAGAATCTGTGGAAAGAACTGAAAACTGCTGTTCACAAATGCTCTCCATCCAACCTCACTGAGCTCGAGCTGTTTTGCAAGGAGGAATGGGAAAAAATGTCAGTCTCTCGATGTGCAAAACTGATAGACATACCCCAAGTGACTTACAGCTGTAATCACAGCAAAAGGTGGCGCTACAAAGTATTAACTTAAGGGGGCTGAATAATTTTGCACGCCCAATTTTTCAGTTTTTGATTTGTTAAAGTTTGAAATATCCAATAAATGTCGTTCCACTTCATGATTGTGTCCCACTTGTTGTTGATTCTTCACAAAAAATACAGTTTTATATCTTTATGTTTGAATCCTGAAATGTAGCAAAAGGTCGCAAATTTCAAGGAGGCCGAATACTTTCGCAAGGCACTGTATGATAAGAGTAGCAGCAGCGTATATGATGAGTGTGTGTGAGTGAGTAGTCTGTGTGTGTGTGTGTGTGAGTGAGTCATCTGTGTGTGAGTGAGTAGTCTGCGTGTGTGTGTGTGTGTAAGTAGTCTGCGTGTGTGTGTGTGAGTAGTCTGTGTGTGTGTGAGTGAGTCGTCTGTGTGTGTGTGAGTGAGTATGTGTGTGTGTGAGTAGTCTGTGTGTGTGAGAGTGAGGAGTGTGTGTGAGTGAGTAGTCTGTGTGTGTGTGTGAGGGAGAGTAGTCTGTGTGTGTGTGAGGGTAGTCTGTGTGAGTAGTCTGTCTGTATGAGTAGTCTGTCTGTCTGTGTGAGTGAGTAGTGTGTCTGTGTGAGCCATTTTTCACAAGAGACTAATGCAGTCTAATCTAAGCGGGACTGCAGTAAAGTAGTCATATGCACTCAACTTCCACCCAATTTGCCAGAGAAGGAATCCCAACACTTGTTCCACTGTCATAGCCTTTATTATGTACCACTTACCAAGCAGTCAAGGCCTTTTGACACGACATCACAACCATTGCTGGTGCAGACTCTCTACGCCCATCTCTGCCATTATAGTAATTGAAGGCAAACTTGTGGCTGGGCCCAACAGGAAGTTTGGGTGGTGGTAGGGTCCTGCAGAAAAGATTGTAACAAAGATTGTGGCATTTACAAAGTGTACAAACACCATCCTTTCCTCCCCTCCCATCTGAGTGTCATGCAAAACCTGCTGAAAACGTTCTGCCTAAATTTATTCTTAGCTATCATCAAACATTAAAGACATGAATGAGCTGCCACTAACCTCTTTGCAATCTCACCGTAACGCAACTATAGCTTTGCTTGCAGATCATGCTGTGGACATTTGATAAGGTGAATTAAGAGTAATAACTTGCTTTTAAAGAGTCTTTCATTTCCAACATACAATGTCAGCAAACTATAGTAACAAGCCACCTGGCTAGCTAACGTTAGCTGTGTCCTTAGGCAGTTCGACAGGCTGCAAACTCTTCAAATGTGTTGGCAACTTGAAATAAGTGACACTTGTACTAAATACACAATGTGATGAGATCTAGCTGTGGCTTGCCCCCGATAAAAGATTTCTGAGCCTCTGGATCATTTTTGTAGCATTGTTGTCAAAGGCAGAATACTTTATTTTCAAGACAGGCAATGGGCATTACTGACACCTACCGTTCTGGGGTGAAATCAGAATGTGCTGGCATTGTGCATTATTATTATTTACCTAGGCAAATCCGTTAAGAACAAATACTTATTTTCAATGACAGTGGGTTTAACTGCCTTTTTCAGGGGCAGAACGACAGATTTGTACCTTGTCAGCTGGGGCTTTCGATCTTCCAACCTTCCGGTTACTAGTCCAACGCTCTTGCTCTAACGTTGCCCCTCGGCCCTAGATTTAGCTCGAGGGAACAAGTGAACAACATGGTCATTTGCGGGGTTGATACTACCCACAATTCAATACAAGCTGTAGTCACATGTCAAATTAGTGACGGACATTCCGTCTCTTTTCAGTGAGCCGACTCGTTCGGCTCAGCTCAACAAAAAGAACCGTCTCTTTTGGCTCCCAAACGGCTCTTTAAAAAATATATGTTTTGTAATTTTTTCAAGTCAAACAGTTTGTGATAGTTTGACTATGATTGGTGTTAAAACAATTATAATTAAATTATTAAATTAAATCATACTCTACCTTAACCACAATGTATTTAAAAATGCATCGGTTTGTTATGATAAATAAATATTAAACATTTGCATTGAAAGTATTGTAATGACCTGACTAGATCATAAAGGAACAATTGTCCAGACAGAGGATTGAGTTTACGAATTGACGGTTTATTAAACCAACTTTACACCGGCTATTGTTTGGTCGTAGCCCACGCCAAATAAATGAAAGATAACCCACAAGCCAATCGTGACCTTTTCTTGTGAAGCCCAGACGTAAGAGAGAGAACAAAGGCTAAACCTGGTCTTAACTTCCAATGCTCCATCCCCCTGCCCAACCCCCCTCCACGCCACTCCGCCAACTGCCAGGATGCCCGGCATCAGAACATTCCAGGCATTCAAATGATTGGCAGATACCAGGTTGATTGGCATGTCGGACCCCACGAACACTGGGTACTGGTAAGTACAACACAACCACCTACTAGCCTAACACATAACACACAGCTGTCTGTGCGGGTCGCTACACAACCCCCCCACCACAAAGTCCTTCGTCCCCGAGGGGACAAACAAAGTCTCTGAAGCGACCCGGAGGTCTCCTTTGCCTGCGTGGCCGTGATGGTCACAGAGTGCCCCTCTGGGAACCAGGGGATGAAGGCAGGGATATGGGGGACAAGGAAGCGGGATCGGGTAATACAGTCCGTGGCTCCGGGGGAACCACGCAGTGACACGGTGGGGAGACAGGGGGAGTGGGCTGTCTGGAGCCTTGTCTGCGGCACCTGGGGGTGGGTGCCTGGAGAATGTCATTGCCAGAGAGGGGAATTGTGGGGGTTCCTGGGGTTTGGGGAGAAGAGGCCCCTCTGTATGAGGCTAACCTGTCCCGGTGCAATGTCACCTTTCTCCCCCTGGGAGGAAGCTGCACCCGGTAAACAATCTCCCCTACCCTCTCCAGGACACTGCAGGGTCCCACCCAGTGACTGTCCAACTTGGGGCATCTGCCTTTTTTTCTTAGGGGGCTGTAGACCCAGACCAGCTCCCCAGCCACAAAGTGCCTGGGGTGTGCACCCCGGGTGTGAACGTCATAGTTCCTCTTCTGTCTCACACCTGCATTCATCAGCTGCTCTCTGGTGAAGGTGGTCCTGAAGTCTCCGGGCATACTCCGGCCCCGGGGGAACATGAGGGCTATCCAGGGGCCGACCAAACGCCATCTCCACAGGGGTGCGGATCTCTCTCTCCAGCATGAGGAGGCATGCAGGAGGTGGAGTCTTGGACAGCGGAGCGGCATGCCATGAGGACCATAGGCAGGTGCTTGTCCCAGTCACGCTGGTGTTTGGAAGAGACGATGGCCAGCTGCTGTCCAAGCGTTTTGTTGAAACGCTCCACAAGGCTATCACTTTGAGGATGGAGAGGAGTAGTGCTGGTCTTGTGCATACCCAGCCTCTCACACATGGTGGCAAACACACAGGACTCAAAGTTTCTGCATTGGTCGCTGTGGATGGACTCTGCAGTTCCAAACCTGCTGAACATCCCCGCTGTCAGGGCGTCAACAATGGTCTCTGCCTCCTGGTCAGGCAGAGCATAGGCCTCGGGCCATTTTGTGAAATAGTCCATGGCCGTGAGCACCCAGCGGTTTCCACTGTCTGTGGTGGGGAACGGCCCAACTACATCCACTCCCACCCTCTCCATGGGAGCCCCCACTGGGAACGCTTGGAGCTGAGCATGAGAGCGGCCTGGGGGCCCTTTCTCGCTGTGCATTGGTCACAGCGGCGACAAAAGTCCTCCACATCCCTCTTGTGCTGCCCCCAGTAAAAGCCCTGACGGAGGCGGAGGAGTGTTTTTGTGACCCCAAAGTGTCCAGTCCCCACCTCCCCATGAGTACTCTGGAGCACAGCCTCCCGCAATGCTTTTGGGATCACCACCTACCACCTCTCCTCTCCCATAGCTGACTCCTTCCATGCCTGCTGCAGCACGCCATCAGCCAGCCGCAGTCTCTCAAACTTTGACCACAACCCTTTGGTCCCAAGTGAGAGCGCTGTCACCTCTTCCCATGGTGGCCTCACCTGTGCCTCTACCCACTGTAGCACTGGCTGTAGGTCTGTGTCCCGTCCCTGCTGCTGCCCCCATTCAGCCACGTCGACAGTCTGCAGCTCACAGCAGACAGGCCCGCTCGCCCGACACACTGTGGCCCAGACCCCCTCCTCTGCACACAGCTCTCTCTCCCGTCCCTCTCTCGGCTCACAGTGGAGGCAGCCGTCTGCAGTACAGGGCCGACGGGACATGGCGTCGGCGTTGGAGTGGCGTGCCCCTGCCCTGTGCACCACTGTGAAGTCATATGGCTGAAGCTCCTCCAACCAGCGTGCCACCTGCCCCTCTGGCTCTCTGAATGACATGAGCCACTGGAGAGCAGAGTGGTCAGTCCTTACAGTAAAGGGCAGGCCACCTAGGTAGTACTTGAAGTGTTTGACGGAGGCCACAACAGCCAAGAGCTCCCACCAGGTGACAGTAGCGGCGCTCATGTTTGTCAAATGTTTTCCTGAAGTACGCCACCACTCTCTCCCCCTCTGGCCCCACCTGGGCCAGCACCCCACCCATGCCCATATTACTTGCGTCTGTATTCAGGATAAAAGGCAAGGTGAGGTCAGGGGGGGCGAGCACGGGGGCCTCGATCAGTGCACGTTTGAGGGTGTTGAACGCCTCCTCACACTCCACTGTCCAAGTGAAATCCTTGTCCTTCGGCAGCAGGCGGTTCAGGGGAGCAGCGACGCTTGAGAAGCCCTGTACAAACCTCCTGCAGTACGAGGCCAGGCCCAGGAAGCTCTTCAGCTGACGCTGGTCGTGGGGGTGGGCCAGTCTCTGACAGCCCCCACCTTGTCCTCCATGGTGCTGATCCCCTCCTTCCCCACTTGGTGGCCCAAGAAGAACTCCTCTCTCCTCATGAAGTGGCACTTCTCGGGGTGGAGCTTCAGACCCGTGGCAACCACCCTCTCCAGCACACGCCGTAGCGCCCCCAGGGCTGACTGGAAGGAGCTGCCACGGGCCAGGATGTCGTCGAGGTATACCAGACACTGCTGTCGGGGGATGCCATCCAGCACCCTGTCCATCAAATGCTCAAAAGTAGCTGGAGTGTTGCACAGGCCGAAGCACAGGACCTTGAACTGCCAGTGTCCTCTGTTAGTGGAGAATGCAGTTTTGGCTCTGGCCTCTGGGGAGAGGGGTACCTGCCAGTAGCCACTGCGGAGGTGTAGTGAGGAAAACCAGGAGGACCCCCTAACTAGGTCCAGCGACTCATCGATACATGGTATGGGGTATTAGTCCTTCCTGGCTACCTCATTCAGCCGCCTGTAGTCCACACAGAACCTCAGCTTGCCCCCCTTCTTAGGAACCATGACGACTGGCGCCGCCCAGGGGCTGTCTGAGGGCTCGATGAAGTCTGCCCGCTGCATCTCCAACACAGCCTTGTCTGCGCCTCCTGGCGTGCCAGCGGGATACGGCGAGATGCATCTTGATGGGTCGAGCATCATCTGTGTCAATCTCATGCTGCACCAGATGAGTCTGATCCACCTCTTCCTCAGCGCAAAGCTGTCTCTGAATTCAAACTGCAACTGCCACAAGGTGACAGGGGGGCTGGGGAAAAGTCACACACGGAAGTGGGGGGGGGGGGGGGGGGGGGGGCAGCCATGAGTCTCTGCTGCTTTAACTGTTGGAGTAAAGGGTTTGTTGGGTTGAATGAATGTGACATTAGGGTGGGCCATGGTGACTGCCGGCCCTCCCTGGAAGCTCAGTGTGCCATTTAGGTCTAACTGGCAGCCTGTGCTCCTAAGAAAGTCCAACCCCAGTATACAAGGGTCCTGCACAGCCGCCACCCACACAGGATGACGCACAGACCTGCCCCCTACTGTCAGAGTCATTAATCCCTTCCCTTTCATGGGTTCCAGCTCACCTGTGACTGTGCGGAGCTGCACAGTTGTGGGCTCACACTGAGTTCAACCTGGCACAATATCTGGCCTCACCAGGATTACTGTGGACCCAGTGTCCACCAGGGCAGAGCAGGGCACCCACTCCACAGTGACATGACAACACAGGTCCGGCCCACCACAACAACAGGCTCTATCCGCTTGCCCTCGTCTGCTTCTGGGGGAAGTGGAGCCTTGGTTCGCCATCTGTGCCGGTGGGCTCCTCCTGAAGAAGATGGTGTTTGGGATAGAAAGCAAGGGGTCCGCGCTACCCGGTCTATGCGGACTCCGAGCCGTTTCCCTTAACTCTAGGGGGCATGGGGCAATCTCGGCGCAGATGGCCTGGCTGGCCACACCCCCAGCAGACCCTGGGACCAGGGTGTGTGTTTTGTGCTGCCTGTAGCGACACAGCACGAATGAGTTCTGTCATTTCAGCCACCCATGCAGGCTTTTCCGTCTCCGGGCAGCTCTGCCCCCCAGCTCGCACAGGGGGTCTGTCTCCCTGCACCCCCACAAAAGCCCCAGCTGAAGCCCACACCAGCTCCCTTTCCAAAGCCATCTCCAAGGCTATCTGCAATGACTCCGGATGAGTCAGCTGGGTCTGTATGCGCAGCTCCGTAGGAGAGAGCGTCTGTATGAACTGGTCCCGTGCTAGCTCGCTCTGCACGGAGGGGGGCATGCTCACATGCCCGCCGAGAGAGGCTCTCAATGTCATTAGCTAGCGCCCGTAGTGGCTCTCCAGGCTGCCTGCATCTATTACTCAGTGGCCAACACTTCATTTGGCCGCCTTTCGTTCCAGTTCTCTGCTGCCTGTGACTGGAACAAATTGCAAAAATCGCTGAAGTTGGAGACTTTTATCTCCCTCACCAATTTCAAACATCTGCTATCTGAGCAGCTAACCAATCGCTGCAGCTGTACATAGTCTATCGGTAAATAGCCCACCCAATTTTACCTACCTCATCCCCATACTGTTTTTATTTATTTACTTTTCTGCTCTTTTGCACACCAATATCTCTACCTGTAAATGACCATCTGATCATTTATCACTCCAGTGTTGATCTGCAAAATTGTAATTATTCGCCTACCTCCTCATGCCTTTTGCACACAATGTATATAGACTCTCTTTTTTTCTACTGTGTTATTGACTTGTTAATTGTTTACTCCATGTGTAACTCTGTGTTGTCTGTTCACACTGCTATGCTTTATCTTGGCCAGGTCGCAGTTGCAAATGAGAACTTGTTCTCAACTAGCCTACCTGGTTAAATAAAGGTGAAATAAAAAAATAAAATAAAAATCTATATTTAGGATGTTTTAAACATTAATCAGCAATAAGGTTCCAACCGGACTCGTGACCTCGTGCAATGAGACTGAGGCTTTCTGCCAGACCACTCACTCAAAGAGCTATTATGAGCCCCTCCTTTATAGTAGAATCCTACAACCAGAATCTAAAGACGGTGACATCTTGTGGAAGCCCTAGGAAGTGCATAAACATCCATATCTAAAATGGACTTCAAATGGCACTGTTTTCAAAATCGAGTTCTCACTTCCTGTTTGGATTTCTTCTCAGGTTTTTGTCTGCCATATGAGTTCTATTATACTCACAGACATAATTCAAACAGTTTTAGAAACTTCAGAGTGTTTTCTATCCACCAGTAATAATAATATGCATATATTCCCATCTGGGAAAGAGTAGGAGGCAGTTTACTCCAGGCACGCCTTTCATCCAAAAGTGAAAATGCTGGCCCCAGTAGTACTTTCAAGTATTTTTACCAAAATATTTTACACCACTGCTAAATGGCAGAATGATATCGTGATTATTTCAATCAATCCAGTGACCATTTGTTTTGCTAAATCTATTTCATGTGCTACAGAAGCACCTCTAACCAAACAACAGTGCTAAGTGGCTGCACACTTTAATTAAAGGGTAACGACACTCACTTTTTTTGTGTGGTCTCCTGATTTGGTTAAGCATTGTTATAGACTTAAAACATCCAATGTTGTTGTTTTACTATCAAAAGAGGGACTTGGAGATCAAAAACCTGAAAAAAAATTGAAAACTCTGAATGTATCTGTTTCAATAGAAGGCCTACTATTAGACTATTTGCACAGTACAGCTTGGTTTGGCCTGACTGTGAAAGACCAATATGGGATTTATAATTTTAGGTCATTGTCCCTGTTTCTCATAGAATTTTTGACACAGGGGGCCTTTCCTTCACCTGGTGAAGTAAATAATTAAATAATATAAATCATTATATTTGGGCATAATTAGAGTATACCCACTTCTCCAGGCACCATTACACCACTGGATAGGTGAATGTGTTCTATTGATCTGAAGTTGTGCTGTTGCTACTGCCTATTAGCTGTACAATTGTAACGTTATACAGGGGGAAATATGATAAATTATTCACATTAACACGTAGCATCAACAACGAATGAAAACATTACATTTTTAGAACTGTATTGTTTGCATTTTGATAGCCTTGGGGCACAACATCAGGAGTCTGTGTATTGGTTGGAGTCCCTGAGTTGTGACTGAAAATAACCATACCACAACCGTCTGGCTTCACTTTTCCTGTGAACAAAAGCATATGTATAATCTCTCGGAACTCTATTTACCAGACCTAAAATGAAATGTATCATTCGCTATCAATTTATTGAGGCTGCATGTAACCAAAAGGTTGCTGGATCGAATCCCTGAGCTGACAAAGTAAAAATCTGTCATTCTGAACAAGGCAGTTAACCCACTGTTCCCCGGTAGGCCATCATTGTAAAAAATTATTTGTTCTTAACTGACTTGCCTAGTTAAATAAAGGCTCAATTAAAAAAAACATTTAAAATAAACTTTTGTACAAACTCCAACTTTTGTCAAAATCCAACTTTTGTACAAACCGCACCATATTCCTGCTGTGTGAACAGTGGTAGATTTTGTGGTAGGAATTGTCACGTGAAGTGCGTGGTGTAATGGTAGCCCGCTGTCTAACTGTCTAACAACGCAAGATTATGGTGTGGTTTGGACAAAAGTTGAATTCTGACATTTATAAATGCAATCTCTGATGAGAGACTAGGCTCTCCTCCATCTTGTACTGCGTTGTGAACCCTATCCTATGCTCGTCCAGTAGTGGAACGAGATTGCATGAAGAAGACGCACAACGTAATGAAATACATCACGATGTAAGCAGGGCATAACCCTTCAACATTGCTGCCTTCTTCTTTGGTATCATGGCGTTTGCACATTTTGTTTGTGCATGCCCCCACTTACTGTGTGGTAATGTTTGTTCAATCCTCTAACATTAGTGATATAAAAAGGGGAACAATTGTTTAAAAAAGTTGCACACCCAACCAACCCTACACCTATATAACACTATTTAAAAATCTCAAAACATCTTAGTGGCCATCATCTGCAGTAAAATCTCAAACACCCAGGTACTTCTCTGCAGCTGCCACCTACACCCATTAAAAACCCACTACCCCATTCCACTACTTTGACCCCATCTGTTCCTTCACCATGCCAATGGCCTGGGAGGATGGGACATCACCCCACAACACACCCTGTAACTCTTCTGTCAAATCTCATATACCCAAATACTTCTCTGCAGCTGCAACCACAACATAAATTTTCTGTGATTTACGTTCCATTTCTGCAGTACAGTTGATGACCATTGCTATGAACGCTAAGAAGCCAACCATATGTAAGCAATAAGGCTCGAGGGGGTGTGGTATATGGCCAATATGCCACGGCTAAGGGCCGTTCTTATGTTGCGGCGTGCCTGTATATAGTCCTTAGCCATGGTATATTGGCGATATACCACAAACCCCCGAGGTCCCTTATTGCTATTATAAACTAGTTATCAACGTAATTAGAAGAATACAAATAAACGTTTTGTCATACCCATGGTATACTGTCTGATATACCATGGCTTTAAGCCAGTCAGCGTTCAGGGCTTCAACCACCCAGTTTATAATGAAGCATATATCACTCGTTGTTCTATCCCTCTGCTGGCTTAAATCCACTACTCAGTGGGATCCTCTCAGGATCTCCCACCCTTAACCCAGCATATGACACCTTCTGCACTATACTCGGACTCTGGCCACTTCAAACTGCCTCTAGCACTTCCAAACTACAGCAACATGGGCACCCCTACAGTTGACACACACAACTTTTCCACCGAAACTACACAATCCTCTGTCCCATGCCCTTCTGCACAAGTCCCACATCTTGGAATCTCCCTCTGACACACTGCTGCAACATGACCATAAATGTTCCACCTGAAGCAGCGCAGTGGATTCGACACAAAAGCTCTAACAGGATAACTGATGTATCCTAACATGACTTTGTCCGGTAGAGACTGACTCAAAACTAAAAAGGACTGACAGTGACTGATCTGATGAAGATTCTCTGGTCTGATGAAACCAAGATTGAACTCTTTGCCCTGAATGCCAAGCGTCACATCTGGAGGAAAGTACAGGGAGATCCTTGATGAAAACCTGCTCCAGAGCGCTCAGGACCTCAGACTGGGGCAAATGTTCACCTTCCAACAGGACAACGACCCTTAGCACACAGCCAAGACAATGCAGGAGTGGCTTCGGGACAAGTCTCTGAATGTCCAAGCCAGAGCCCAGACTTAAACCCGATCGAACGTCTCTGGAGAGACCTGCATTATTTCCCACCCACCACCCGCCAACCCCCTCTTTTATTCTACTGCTACTCTCTGTTCATCATATATGCATAATCACTTTAACCATATCTACATGTACATACTACCTCAATAAACCTGACTAACCAGTGTCTGTATGTAGCCTCGCTACTTTTATAGCCTCACTATTGTATATAGCCTGTCTTTTTACCGTTGTTTTATTTCTTTACCTAACTATTGTTCACCTAATACCTTTTTTGCACTATCGGTTAGAGCCTGTAAGTAAGCATTTCACTGTAAGTTCTACACCTGTTGTATTCGGTGCACATGACAAATAAACTTTGATTTGATTTGAAATAGCTATGCAGTGACGCTCCCCATCCAACCTGACAGAGCTTGTGAGGATCTGCAGAGAAGAACGGGAGAAACTACCCAAATACAGGTGTGCCAAGCTTGTAGTGTCATACCCAAGAAGACTCAAGGCTGTAATTGCTGTAGCAAAATGTGGAAAATGTCAACGGGTCTGAATACTTTCCTAAATCCCTGTACACATACAGAGACAGAGGGGCGATGTTTCACTCGGTTGGATGCTTTCTCTGGTGAGACAATTTTTATTTGTCACATACGAATGTTTAGCAGATGTTATTGCGGGTGTAGAAAAATGCTTGTGTTTCTAGCTTCAACAGTACAGTAATATCTAACAAATAATATCTAACAATTTCACAACAATACACACAATACACACAAATCTAAAGTAAAGGAATGGAATTAAGAATATAGAATTATTTGGGAAAGCAGTGTCAGAGCGACATTGACTAAGATAAAGTAGAATAGGATAGAATACAGTATACACAAATGAGATGAGTAATGCAAAATATGTAAACATTATTAAAGTGACTAGTGTTCCATTATTAGAGAGGCCAGTGATTTAAAATCTATGTATATAGGGCAGCATCCTCTAATGTGCCAGTAATGGCTATTTAACAGTCTGATGGCCTTGAGATAGATGTTTTTCAGTCTCTCGGGCCCAACTTTGATGCACCTGTACTGACCTCGCTACACTACAAGCATTTCGCTACACTCGCATTAACATCTGCTAACCATGTGTATGTGACAAATAAAATTTGATTTGATTATTTGGATGAAAGCGGGGTGAACAGGTAGTGGCTCGGGTGGATGTTGTCCTTGATGATCTTTTTGGCCTTCCTGTGACATCGGGTGCTGTAGGTGTCCTGGAGGGCAGGTAGTTTGCCCCCGGTGATGCGTTGGGCAGATCGCACCACCCTCTGGAGTGCCCTGCGGTTGCGGGCGGTGCAGCTGCCGTACCAGGCGGTACAGAAGTAAAATTATAAAAACACAGAGACGAAAGAGTTCCTTTTTCTCTTGGTACATTTCTTGAGGAAACCTTGTCATCCATGAATATGTGCCACTGGGTGAATGTGCTGCTAAAAAAAGCCAATCCGGGCGAACATAAAGAACAAACACTGTTCATGATTCCACTCGTTCGCAAAGAAGGCAAGTGTTATTAGAACTGTCAGATCAAGAATATAAGTGTTCTGAGCTTTGATCAATGCTGGGAGCAATATTTAGATGTTGACACGTAATTGATTTTGTTTACAAAATTTATATTTTGCACTATTCATTCATTTTTCAAATTAGAAAAAAATTCTGAAATCCGGACCTCGTTGTTCTCAAATGTAGTTATGGCCATGAGAGCCCTTTATTGCAACAGAAGGCTCTGGTCTGGCCCGTAGACTATACAGACAGTCAGACCTATTTTATGAGGCAAGATTCTCTGACACAGATTAGAGACATGGTTCTGTGTCAGGTGATAAATTGTATAAACAATATAATATGTCATGTTATTACATGAATTTGCATTAAAAGATGGCTTGATGTCTGACAGGATGGTTATTGCTTGAAATACTATTTAACAAAATGTCACCTTTATGGCTTGATCATGTTTGACAGAAGAATACCTTACATCAATGTCTCCCAAACTTTTTAGTCCCGTACCCCTTCAAACATTCAACGTCCAGCTGCGTACCCCCTCTAGCACGAGGGTCAGCGCACTCTCAAATGTTGTTTTTTGCCATCATTGTAAGCCTGCCACACACAAACTATACGATACATTTATTAAACATAAGAATGAGTGTGTTTTTGTCACAACCCAGTTCGTGGGAAGTAAACAAGGAGCTCTTATAGGACCAGGGTATAACAACACAAGGCGAGATCCAGATGCAGACACAGGAGGCAGACGGTTTGAACTCTGATATTTATTATAATCCAAGGGGTAGGCAAAAGGCAGGTCGGGGAGGGGCAAGAGTTCATAGCCAGGGCAGAGTCCAAAATGGTACAGGGCGGCAGGCAGGCTCAAGGTCAGGGGCAGGCAGAGTGGTCAGGCAGGCAGGCTCAGAGTCAGGACAGGCAAGGCAAAGGAAGACGAGAGAAAAAAAATAGGAGCTAAGAGAAAAAAAACACTGGTTGACTTGGTTGAACTGGCACAGACAGAAAACACAGGTATAAATAATGGGGAAGATGGGTGTAATTTTGCTCTTTATTTAGCCATCTTACTTATAAAACCTTATTGGTTCATGAAAAACTGTCACCATAGGTTAATAACCTTTCTAGGGCAGGCGTTACGCTAGCGGAACCCCTCCACAACATTCCGCTGAAAAGGCAGCGCGCGAAATTCAAATTTTTTGGGGGGAAATATGAAACACATTAACAAGCCCAATACAGCAAATGACAGATAAACATCTTGTTAATCTACCCATCATGTCCGATTTAAAAAATGCTTTCCAGCGAAAGCACAACATATGATTATGTTAGGTCACAGCCAAGTCAAAAAAACACACAGCCATTTTTCCAGCCAAAGATAGGAGTCACAAAAAGCAGAAATATAGATCAAATTAATCATTAACCTTTGATGATCTTCACAATACATGTATGTTTTGTTCGATAATATGCATATTTGTATCCAAAAGTCTCAGTTTACATTGGCACATTACTTGCAGTAATGTTGTGATTCCAAAACATCCAGTGATTTTGCAGAAATACTCATAATAAACATTGATAAAAGATACAACTGTTATTCACAGAATTAAAGATAGACTTCTCCTTATTGCAACCGCTGTGTCAGATTTCAAAAAAACTTTTTGGAAAAAGCATAATCTGAGAACGGCGCTCAGAGCCCAAAACAGCCAGAGAAACATCCAACATTTTTGAGTCAACAGAAGTTAGAAATAACACCATAAATATTCACTTACTTTTGATGATCTTCATCAGAAGGCACTCCCAGGAATCCCAGTTCGACAATAAATGACTGAACGGTTCCATAAAGTCCATCATTTATGTCCAAATAGCCACTTGTTGTTAGCGTGTTCAGCCCAGTAATCTTCATGAGGCGCTGTCACTTCGTCCAGATAAAAACTCGAAATGTTCCATTACAGTCCTTTAGAAACATGTCAAATGATGTGTTGAATCAATCGTTAGGATGTTTTTAACATAAAACATCAATAATGTTCCAACCGGAGAATTCCTATGTCTGAAGAAAAGCACTGGAATGAGAGGTAAACTCTGTCGGGAGCGCTCGTCATGAGACCAAGGCACTATGCCAGACCACTGACTCAAAGAGGTCTCATGAGCCCCTCCTTTATAGTAGAATCTTCATTCAAGTTTCTAAAGACGGTTGACATCTAGTGGAAGTCGTAGGAAGTGCAACTTGACTCCATAGACACTGTGTATTCGGTTGGAAAAACTACAAACCTCAGATGTCCCACTTCCTGGTTGGATTTTCTCAGGGTTTCGCCTGCCATGAGTTCTGTTATACTCACAGACATAATTCAAACAGTTTTAGAAACTTCAGAGTGTTTTCTATCCAATAATAATAATAATATGCATATATTAGCATCTGGGACAGAGTAGGAGGCAGTTCACTCTGGGCACGCATTTCACCCAAAAGTGAAAATGCTGCCCCCTATCCCAAAAGAGTTCATGAGAATGGTGTGCTTGAAAGGATGCACATAACCGCAATGTTGGGTTGTATTGGAGAGAATCTCAGTCTTAAATCATTTTCCATACACAGTCTGTGCATGTATTTAGTTTTCATGCTAGTGAGGGCCAAGAATCCACTCTCACATAGGTAAGTGGTTGCAAAGGGCATCAGTGTCTTAACAGAGCGATTTGCCAAGCCAAGAACCTCTGAGCGCAGCCTCATCCAGAAATCTGGCATTGGCTTCTGATTAAATTAAATTTTCACAGAACCGCTTATTTCAATTTCGATGACACTCTCTTGTTCAGATATCGGTAAGTGGACTGGAGGCAGGGCATGAAAAGGATAACAAATCCAGTTGTTTGTGTCATCCGTTTCGGGAAACTACCTGCGGAATTGCACACCCAGCTCACAGGGCTTCGGTATATCACTTTTTTTTAACCTTTATTTAACTAAGCAAGTCAGAACAAATTTTTATTTCCAAGGACAGCCTAGGAAGAGTGGGTAAACTGCCTTGTTCAGGGGCAGATCAACAGATTTTCACCCTATCGGCTACAGGGATTTAATCTTGCAACCTTTCGGTTATTAGTCCAACGCTCTAACCACTAGGCTACCCGCCTCCCAATTTGGCATTGTCTATAAGCTTGAGTTCATTTGCACACAAACATTCATACAATGATGGAAAGACCTGTGTGTTGTCCTTGTTAATGCAGACAGAAAAGAGCTCCAACTTCTTAATCATAGCCTCAATTTTGTCCCGCACATTGAATATAGTTGCAGAGAGTCCCTGTAATCCTAGATTCAGATCATTCAGGCGAGAAAAAACATCACGCAGATAGGCCAGTCGTGTGAGAAACTCGTCATCACTCAAGCGGTCAGACAAGTGAAAATTATGGTCAGTAAAGAAAACTTTAAGCTCATCTCTCAATTTAAAAAAACCTGCCAATACTTTGCCCCCTGATAACCAGCGCATGTATGTTGTAAAAGCATGGTCACTGCACATATCATTGCATAATGCAGAAAATACACGAGAGTTCAGGGGCCTTGCTTCATCAAAGTTAACCTTTTTCACTGTAGTGTCCAAAACGTCTTTCAAGCTGTCAGGCATTCCCTTGGCAGCAAAAGCCTCTTGGTGGATGCTGCAGTGTACCTAAGTGGCGCCGGGAGCAAATGCTTGCATTCACGTTACCACGCCACTATCTCTCCCTGTCATGGCTTTAGTGCCATCAGTACAGATACCAACACATCTTGACCACCAAAGTCCATTTGATGTCACAAAGCTGTACAGTACTTTAAAAATGTCTTCTCATGTTGTCCTGGTTTCCAGTGGTTTGCAGAAGAGGATGTCTTCCTTAATTGACCCCCCATAAACGTAATGGACATATACCAGGAGCTGTGCCAGGCCTGCCACGTCTATTGACTCATCCAGCTGTAACACATATAATTCACTGGCTTGTATGCAAAGCAGGAATTGTTTCAAAACATCTCCTGATGCGTCATGAAACAATGCTGTTTGATGAAGTCATTGACTGTATAGTTTCGTTTGACCTTTTCCTCCAGCATTGTCCCAGCCATATCCGTGGCAGCAGGAATAATTAAGTCCTCCACAATAGTATGGGGCTTGCCTGTCCTAGGCACTCGGTAGCTCACCATATAAGACGCTTCTAGCCCCTTCTTATTAATGGTATCTGTTGCTTTTATACGTCTTACAACTCGAAAGTCGTCTTTATTCTCGCTCAAAAAACTCCTGTGGCTTATTTTTTTAAATTGTCATGTATACGTCTGAGCAAGAATGAAAGTTTCCCTCGAGAGAGAGTAATGGTTAATGTGATTGGATGTTAATGATTTGACTAGGCTACCTGTATTTGACATTGTATTGTTATTTCGCTGAACACTAGAGGGTTTCATTTTATTTTTGGCAGTGAAATAAGGCTACTCAGGCGAGAGAGAGAAACTCACCCAAATGTATAGCCCCGTTGGAAAATATAAATGTACTGTTAGAAAATGTGAATACAAAAAAGAAAACAAATATTTTTTAATTTTTAAAATGTGAATCATATTTATATCTGGCATACCCCGGACGGCATTACTCGTACCCCAGTTTGGGAATACCTGCCTTACATCATCTTATTTAATGAACATTAACAGCAACCTTCTAGTATATCTGCTTAGTACAAAATTGAACAGAGTCACATGTTATGTAAATATATGTTTATTTTTTTTACATGAAAATAGATACATGAATATACAAGGCATAGACAGTTAGTGCAAACTTGGAACTATTTTGGCATGAAGATTGAGAAGACTACTACTCAAGTCTCATTTTCAGTTAATTTATCACCTGATTTACTTAACAAAAGAAACATATAAATAGGTGGTCCAGGTGTTCTCTATTGTTACTACAAGCAAGGGGGGAGGCCGATGACATCAGAGGGCACCATCAGACCAACCCGTCGAATGGCCTACTCCATGAAGTTTGCACGTGTGTCTAAAAAACACTAATTTGCTCAAAACATATTTTTTGTACCCTTAAGTGTGTGTACATTACTGTATTTATACGTGGGATATTGTTTTTCAACAGGAAAATGTTTTTTTTAAATAGCTGGAGTGCGCGTTTAAAAGGGGGAGGGGAACTCAAACTAAACACAATCAATGAGTGCAAATATATGTGAGGTCTGCTTTACTGTATCATAGAAAAATATGCTGCAGACCTTGACCTTGTTGCAAATGCAGATTATTGGCTTATATAATAACGGTTTAAGGCATTTATTGAAAAAATAATATTATATTAACAATACAAATAAATGAATGACATATGCCATTATATAAATACATATATTTACGTAGACAGCGGTAGTATTGCAGTGGCGCATTTTCAATGCTCAAGTCCAGTTATGTTTGTTTTTCCATATTGGTGGCCCATTACTCCGCAGCAGGCCATGTCTTTTGAGGACTAGTGGGGCTTCGAGTCTTGGTTGTCCCCTGAAAGAAATATACCAACGTTTTCAGCCTGATAGTAATAAAACAGGGCAAAAATCACAATGAACAGTAACAAACTGGAGGGGAAAAAATACATGGCGCTTTATAGAATGTGCTCTATGGGTCACTACTGCTACACATGTCAAGACAGGATCTTTCAACTAGCAGCCAACATACCACACCCAAACTAAACATTGGAGTGTAGCCGAAGCGCTAAAATTACACACTTCAAATAGTAGCAACATTGTGCATGACACAGATATGTTGTGAGTGCAACCTATACTGGATTCATGGTCTAACTGGATGTTTGTCATATAAAAACAGGCAGGCCTCCAGACCAGTCTGGGGAACTCACAGCTGTCTGGGCTTTGGCGTAGTTCATGTGGGCGTAAAGCAGCACAGCTGTGTCATTGTGAGAGGCCTCCAGCGCGATGGACAGAGCATTACTGCCGTCCTAGAGAGGGAGGAACACGAAAGGGAGAGCAGGCTTAGCTATAAATCCTCTGAGGATACACATAGCACTCATGCACATTCATAGCCACAACACACAGTTTAGGAAGATTAATAAGCTATATGCCAGAATGTAATTACAAATCATTTGTAGACGCAAATTGACTTGAAAATCCATGGCAAGACCTGAAAACGGTTGTCTAGCAATAATCAACAACCAATTTGACAGAGCTTGAAGAATTTTGAAAGAATAATGGGCAAATGTTGCACAATCCAGGCATGGAAAGCTCTCAAGAGACATAACCAGAAAGACTCAAAGCTGTAATCGCTGCCAAAGATACTTCGACAAAGTATTGAGGTGTGTGAATACTTTGACATTTCTGTATTTCATTTCCCAAAATTTCTAAAAATATGTTTTCACTTTGTAATTATGGGGTATTGTGTGTAGAGTATTCAACCCCCTGAGTCAATAGATGTTAGAATCACCTTTGGCAGCGATTACAGCGGTGAGTCCTTCTCTAAGAGCTTGGCACACCTTGATTGTACAATATTTGCACATTATTCTATTTTGAAATTTTCAAGCTCTGTCAACTTGGTTGTTGATCATTGCTAGATAGCCATTTTCAAGTCTTGCCATAGATTTTCAAGCTGATTTATCGTAATTGCTGGACTATTAAGCGCACCTGAATATAAACCGCACCCACTGAATTATTAAAAAATATGTATTTTGTACATAAATAAGCCTCACATGTCTATAAGCCGCAGGTGCCTACCGGTACATTGAAACAAATTAACTTGGTCACTATCTTCCTCCTCCTGTGCACTGAAACCACTGAAGTCATCTCCTTCGGTGTCGGAGTTGAATAGCCTCAGAATTGCTTCATCCGATGTTGGATTGTTTTCATTGTCGCTCTTGTCACTTTCATCCGGAGGCAAATACCCCGCTGAGCTCATGCTGCCCCTTCAACACGCAGCAGTGCAGCCTTTCGAAACCCGTTGATGATAGTGGATTTTTTGACAATGCTCCACGCTGTCAGGACCCACTGGCAGACTTGACCATAAGTTGCTCTTCGCATGCGGCCCGTTTTAGTGAAGGATTTCTCCCCACTTGTCATCCAAGCCTCCCACTGAACAAGGAGCGCCACCTTAAATGCACGATTTACACTGATGTCGAGTGGCTGCAAATACTTTGGGCCATCTGCTTTTCTTCCCTCTGAAAGCTTGTGTTGTCTTTTTGCACTGAGTCAGTTCCTCACGCTGCTGTTTCCAACGTCTTATCATCGACTCATTAAGGCCAAGCTCCCGTGCAGCAGCTCTATTTCCTTTTCCAACAGCCAGATCGATCGCCTTCAACTTGAAAGCTGCATCATATGCATTTCTCTGTGTCTTTGCCATGATGAGGATGACAAAATTACTACCGTAATCAGAATGATGGCAAGTTTGAGCGCGCTCGATTTACGTCACATTATGTGACGGTGCTCAGTTTTTTGGCGGCATGAATCTTGAGAAAGCGGGAAAAATCCATAAATTAGCCGCGTCATTGTATAAACCGCGAGGTTCAAAGCGTGGGAATAAAGTAGTGGCTTATAGTCCGGAAATTACGGTAAGTCAAAACTGTAACTAGGCCACTCAGAAACATTCAGTGTTGACTTGGTAAGCAACTCCAGTGTGTATTTGGCCTTGTGTTTTAGGTTATTGTCCTGCTGAAAGGTGAATTTGTCTCCCAGTGTCTGTTGGAAAGCAGACTGTACCAGATTTTCCTCTAGGATTTTGCCTGTGCTTAGCTCTACTCCATTTCTTTTTATCCTAAAAACTTCCTAGTCCTTGCCAATGACAAGCATATTCATAACATGATGCAGCCACCACCATACTTGAAAATATGAAAAATAGTGCTCAGTGATGTGTTGGATTTGTCCAAACATAACACTTTGTACTCAGGACATAACGTTAATTTCTTTGCCACATTTTTTGCAGTTTTACTTTAGTGCCTAATTGCAAACAGGACGCATGTTTTGGAATATTTTTTATTCTGTACAGGCTTCCTTCTTTTCACTCTCATATAAATTGGTATTGTGGAGTAACTACAATGTTGTTCATCGTCAGTTTTCTCCTATCACATCCACTCTATAACTGTTTTAAAATCGCCATTTGCCTCATGCCTGTATCTTTGTAGTGACTGGGTGTATTGATACACCATCCAAAGTGTAATTAATAACTTCACCCTGCTTAAAGGGATATTCAATGTCAGATTTTTTTTTTACCCATCTACCAATAGGTGCCCTTCTTTCTGAGGCATTGGAAAAACTCCCTGGTCTTGAGTGTTGAATCTGTGTTTGACATTCACTGCTCAAATTAAGGTTTTTACAGATAATTGTATGGGTGGGGTACAGAGATGAGGTAGTCATTCAAAAATCTGGTTAAACACTATTAATTGCACACAGAGTGAGTCCATGCAACTTATTATGTTAAGTTATTTAGGCTTACCATTACAAAGGGGTTAAATACTTAACATTTCTGCTTTTCATTTTATTTTAGTACTTTTACCACTTTCTCTTCCCAATACAAGTCTTGTCCCATCACTGCAAGTCCCCTACGGACTTGGGAGAGGAAAAGGTTGAGAGCCATGCGTCCTCCGAAACACGACCCTGCCAAGCCGCACTGGTTCTTAACACACTGCTCGCTTAAGCCATCCGCACAAATGTGTCTAAGGAAACATCGTCCAACAGGCAACCGAGGTCAGCTTGCAGGTACCTAGCCCGCCACAAGGAGTCACTAGAGCACGATGTGACAAGGAAATCTCGGCCAGCCAAACCCTCACTTAACCTGGACGACGCTGGGCCAATTGTGCGCCACCTCATGGCTCTCCCGGTCACGGCTGGCTGTGACACATATTGGGATCGAACCCGGGTCTGCTGTGACGCTTCAAGCACTACAATGCAGTGCCTTAGACCGCTGCGCCACTCGGGAGGCCTTCTGCTTTTCATTTGTTATTAATTTGACAACATTTCTAAAAACATGATTCCACTTTGACATTATGGGGTCTGTAATCCAATGACACAAAATCCCAATGTAATCCGTTCTAAATTCAGGCTGTAACACCATTTTGGGGGGGGGGAGAGTCAAGGGGTGCGAATACTTCCTGAAGGCACAGTTTATATTATCCTCAGAAAACCTGGGCCACCAAATAAAATCACCTGCGAGCCAAATTTGGCCAATAAAATGACACACCCAAATCTAACTGCCTGTAGCTCAGGTAAGGTAATACGGAGGTAAGGATATGTATATTCTTGATACCATTTGAAAGGAAACACGTTGAAGTTTGTGGAGAATATAACACATCACATCTGGTAAAAGATAATACATTCAAAAAAGCACGTTTTTAAAAAATGTTTTTTTTCCCATCATCTTTCAAATGCAAGAGAAAGGCCACAATGTATTATTCCAGCCCAGGCGCAATTTAGATGTTGGCCACTAGATGGCAGCAGTGTGTGTAAAGCTTTAGACTGATTAAATGAACCATTGCATTTCTGTTCAAGATTTTGTATCAAGACTGCCCAAATGTGCCTAATTGGCTTATTAATACATTTTCAAGTTCATAACTGCACTCTCCTCAAACAATAGTATGGTATTCTTTCACTGTAATAGCTACTGTAAATTGGACAGTGCAGTTAGATTAACACGAATTTAAACTTTCTGCCAATATCAGATATGTCTATGTCCTGGTAAAATAAATTGTTGCATACAACCTCATGCTAATCGCATTAACCTACGTTAGCTCAACCGTCCCACGGGGGACCCACCGATCCTGTAGAGGTTTTAAACTGCTGGGCCGGTGTGGGTACAGGGTTTTCTTCTAGGCAGCTAAGCAACACACCAACTAAGTGACGCTGGAATCAGGCTGGAACGAAACCCTGCACCCACACTGGCTCTTAATGTCCCCTCCCCCCTCGCTCTAGGTTACACACCAGCAAAGGGTTAACCCACATCTCTGTCTGTCTCCCAGTCCTCAACAATTAGCTCTATCCAATTGTCACAGGGTTGGGAAAAAAAGCATGTTCCCAAATACTTTCCCAGCCCCTCTCAGTCCAGCTGTGTCCTACTGAAACCCAATCCATGTGCTGCACAGCTAACACATTTTCCCCCAGATATGAGTCTGGGCTGGAGGTTCAAAGTAGTCTGGGAAAAATGTATTATAAAGTCATACTGTAGAAAAACACTTGGTGTATAGATTCTAAAATGATTCTCTCTTATTGAGAAAATAAAAGTGTTCATACAAACAAGAATTTATCAAATAAATAAATTGAATATGTGTTTTTGTATTCACTTCTTGGGTGCATCTCAATAATCTATTGTGGTTTCCTCCTCTGCTCTCCTGTCCTTCATCTGCAGCTCTGATGTTAAGATGGGAAATATGGCTAAAGCCTATCAGAGCACTTGCTTTGATCTTCTTATCTTTTTCAGTTCAGCGTGAAACAGAAAAGATGTAGAGGATGAGGAAAGTGGACAGGAAGAGGAAGCCAGGTAAGCATATCAAGACACACTCTTGTGAGTGTACAGGGTAAACAGACAGACAGACAGCAAAGGAACTCACATTGTCCACAATGGAGATGTCACAGCCCGGCTGGTCCAGGAGCAGCGAGACAATCTCGGCGCGGCCGTGCTCGCTGGCGCACATGAGCGCCGTGGAGCCCTCGTCATCCTGCACGTTCACGTCAGCGCCACAGTCCAGCAATGCCCGCACCATCTCCTGCCGTCCATGGCTAACAGCTAGCATCAGCCACGTCTGGCCAGCCTAAACACAACTTAGCCCAGTTAGCATAGTGTTAGAGAAACACACATAAGCAGTATTGACAGAGGAAATAGAGTGGATGTGAAGTGATTGAGAAGGACTTGCCTGGCTGGCCTTGGCGTTGACGTTGCCCTGACTGAAGAGCTTCCTGACCACCACCATGTCATCCTCCTCTTTCACAGCTGAGAGGGCCGCCAGCATGATCGCAGTGTAGCCTGCCTTGTTCTGCTTATCTACACAACACATGCCTGCACAGAGCACACACACACACATTGTTGAAACCCCAGGGCATGGCATAACTAATGTGAGTTTATGCCTGTAGTTAAACCATAAATAACCAAACTTCTGAATATTCATTATAATAGGCCCTCTTCACTAAGGTCATAAACATTGACCCTAACACAACTTCCCAAAGATAAGTGAAGACTCCTCACTCCAACTAACCTGTGTCCAGCAGTAGCCCCACCACGGTGAAGTTGGAGTGGGAGACGCTGTAGTGCAAGGCTGTGTTGCCATTGCCATCGGTAATGTTGACGACGTGGGCCAGCAAGGCAGAGGAGACTTCTGTGAAGGCCATCAGGTAGTCTGAGACACGGGGCTGCTGGGCCAGCTTGGCACTGGAGATGCGGAACCATTCCAGCTGCACAGTGTGAGTGCTGGAGATCTATAAGACAAGACAAGGGAGAAGAAGAGAGGATGTGGGATAAGGATAAGGGATATAGGGATAAGGGGTATAGGGGTATGTCTGGGGTATAGGGATAAGGATAAGGATGGAATACTACTACATAAAGGTTATCATACGAATATGATTATAA
The DNA here is from genome assembly GCF_013265735.2 of Oncorhynchus mykiss. Lineage (NCBI taxonomy): Eukaryota > Metazoa > Chordata > Actinopteri > Salmoniformes > Salmonidae > Oncorhynchus > Oncorhynchus mykiss. The sequence continues at coordinate 17,774,238 of NC_048565.1, read as the reverse complement.
ACACTTCAAGTCATGGAACTTTAAAATATCACTCTTAATACTGAGAGGGAACACTTGAGAGATTATGTGCATTTTGGAAATAAACTAGCCGGAAATTGTATGGGAAATTTAAGATGTCCAGGATATTATCAAACAGAGAAATTAGAGGCATGCTGAAACTCACCACTTCTTTACTCTTCAGTGTTTTGACATCATCATTCAGATGGTTCTTCAAAATGAGACAAGCTTCACGCATTTTTGCACTCAGCTCAAACCTAGGACAAAGGATTACTGCAATTAGATGTGGAAGTTATCTATGGGTCGTGACAAACGGGGATCTAACACTTGTGCAGTTAGCCAATGGATGAGGCTTCTATAAAAAGTATTCAACTCATTTTTGTAAACATCTTGGCTATAATTCCTCGGCAATATTATACAGATGCATAGCTTCACAGATGATAATGTTGCGAAATAACTTTAAGATATTAGGGTTTCATATGTTAATTCAGGACTGATTTGCTCCCATTACTTATTTGGCATTTATGCTAACTTTTAAAAATTCAGGCTACCTATAGGCTACAAACCAAAATAAAGGATTCAAGTTTTACTACCAACAGACTTCTTTCAAGGAAAGCAAACTATCAACAAAATATGAAAATTCTGTTAATTATCCCTTTAAAATTATGTTGAATACCCATTTACATTTTTTCAGGAAGTATTCACACGCCTTGACTTTTTCCAGATTTTGTTGTTGTACAGCCTGATTTTTTTTGTCATTGTCCTACACACAATACCCCATTAATGTCAAAGTGGAATTATCTTTTTCAAAATTTTTACAAATTAATTCAAAAAAAAAAAAAAGCTGAAATGTCTTGAGTCAATATGTATTTGTTATGGCAAGCCTAAATAAGTTCAGGAGTAAAAATGTGCTTAACAAGTCACATAAGTTGCATGGACTCTGTGTGCAATAATAGTGTTTATGATTTTTTAATCTCTGTACCACACATACAATTATCTGAAATGCAGAGCAATGAATTTCAAACAGATTCAACCACAAAGACCAGGGAGGTTTTCCAATGCCTCACAAAGAAGAGCCCCTATTAGTAGATGGGTGAAAAATAAGGATGCCTGTACAGAATAACAATATTCCCTGTCTGGCCCTGAGACCACTGAGGACTCTCTGGCTGCTGGGAGCATTCGTCCTTCTGCCTTCTCTGCCAGCGAAAGATTCTTCTTCGTGGAAAAAAAGGACAAGGCCCTACGTCCATGTATCAACTACCGGGGCCTCAATGACACCACTCCTCTCCTTGACTTTCAAACCTCTCCAGGGGGCAACCACGGAGTGGAAGACGGCCTTCAACACAGCTAGTGGACACTATGAGTACCTGGTCATGCCGTTTGGACGCTCCCGCAGTGTTCCAGGCCCTGGTCAACGATGTGCTTCGTCACATGTTGAATGGATTTGTGTTTGTCTACCTCGACGACATCCTTGTTTTCTCCTGTTCTGCTCAAGAACACTTTCTCCATGTCCGACAAGTTCTTTAACGCCTCCTAGAGAACCAGTTGTTCATGAAAGCAGAGAAGTGTGAATTCACCGCTCCACTGTCTCCTTTCTGGGATACGTCATCGCTGAAGGGGATGTTCAGATATATCATGAAAATGTGAGAGAGGTGGTGGATTTGGGATTTCTACCGCCGCTTCATTCAGGGCTACAGCACCCTGGCTGCTCCCCTCTCTAAACTCACTTCTCCCAAGGGGCCGTTCACATGGTACCCAGCTGTAGACATGGGGTTTTTGAACCTTAAGCATCGGTTTACTACAGCCCCCATTCTCATCCATCGAGACCAGGGATATGGCTGAGGTCGAGGTCGACGCTTCATCCCCAGTCCAACGGCCAGATGGAACATGCCAATCAAGACCTGAAGCCGATGCTTAGGTGCCTCGTCTCGACCAACCCCACCACCTGGAGCCGGCAACTTGTGTGGGTGGAGTACGCCCGGAACACTCTTTACTGCTCGGCCACTGGGCTCTCGCCCATCGAGTCCATAGGGTATCAGCCCCCGTTCTTCCCAGAGCAAGAAGAAGAGATCAACATACCCTCGGCCCAGATGTTCGTCCTCCACTGTCGGTATACCAAGAAGAGAGCTTGGTCTGCTCTTCTCAAGACCACCTCCAGGTATTGTTGACAAGACGATCACCACCGAACTCCAGCTCCCCGCTATCGTCTCGGGCAGAGGGTATGGCTGTCTACGCGGGACATGCCCCTCTGGGTGGAGTCCAGTAAACTTTCCCCGTTTTATTGGTCCTTTCCCCATCTCTAAAGTCCTTAGTCCCACTGCTGTTCATCTTCTGTTGCCCAGTACCCTCCATATACATCCCACTTTCATGTGTCCAGGATTAAGCACTTGTCTCACAGCTCTATGTCTTCTGTTTCCAGGCCCACCCCTCCTCCCCGTCTCATCGACAGCCATCCGCCGTACACGGCAAGACGCCTACTGAGTGTTCGATAGGGGCAGAGTTTTCCAATACCTGGTTGACTGTGAGGGTTATGGCCCGGAGGAGAGGTGCTGGGTCCCCCCTAAGGACATCCTGGACCCGGACCTCATCGCCGACTGTCCCCACATGCACCCCGGTCAACCAGGTATGCGCCCAGGTAGCACACCAAGTGGCGCCCCTAGAGGGGGGGTACTGTCACACCCTGATCTGTTTTACCTGTCTTTGTGCTTGTCTCCACCCCCTTCAGGTGTTGTTCATCCTCCCCATTATCCCCAGTGAATTTATACATGTCCTCTGTTTGTCTGTTGCCAGTTCGTCTTATCTCGTCAAGCCTACCAGCGTGTTTTTCCGTGCTCCTGTTTTCCTAGTCTCCGTTTTCTAGCCCTCCCAGTTCCGACCTATTCTGCCTGCCCTGACACTGAGCCCGCCTGCCTGACCATTCAGCCTGCCCTGACCTCGAGCCTGCTTGTACCCTTCGGACTGACCTGGTTAATGAACTTCTGCCTGTCCTCAACCTGCCTATTGCCTGCCCCTTGTATTTTAATAAATATCAGAGACTATCATCTTCCTCCTGTGTCTGCATCTGGGTCTCACCCTGTGTCGTTATAATTCCAAAAAATGCATCCTGTTTACAACAATGCACTAAAGTAATACTGCAAAAATTTGGCCTGAATAAGTGTTATGTTTGGGGCATATCCAATACAAATCACATTGTATTTGTCACATACACATGGTTAGCAGATGTTAATGCGAGTGTAGCGAAATGCTTGTGCTTCTAGTTCCGACAATGCAGTAATAACCAACAAGTAATCTAACCTAAAAATTCCACAACTACTACGTTATACACACAAGTGTAAAGGGATAAAGAATATGAGATGAGTAGGTTATGTAAACATTATATTAAGTGGCATTGTTTAAAGTGGCTAGTGGCTAGTTTTTACATACATTTCCATCAATCTCCATTATTAAAGTGAGCTGGAGTTGAGTCAGTATGTTGGCAGCAGCCACTCAATGTTAGTGGTGGCTGTTTAACAGTCTGATGGCCCTGAGATAGAAGCAGTTTTTCAGTCTCTCTGTCCCTGCTTTGATGCAACTGTACTGACCTCGCCTTCTGGATGATAGCGGGGTGAACAGGCAGTGGCTCGGGTGGTTGTTGTCCTTGATAATCTTTATGGCCTTCCTGTGACATCGGGTGGTGTAGGTGTCCTGGAGGGCAGGTAGTTTGCCCCCGGTGATACGTTGTGCAGACCTACCCTCTGGAGAGCCTTACGTTTGTGGGCGGAGCAGTTGCCGTACCAGGCGGTGATACAGCCCGACTGGATGCTCTCGATTGTGCATCTGTAGAAATTTGTGAGTGCTTTTGGTGACAAGCCAAATTTCTTCAGCCTCTTGAGGTTGAAGAGGCGCTGCTGCGCCTTCTTCACAACGCTGTCTGTGTGGGGGGACCAATTCAGTTTGTCCGTGATGTGTACGCCAAGGAACTTAAAACTTACTACCCTCTCCACTACTGTCCCGTCGATGTGGATAGGGGGGTGCTCCCTCTGCTGTTTCCTGAAGTCCACGATCATCTCCTTTGTTTTGTTGACATTGAGTGTGAGGTTATTTTCCTGACACCACACTCCGAGGGCCCTCACCTCCTCCCTGTAGGCCGTCTCGTCGTTGTTGGTAATCAAGCCTACCACTGTAGTGTCATCCGCAAACTTGATGATTGTGTTGGAGGCGTGCATGGCCACGCAGTCGTGAGTGAACAGGGATTACAGGAGAGGGCTCAGAACGCACCCTTGTGGGGCCCCAGTGTTGAGGATCAGCAAGGTGGAGATGTTGTTACCTACCCTCACCACCTGGGGGTAGCCCGTCAGGAAGTCCAGTACCCAGTTGCACAGGGCGGGGTCGAGACCCAGGGTCTTGAGCTTGATGACGAGTTTGGAGGGTACTATGGTGTTAAATGCTGAGCTGTAGTCGATGAACAGCATTCTCACATAGGTATTCCTCTTGTCCAGATGGGTTAGGGCAGTGTGCAGTGTTGTTGCGATTGCGTCGTCTGTGGCCCTATTGGGGAGGTAAGCAAATTGGAGTGGGTCTAGGGTGTCAGGTAGGGTGGAGGTGATATGGTCCTTGACTAGTCTCTCAAAGCACTTCATGATGACGGAAGTGAGTGCTGCGGGGCGGTAGAACACATTACTGAGTACCACTACATATTTTCAAGCATAGTGGTAGTTGCATCATGATATGGTATGTTTGTAATTGTTGAGGAAAACCTGGTTCAGTCTGCTTTCCATCAGACACCGGGAGATGAACAGTGCATGGGTAAAATCGTGGATATCCATGGTATAGAGTTGTGCTAAAAAAACATGTTGACTCACCCCACCCACTTGTAGAGAAACGCCAATGCCACCCTCCTCTTTCATGTTGCCTAAACGGTGTATGACTCTGTCATACAGTACCCACTTTTAGTTTTGGTTGTCCTAGGCTACCTGGCTAAAATACTTGCTCGCTAGCTTCCTTTCATGGGCAACCAGGCCAACTAGTTAACATTAGCATACTACATCTAGAATTTCCATCTTCTCAGGCCAGGGGCACAATGTATGAATTTATGGTTGGATCATAATCATCGTTATAATTATTGGCTAGTACGGAAAATTAATTAAAACCACAAGTCCAAATCCCTACCGATGGCTAATTTAGGAAAGGGATGATTTTAGTTAGCTAGCTAGCCACCGGAGGACAACAACACAACGAGACGCAACAATTCAAGTTTTTGTCTGTCAATAATGAAGTTTGGCTTGTGATGGGATTGGTCTCTAGCCAAATCTAAACTGGCTTCCCTTGACACCTTTTTTGGTATGCCAGGACCATTCACAGCTGAGCTCACTGATTTTATCTCAACGCCGATTGTCTATTTATTTATTCATTTTTACATCAAGGGAGACCAAACACTCGCTGGCTTACCTTGCATTTAATGCTATGGGCGGCAACAATGTCATACTGTTTCTGACCAGACAGCATCAGATAGACACGTGACATACTGAGACAGAGGGGCGCTGTTTTGTTCGCTCGGATGCTTTCTCCAGTGAGATACATTTAGCCTCTGCGAATTGAAGGAAATTTATGAAAGACAGAGAGACGATTTTTTTTCTTTTTTCTTGGTACATTTTTTGGGGTAGCCTGGTTTCTCTTGGCATTCATGAATACATGCCACTGGAGATTAATTTTTTTACAAATGTTAGAATTTTTCTTCCACTTTGTCAAGGGATCAAGGGATGTGAATACTTTCTGAAGGCACTGTATCTGCCACCACTGACTTCTATGAGCTGTAGCCATAATCAAGCATACTTCTCTTTCACTTTATCTGGAATCTCCTCAGTGGCTCCAGTCCCTGCTGCTAAGGCCACATCATCACTATCGGTGTCATCCATATTCATGCTCCTCTCCTCATCGGAGGTCTCCTCCAGAGCGGCCGCTGCATCTTCATCATCACTACCGTCTGAGCAATCACCTACTTCACTGCCACCTGAGGAACTCCCCTCTTCCTCATCATCATCCTCCTCCTCTTCACTAGATGTCGACTCATACCTGGACAGAAGCACGTCTAGTTAGTTATCTTTAAGATTAGTCATAATTTCCTTCGAATATGGCCCGTGTATTGTCAGTGTAATGGTAATATGTGCTATTTGACACATTCATTGATGGCAAAGCACCACTTACCCCCCGTTGAGAATGCCAACAAACTGCAAGCTTTTCTTGCCGCTGCTGCGTGATTCACTGGAACTACTCCCATCCTTCTTCTTCATGATTGATTTCAACATACCTGTGGCCACAACGGATGTGGCGAGTGACCCAACCAGTATGCTAGTACATTGAATTCTATATTACTTTTATACCTGCTTTATTAGTGTGGGGGAATCATTTATCTTCTATATGAAGTACTATTGTATAACAGTTAAATAAATACACTTGGCACTCACTTCCAACCGTTGTTGCAGTTGTTGGAGTGCTGGGCGCCATTTCCTCCTCTTTCACTCCCTTTCCTTTGGGTAAACTGACCGTCTCCTTGCCAGGGTTGACCTTGTACTCCGCGATGGTCGTCTGTCTCCTCTTCAGCGCAGTGACTGGAGCTTTCTGCTCTATGTCCTCCTCCATGTACAGATTCTCCCATTGACTTCCAGTGCTGACCAGTACTACTGGGGTTGATTCCGCTTCTGCAGGGATCTCCACAGAGTCAGTCTGAGTGCTCTGGTCGTAATATCCGGCTCTCAAATCCTCACCTACACATGCGTCAACCACCTCAGGACAACAGGAGACTGCGACATTCTGTGAAGCTGGTGCGGACATTGTAGAGGCTTCAGTCCCCACTTGGGCATGGGCAGAGTCTGGTTTGACAAGGACCCCCTTGTCGGACGTTGCCTTGGACTTCCTTTCATTCTCCTGGGCTTTGAGCACCGCCAGGACCTCGTCAGCCTGGCCAAGTCGCCCCTCCAGAACCGAGATGGACTCCTGCTGGAACTTGATGTTGTCCTGTAGGGTGTCGATCTCCCTCTGGGCATCGCTGCTTAGGCCCAGCTGGGATTCCATCACCCAAACTGAGGCCTCCTCTGTCTCCACTACAGCCTGCACCCCCTCCTCGCGGATGGCCGGCGCCTCCGTGGCCATTCCTTTCTCGCAGACGTCCATCTGCAGCGTGCCCTCTGAGGCGTCCTTGGTGCCCAGGCTGTAGTAGAAGACCCCAGCATCCAGCAACATGTCGTCCCCGATGGCCACAGACTTCTTCTCCACAACCTTTTCCGGAACTTTCTCAGAACGTGCTCCATCTTTTTCTGTCTTGCCTTCGAACTTCTCTGTCAGCTTTCTGAGGTCCCCTAATTTACAGGGACTCTTTGTACATCTGGGACACTTAGGGGATAAAATAGGACGTTCCTGACTCCATGTGCCTGCGTCCAATGTGGTGGTATTAGTACTGCTGACTACTGTTGTAGCCTGTTGTTGGGCCACCAAGGTCTTCTTCTCCTGCAGTGCCAGTAGGAGCATGTCTTTCTCAGCCTGTAGCTTGGCCACCTCTCTTTCCAGCACTGGGACACCCTTTACTCGCTCCTCCATCTCCTTCAGTTGCTTCAGGGCAGTGGCCATCTGTTCTCTCACCGTCTGCAATTGGTTGGGGGGCAGAGTAGCCATTCCGGTGCTAGAGGCCGGGGTGCTCTTACCGGAGGTGTGGGGACTGGGTCTGTGCAGGCTACTCTGAGATGGGCTGGGAGAGGCAGAGGACAGGTGCAAGAGCTGTCCATCCACGCTGGCTGCTGCACTAGCTGGGGTGACATGGGTAGGGGCAGTCCTGGGGTTTTGCTTTGGTGGGTCTGAGAGCTGGAAACGGGTGCCATTTTGGTGCTGATGGCTCTGCTCCTGCTGCAGTCTCAGGCTGGTCTCCAGGAGGGTCCTCTCTACTCTGGAGTTACGTAGTGGAGGTGGTGGTGGCACTTTGGCGCCGGCAGAGAGAGGAGGGCTGAGGACAGATAGCGAGGACAGGAGTTGCCCCTCACTGGGAGCAGAGCCAATGCGATTCCGTGGGGGCGGGGGAGGGGGCACTCGACCATCTTCGCTGGCGGGCGAGGAGAGGGACTCTGTGGAGGTCCAGCCGCTGGCGCGTCCCCCCACACTCGGGCTCCGCTGGGAGACTTTGACCCCCCGGGATGACCTGCGGGAGTTGACGGGTGCCCGTCGGACGTGGTGGCCGCTTTCTATTTCCTCCACATACTTGAGGAAGTCCAGGTCCAGCTGGAAGCCATACGGTGTCTGAACCGAATAAGAGCCCTGTTGATCCGCCTCTTCCTGACTGGAGTATAGAAACGGTGCGCCCAGATCTACAAGCCGCAATAAAACATTATAATAACAGGTAGCAATTAGACTATATCCATAATTTGTTACCACATAATGACTTGGTAAATACCAGATGGAACTGAACGTCTAATGAAGTGAATAGAGGTGAAATGTGCTTACCAGGCAGCTTTGGGTTGACCTGAACAGACTGAGTCATGGTTGTGGACTGACACCTTTCAGCAGAAGCCCCCAGAGAATCTATTCACAACCTGGGCAGAGAATGGACACAGAGACTCAGATACCTGTGTACTGTATGTGTGTTTCTGAGGATAGTTTTCAGACCCCTTGACTTTTTACACATTTTGTTATGTTACAGCCTTATTCTAAAAAGGAAATATCACATTTACCTAAGTATTCAGTTTGGCACACCTGTATTTGGGGAGTTTCTCCCATTCTTCTCTGCAGATCCTCTCAAGTTCTGTACAGGTTGGATGGGGAGCATCGCTGCACAGCAATTTTCAGTTCTCTCCAGAGATGTTTGATCGGGTTCAAGTCCAGGCTCTGGATGGGCCACTCAAGGACATTCAGAGACTTGTCCCGAAGCCACTCGTGCGTTGTTTTGGCTGTGTGCTTAGGGTCGGAGCAGGTTTTCATCAAGGATCTCTCTGTACTTTGTTCTGTTCGTCTTTCCCTCAATCCTGACTAGTCTCCCTGTCCCTGCTGCTGAAAAACATCCCCACAGCATGATGCTGCCACCACCCTGCTTCACCTTATGGATGGTGCCAGGTTGGCTCCAGATGTGACGCTTGGCATTCAGGCTCTTTTGAAGAGTTTCTCTCATTCTTCTCTGCAGATCCTCTCAAGTTCTGTACAGGTTGGATAGGGAGCGTCGCTGCACAGCTATTTTCAGGTCTCTCCAGAGATGTTTGATCGGGTTCAAGTCCAGGCTCTGGCTGGGCCACTCAAGGACATTCAGAGACTTGTCCCGAAGCCACTCGTGCATTGTCTTGGCTGTGTGCTTAGGGTCGGAGTAGGTTTTCATCAAGGATCTCTCTATACTTTGCTCCGTTTATCTTTCCCTCAATCCTGACTAGTCTCCCTGTCCCTGCTGCTGAAAAACATCCCCACAGCATGACGCTGCCACCACCATGCTTCACCTTAGGGATGGTGCCAGGTTTCCTCCAGACGTAACGCTTGGCATTCAGGCCAAAGATCTCAATCTTAATTTCACCAGACCAGAGAATTGTGTTTCTCATGGTCTGAGAGTCTTTAGGATAATCACTGGAAAAATGATGCACCTGAGCTCAATTTCAAGTCTCATAGCAAAGTGTCTCAATACTTATGTAAGTAAGGTATTTCTGATTTGTTTTTTAATTATTTGCAACCATTTCTAAAAAACAGTTTTTGCTTTGTCATTATGGGGTTTTGTATGTAGATTGATGATGAAAATGTTTTATTTAATCAATTTAAGAATAGGGCTGTAATGTAACAAAATGTGGAAAAAAGTCAAGGGGTCTGAATACTTTCCGAATGCAATGTACATATGTAGGATCTTAATTTGATCAAGTTTTCTACAGCAGGAAAATAATCCTGAAGCAACAGGAAATGTAAATTATTATGTGGATTATAATTCATTGAGATTTTTTGTAGGGGTTGATACATTTTTGGTAAGGGTATATCAAGTCTGAAATTTCAAAGTGGAAATGATACATTTCAGAAGCATTTTTAAACCTCAAATACACTCCTGCAACAGGGTGATCAAATTAAGATCAATCATCTCTATGTATTTTTCATGTGTTTCCCAGAGGTAAAGAGAGCATGAAGCTTAAAATTATACTATTCAGACCGTTGCAGCTTGATGCTTTCGAATGATGGTGAAATTAACTGCAGCAATTCCTTCTCATTCAAGATGAAACCTTGCCATAAACTGCCTATGAAGCTCTTACTGTAAGGAGAGCTGGAGACCTTCATATGTGACTCGTTTCAGGAAACTAGGCATATGTCGCACGTCACTACTTCACAGGAGAGGCATTTGAAAGCAAACATTTATTTTTTTATAAAAATGCATTTTTGGCAGAAATGCCTTCTGAAACATGTGAACTTTCATGTGACTTAAAAACAAACGTGTACGCTATCTGTAAATATGAGCAAAAACAAAAACAAAAAAAGACAGAAGAAAAAATAAGACAAAATAAACTTCCCACTAGATATGATTGCTTCTGTCTATAACAATAGCTGCTGAGTATGTGTAGGTAATCCTTTCTAAAGAGGCTTTTTTGAAAGATATCACAAAGAACTGTGATAATGTTGCTAATGCTCTCCACTCTCCACTTTATGGAGGACCGAGTTTTGAATTCAGTGGAATGCCCGGTGGAAGCTGAGTTTGACAGCTAAGGAGTTGGAGAAAATTCTGGCATTTGATTGCAAATAACATGGAGGGAGTCTAAAAAATAACACACTGTTGTATAAAACACCTGTCTCCGGATTACATTGTCAAAATAAGGGCAACCACGGCATCCATGACAGAGAGGGAGAAGCATTCATCCACGTATACAATAAGAGAGTCTAGCTAGCTACATTTTCATATATTATACGTTTCTAATGTTGTCAGAATGCTGTTTACATTGCAAGTTAAAGCGTACTGTTAGCTAGCTAGCTAATGTTACGTGTATGATCTGTGTAGCAATATTATTATTTTTAGAGCCATTTGCATATCCTACCAATCATTGACTTCAGTGATGTCATTTACAAAATAGCCTCCAACACTCTACTCAGCAAACTGGATGCAGTCTATCACAGTGCCATCCGTTTTGTCACCAAAGCCCCATATACTACCCACCACTGTGACCTGTATGCTCTCGTTGGCTGATCCTCGCTACAGTCATAGCCAAAAATGTTGAGAATGACACAAATATGAATTTTCACAAAGTCTGCTGCCTCAGTTCGTATGATGGCAATTTGCATATACTCCAGAATGTTATGAAGAGTGATCAGATAAATTGCAATTAATTGCAAAGTTCCGCTTTGCCATGTAAATTAACTGAATCCCCCAAAACATTTCCACTGCATTTCAGCCCTAGCACAAAAGGACCAGCTGACATCATGTCAGTGATTCTCTCGTTAACACAGGTGTGAGTGTTGACGAGGACAAGGCTGGAGATCATTCTGTCATGCTGATTGAGTTTGAATAACAGACTGGAAGCTTCAAAAGGAGGATGGTGCTTGGAATCATTGTTCTTCCTCTGTCAACCATAGTTACCTGTAAGGAAACATGTGCCGTCATCATTGCGTTGCAAACAAAGGGCTTCACAGGCAAGGATATTGCTGCCAGTAAGATTGAACCTAAATCAACCATTTATTGGATTATCAAGAACTTCAAGGAGAGCGGTTCAATTGTTGTGAAGAAGGCTTCAGGGAGCCCAAGAAAGTCCAGTAAGTGCCAGGACCGTCTCCTGAAGTTGATTCAGCTGTGGGATCGGGGCACCACCAGTACAGAGCTTGCTCAAGAATGGCAGCAGGCAGGTATGAGTGCATCTGCACGCACAGTGAGGCGAAGACTTTTGGAGGATGGCCGGGTGTCAAGAAGGGCAGCAAAGAAGCCACTTCTCTCCAGGAAAAACATCAGGGACAGACTGATATTGCATCCGGAAAAAAGCTTGTCCAGAGAAGACAAGGTCATGCCAACAGTAAAGCATCCTGAGACCATTCATGTGTGGGGTTGCTTCTCAGCCAAGGGAGTGGGCTCACTCACAATTTTGCCTAAGAACACAGCCATGAATCACATCCTCCGAGAGCAACTTCTCCCAACCATCCAGGAACAATTTGGTGACGAACAATGCCTTTTCCAGTATGATGGAGCACTACTCCAAGCATTGCTTATACAATAATGGGCTGCCATCAGTCAGGATGTGGCCCAGAAGTTAATTGGCAGCATGCCAGGGCAGATTGCAGAGGTCTTGAAAATGAAGCGTCAACACTGCAAATATTGACTCTTTGAATCAACTTCATGTAATTGTCAATAAAAGCCTTTGACACTTATGAAATGCTTGTAATTATACTTCAGTATTCCATAGTAACATCTGACAAAAATATCTAAAGACACTGAAGCCGCAAACTTTGTGGAAATTAATATTTGTGTCATTCTCAAAACGTTTGGCCACGACTGTACATATTTGTCGCCAAACCCACTGTCTCCAGGTCATCTATATGTCTTTGCTAGGTAAAGCTCCGTCTTATCTCAACTCACTGGTCACCATAGCAACACCCACCCGTAGCACACGGTCCAGCAGGTATATTTCACTGGTCATCCCCAAAGCCAACACCTACTTTGGCTGCCTTTCCTTCCAGTTCTGCTGCCAATGACTGGAACGAATTAAAAAAATCACTGAAGTTGGAGACTGATATCTCCCTCACTATTTTTTGGGCATCAGCTGTCAGAGCAGCTTACCGATCGCTGCAGCTGTACACAGCCCATCTGTAAATAGCCCATCCAACCAACTACCTACCTCATCCCATATTTGTCTTAGTTTTTTCTGCTCTTTTGCACACCAGTACTTCTACTTGCACATCTTCATCTGCACATCTCTCACCACAGTGTTAATTACTAAATTGTACCTATTTATTGCCTTACCTCCTTACTTCATTTGCACACACTGGATACAGATTTTTCTATTGTATTATTGACTGTACATTTGTTTATCCCATGTGTTGTTGTTTTTGGCCCACTGCTTTGCTTTATCTTGGCCAGTTCGCAGTTGTAAATGAGAACTTGTTCTCAACTAGCCTACCTGCTTAAATTAAAATGTAAAAAAAAAAAAAAGATAGTTATAGCCTGGTAGCTAACACCTTCTATATCCTGTGCATGTGACAAATAAACCTTTTATTTGATATAGTGTGTATTTACCAGAGACAGTAATGTGAAGAACAACATGACCTGCACCAAAGTCAAATTAGGTCATAAACGTTAGGCCAAGGAGACCAAGTTCTAAAATTCTCCGGTAGAATGCCCGACTTTTATTTCGTCACACTCACAACCATAAGCTATTTTCTGAAATTAGCTCGCCATTAACTTGCAAATAAGGATCTTGTTGTGAGTTTATTTTCCTGTAATAATGAATACAAATTAGCTAAAGTTAAGACATTGTCAGCTATATGATATGGTAATTATTTGAACTGGCTAGCCAGCTAACTTAAAACCTCTTGGTGTTAGGGGGCAGTATTTTCATTTTTGGAAAATGGGAACGGGATACGGGATATTTTGTCAGGAAAAGATGCTAGAATATGCATATGATTGACAGCTTTGGATAGAAAACACTCTAACGTTTCCAAAACTGTAAAGATATTGACTGTGAGTATAACAGAACTGATGTTGCAGGCCTGAGAAAAATCCAATCCGGAAGTGCCCCAGGTTTTGAAAGCGCTGCATTCCAATGACTCCCTATTCAGCTGTGAATGTACCATCAACGAGCTTACGCTTTTTACGTATTCCCCAAGGTGTCTACAGAATTGTAACGTAGATTTACGCATTTCTGTTGAAGAATAGCCGTAGGCAGACACATTGTGGTCACATGGTGGCTCCGAGAGAGAATCTCGTGTAAAATACAGAGGTAGCCATTACTCCAATCGGTCAAAGTGAAAAACGAATTGTCCCGACGAATAGATATTAGAAAAACACCTTGAGGATGGATTCTAAACAACGTTTGCCATGTTTCTGTCGATATTATGGACCTAATTTGGAATATTTTTCAGCGTTGTGGTAACCGCAATTTCCGGGCGATTTCTCAGCCAATCATGAAGAACAAACGGAGCTATTTTGCCTACAAAAATGATCTTTTGGGAAAAAATGAACTTTGGCTGTCTACCTGGGAGTCTCGTGAGTGAAAACATCCGAAGTTCATCAAAGGTAAACGATTTAATTTGATTGCTTTTCTGATTTCCGTGACAAGTTTGCCTGCTGCTAGCAAGGCATAATGCTATGCTAGGCTATGATAAACTTACACAAATGCTTGTCTAGCGTTGGCTGTAAAGCATATTTTGAAAATTTGAGATGACAGGGTGATTAACAAAAGGCTAAGCTGTGTTCCAATATATTTCACTTGTGATTTTCATGAATAGGAATATTTTCTAGGAAGATTTATGTCCGTTGCGTTATGCTAATTAGTGTCAGATGATGATAACGGTCCCATTCACGGGCTGGGCGTCACTACAGGTTAAGCTAACTTAACTTAACTTTAGCGAGCTAGCTAACAAGCTAGAAACGAACCAAAACATTGTTTAGAAAGTTGCTTTTAGTTGCCTGGTTTGCTAGATTGACATATACTAAATTCATTTTTAAACGGATGGGTTTATTGGTGTTAAAATATACCAGTTATGCTATTTTGGACCACCAGGCTGCTGATGTCATGCAGACTGTCATTTTTGTGTTTATACTTTTTCATAAGAACAACGACAGGTTTGATGTCGAACAACAATAGAATGTTCATGATGTCACTGCGACAACTGTCTACAGATATGTCAATAGACGTAGTATAAACCAGTATTGAAATCTTTGGTTGTTTAGCACATGGCCTCAAGTGAATCCATAAAGAGACTGGTGGGGCTAATGCTTAAGAGGGTGTGACGATGCTGAATGAGTGTAGACAAAGAAGAGCTTTCCAGTAGGTGTACCAAAACATTCAAGGAAAATTTTCTCAAAAGTGGGGTTACAAATTTATCAACTTTCAAAGCAGAATTACTTTCCCATTGTTCCTCAACTGTTGTGTTCGATATATACTTTCTAGCTCTGAGTCTTTACTTTTATCCAATGTAAAAAACACAATTTCAAATTTTGCTACAGAAGACCGAATTGAGCCAGTCGGTCACATATGTTCTCACATGGCTTACAAGACAGCCTGCTGGGCAAATTAAAAGTAGAGAGAATCCATTTAGCAATATTTCTGAATTCACCCCTTGTTGAAAAGCAATTTCCTACATTGGTCTGGGGTGGGGTTTTTAAAGCCTTCATAGCTAAAGTAGTATGTTATTTCTCTCACCGACCCAGAATGACAACTCTCGTAGAAAAGCTAACATACACACCAACACATATACAGAGTTCAGAGTTGTGGGTCACATTTCCTTAGACAACTAGACTAAGAAAGAGAGATCGACACAGGGTCAGAGCACCCTAACACACAAACACACAGATTCTGTTTCCCTATAGCCTCTGGCACATTCCACCACACTTCCCTCTCACAACTTGCTAGCATGGACCAGGCTGGGACATGTAGACCTACATGGTAGTTATGATAACATAGAAGGATAAATTAAAAAACATCTCCAAATACATGGATTTTCTGTAATCTCTCGTTGTAATTCAAGGAGAAACTATGCACAAAATGTTGACACTGTGACAGCAAAGCCCAGCGTAGCCTACATTAATATTCCACAAAGCAAGGCATTGGATTAAAATAAAACACAAAAACTGATTGCAGAGGCTAGTCTCTACAGCCCCTTCCCTTCATCTCACCAAGCCAAGCTTATCACAAGAGAACGCCATCCACTGACACTGGCCATTAGCCTGAGACTTCAAGTGGAGATTGGTCTGGGGGACTCTGGTTAGCTTCAGACATGCCTGCTGTCACCACTTTTATTTGACATCTAGCAAAAACATTTTCCTGGCTAAGGAACATTCTGGGCCTTAGTTATAGCCTATAACTTTACTAGGGCCAGGATTTCAATTCCCAGTCTGGTATAACTCCAAGGCCTTCTTCACAACATCCAGTCAAATTAGTCAAGGTGCTGCGCAGATTAACCAATCTCTAAATCATCTCAACTTCCAAACAACTCATTTATTTTATTTAGCCAGGATAGTCCACTCAGTAACAATTGCCACTGTTGCACATATCATCATGTTGGAAGGATTAGGTTATCTACACAGCCACAAACTCATAACCAACCTTGTGAAAAAGCCAGGGGTAACGAGGCAGGATCGACAACACTTAGATAAACACAAAGAAACCCTTAGTCAGGTATTAGCAACCACCAAATTCCAAGTGTCTCAGATTTGCCCCAGATGCCTGTTCCTCAGATCAGAAGAGTGTAACATAGACACGTAGCCTCCATCCCACCCACTCCCTCTCCTCAGATTAGAGGAGTGTAAAATAGACATGTAGCCGAGCCTCTATGCCACCCACTCCTTCCCTCACTCCTCCTTACTTAGTGTCACCAGCTCCCACTCAGCACAAACAGGCCCGTTCAAGATGTTTTTCCAGGTCCTGATGACAGGCACCAAATTACAACACACACAGTCAGGGGGAGAAGCCACACCCCTCTGCCTAGTGGTTAGAGTGTTGGGCCAGTAACTGAAAGGTTGCTGGATCAAATCCCCGAGCTGTAAAGGTAAAAATCTGTCATTCTGCCCCTGAGCAAGGCAGTTAAACCACTGTTCCCCGGGCACCGAGGACGTGGATGTCGATTAATGCAGCCCCCCATGGTTAAATGTGGAAGACACATTTCAGTTGAAGGCATTCAGTTGTACAACTGACTAGGTATCCCCCTTTGTTTCATCAACAGCAGTGAGCCACAGCCACAGCCATGTCACACACACATACACCCGCATGATGTGACCGCACACACAGACACATGCAAGCGCAACTGCCTGTTACACAATGTTCTATGTTGTTGTTGCAATCTTGTAGATCATGTCATATGATCCCATAAATGACAAAAACAAATGCCTATGGCTGTAAGTCAATATAAAACTAATAGAAGGTTTAACTTTGTAAAGTCGTCATTGGATTTGGACACACTGGAATACTCTACAAATTGAAGCCAAGCTACTATAAACTAAGCAATTGCACATATTTCCCATAGCTGTTGATGGTTTCTATAAAGATTTGTTATCCTGTTTAACATAACGACTCTCTACCATTACCGTCATCACTGAGGTGGCTGTTTCCCAGGCATTCACCATAATTCTAACACTGAAGAATACTTTTTCAGCGCTGCTTTTCAACAGGAAGTGTTCTGGCCGAGGGCTACTGGCTACATGGCAGGAGCCATGTTTTGGAAAAGTGACCTCATCCCGGCCACCACCTCCCTTTTCCCTCAAAGGAGAGGGTCAACAGCAAACCCGGCTGACAATAGAGAAAGCAAGGCTTCTAGCTCCACAGATAGACGATAGTCACTCCAGCTCAGCCCACACTTATTAACCCAGATTCGGGTCTTATTGGGCAAGGCTATTCCTTCATCCTTCCAGCCCACCCCACCACAACTACAGGCTCATCTTTACCATCAGACTACTGAACATAACAAAAGCCCCATTCAGAAGAGACACACACTCATAGGGTAGTGTCTCACTCTAATCCTTGTTTGAGTCAGTGTGGCTCAGCTCAGTACAGCTCAGCTGCTGGGATAAATCTGCAGTTTCCTGAAGGGAAGCAGGTCTGAGAACAGCACCCGGCCCACAGGGGAAACCTCCTATTGTCTCGCAGTAGGAACTCAGGGCCGCTCCAATCCTGACAGGAAACCCATCGCTAAGGCCAAAAAGCTGCTTCCTGTGACACCAGAAGAAAAATCCAGGAAGAAGACAAGCAAAAACGAGGAGCTGAACAAACACACTACTTGTGTATTGCCATACAGGATTAACCCCTGTTTTACCAAAAAGGCTCACTTTTCTGTTTCCATCTACATGGGCCAGTACCCGTGTCTCACTGAGCCAAAGCCAGGCTACTGTTACTTTTCAGCTGTAATTTACATAACAATGTCTAACTATTTTTTTTATTTGTAATAATGACAATTACAACAATACTGAATGAACACTTATTTTAACTTAATATAATACATCAATAAAATCAATTTAGCCTCAAGTAAATAATGAAACATGTTCAATTTGGTTTAAATAATGCAAAAACAAAGTGTTGGAGAAGAAAGTAAAAGTGCAATATGTGCTATGTAAGAAAGCTAACGTTTCAGTTCCTTGCTCAGAACATGAGAACATATGAAAGCTGGTGGTTCCTTTTAACATGAGTCTTCAATATTCCCAGGTAAGACGTTTTAGGTTGTAGTTATTATAGGAATTATAGGACTATTTCACTCTATACCATTTGTATTTCATATACCTTTGACAATTTGATGTTCTTATAGGCACTTTAGTATTGCCAGTGTAACAGTATAGCTTCCGTCCCTCTCCTCGCTCCTCCCTGGGCTCAAACCAGCAACACAACGACAACAGCCACCATCGAAGCAGCGTTACCCATGCAGAGCAAGGGGAACAACTACTAGAAGGCTCAGAGCGAGTGATGTTTGAAACACTATTAGCGCCGGCTAACTAGCTAGCCATTTCACTTCGGTTACACCAGCCTCATCTCGGGAGTTGATAGGCTTGAAGTCATAAACAGCGCAATGCTTGACGCACAACGAAGAGCTGCTGGCAAAACGCACAAAAGTGCTGTTTGAATGAATGTTTACGCTCCTGCTTCTGCTTACCACCGCTCAGTCAGATACTTAGATACTTGTATGCTCAGTCAGATTATATGCAACGCAGGACACGCTAGATAATATCTAGTAATATCATCAACCATGTGTAGTTAACTAGTGGTTATGATTGATTGTTTTTTATAAGATAAGTTTAATGCTAGCTAGCAGCTTACCTTGGCTTACTGCATTCGCATAACAGGCACTCCTTGTGGAGTGCAACAAGAGAGAGGCAGGTCGTTATTGCGTTGGACTAGTTAACTGTAAGGTTGCAAAATTGAATCCCCCGAGCTGACAAGGTGAAAATCTGTCGTTCTGCCCCTGAACAAAGCAGTTAACCCACCGTTCTTCGGCCGTCATTGAAAATAAGTGTGTGATAAATGTGTTCTTAACCGACTTGCCTAGTTAATTAAAGGTATAAAAAAAATAAAAAATAACAATTGGCAAATCGGCGCCCAAAAGTACCGATTTCTGATTGTTATGAAAACTTGAAATCGGCCCTAATTAATAGGCCATTCCGATTAATCGGTCAACCTCTAACGCAAATCCACTACAGCTCCTGGTCTTTTCCTGGCGTCCAAGCATCCCATCACGACACATAATGCAGAAATTAGACATGCAAATGTGTACACAGCATGAAGTGCCTGGGAAGTTCACAGAAATAACCCCCTGCCACCAGATGTTTCCCCAGGTATTTAGGGCCACATCCGTATCCGTAATTCTGTCTCGTAAATCATGCGTTGATGTCAATGAGGGATTTCGAGATACACAAACACATTGCAGTCCAAAGTTTTGCCCTTACAGCCTTAAATACGCTTCTAGACTAAAACCTAATCTTTTAACTATCAACTTGGGTATCAAACATCACATGCATCCCCCCCTCCCCCACACACATTCAAGCCCCACAATGAAGCATTATGCCACTTCGGTGGTGAGGCTGTTTGCAAAAGTTTTCTGAGGTCTCCTTGTTCCTTGTTCAATCTCCCATTCCCGTTCCCCCTCACTCTCCCTCCCCAAAGGGTTCAAAATGTCACAAAGTGAATTCAATCAGGCATTGGGGAAGTCCGTGGCTTTGAATGGTGTTAGGAAGGCCAAGTACAAAACCCAGTCTAACAGGACCTTGTCTTCCCACCCAGACACCATGTTGGCTCCAAGCACCACACTCAAAGTGGAGCTATTTGCATGCAGATTTTACAATGGTCTCAATGTCCTGCCCAAGCTCTTTCTAAAATGGTCTGAAGGTCTAGCTCCTCAGCAAGGGTCCTCATATAGGCAGGCCTTAGTTGAAAACAGAAATGGTAAGACATTCTGACATGTACTGTCTGTAATGTCCCTGGGGAGAAAGTGGATCAAATTAAAATAAATGAGTGCCATGGTTCTGCAACATCTTACTGTTCAACTTCAACCCAAGTTACTGTACTGAGATTGAATTAACTACTTAACTTTTTCAAATGGTTTATTTTCAAAATGTTATATTGTCAACTAAGAAAACTGAGAAAATGACTTGACTGGACTTGGAATGGTCCAATAAATTATGCAATAAAAACATAGCCTAATGTCTAGGTCTCTGGAAACATGATCTTATTGACCCATTTGGCAAGCCTAGGGGCTGCATGCAGCATAGAGACTGAACCATTTTGAGACTGAACCATTTGCCTTCTTCACAACAGTAGCAAATGAAGCCTCCAGATGTTTTATTTTCATACCTCCAGTAAAAAGACCAGATGTCAGCTAGCCGCAGTTGTCTAAAACCACACTCCAAAACCTGTTTATTAGTCAGTTATTTCCTTTACTGGTGCAAATTACACTTATTCACCAACATCTTTACTTCAAGTTTATAGAGGAGGATAGGGACAGCTGATTTGTGGGAAAACCTTCTCCAGATCCAAGACTTAACAAAAACGACAATGCGTAAGCTCTGCTCACCTCAAAGTAAAGCTGAGAATCATACTGTATATTTACTGTATATTTAACTAGGCAAGTCGATTAAAAACAAATTGTTATTTTACAATGACAGCCTACCCCGGCCAAACCCTCCCCTAACCCAGATGACACTGGGCGAATTGGGACTCCCGATCACAGGTTGTGATACAGCCCAGGATCGAACCAGGGTCTGTAGTGACACCTCTAGAACTGAGGTGCAGTGCCTTAGACCCCTGCGCCACTCAGGAGCCTTAAAATATATCCAGGCACAATCCCAAATTATCCCTGTAAGTGTTTCAAAAAGTGGCCTTGGGGAAATTGTTAGAAGCAGCTGATTGCACTTCAAGCGGGAATAAACAGCATCTTAAGGCACTAGATTCAATTAGTAAATAGGCTCTCTCCCCCAGACCTTGTTAGAGTTTACATGGGTATTTTTAGCTAATTTATTCTCACACACTGTATATCATGTAGAAGGGACTCAATCTAATATCCAAGATAGATTCAATTTAATAATGTTTCAATGCAATGAAAGCACATTAAGCAGTATGCTTGAGAGGTCGACCGATTAATAGGAATGGCCGATTAATTAGGGCCGGTATTTTTGGACACCGATTTGGCCTATGTTTTTTTACACCTTTATTTAACTAGGCAAGTCAGTTAAGAACACATTCTTATGTTCAATGATGGCCTAGGAACAGTGGGTTAACTGCCTTGTTCAGGGGAAGAACGACAGATTTTTACCTTGTCAGCTCCGGGATTCAATCTTGCAACCTTACAGTTAACTAGTCCAACGCTCTAACCACCTGCCTCTCATTGCACTCCACGAGGAGCCTGCCTATTAAGCAAATGCAGTAAGAAGCCAAGGTAAGTTGCTAGCTATCATTAAACGTATCATAAAAAACAATCAATCAATCAATCATAATCACTAGTTAACTAGCCTAGTGGTTAGAGCGTTGGACTAGTAACCGGAAGGTTGCAAGTTCAAACTGCCGAGCTGACAAGGTACAAATCTGTCGTTCTGCCCCTGAACAGGCAGTTAACCCACTGTTCCTAGGCCGTCATTGAAAATAAGAATTTGTTCTTAACTGACTTGCCTAGTTAAATAAAGATCAAATTAAAAAACACATGGTTGATTATATTACTAGTTTATCTAGCGTGTCCTGGGTTGCATATAATTGATGCAACACAGGGGGATGATTTAACAAAAGCGCATTTGTGAAAAAAGCACAATTGTTGCACGACTGTACCTAACCATAAACACCCATGCCTTTCTTAAAATCAATACACAGAAGTATATATTTTTAAACCTGCATATTTAGCTAAAATAAATCCAGGTTATCAGGCAATATTAACCAGGTGAAATTGTGTCACTTCTCTTGCATTCATTGCAGGCAGAGTCAGGGTAAATGCAACAGTTTGGGCAGCCTGGCTCATTGCGAACTAATTTGCCCGAATTTTACGTAATTATAACAATGAAGGTTGTGCAATGTAACAGCAATATTTAGACTTATGGATGCCACCCGTTAGATAAAATACCGAACAGTTCCGTATTTCACTGAAATAATAAACATTTTGTTTTCGAAATGATAGTTTCCAGATTCTACCATATTAATGACCAAAGGCTCGTATTTCTGTGTTATGTTATAATTAAGTCTATGATTTGATAGAGTAGTCTGACTGAGCGGTGGTAGGCAGCAGCAGGCTCATAAGCATTCATTCAAACAGCACTATTGTGTGTTTGACAGCAGCTCTTCACAATGCTTCAAGCATTGCGCTGTTTATGTTTATTAGGCTGGCAATACTATAGTGTGTGGTGTGTTGGTGTAACCAATGTGAAATGGCTAGCTAGTTAGCGGGGTGCGCGCTAATAGCATTTCAAACGTCACTCGCTCTGAGACTTGGAGTAATTGTTCCCCTTGCTCTGCATGGGTAACGCTGCTTCGAGGGTGGCTGTTGTCGATGTGTTCCTGGTTCGAGGCCAGGAGAGGGACGGAAGCTATACTGTTACACTGGCAATACTAAAGTGCCTATAAGAACATCCAATAGTCAAAGGTATATGAAATACAAATGGTAGAGAGAGAAATAGTCCTATAAATACTATAACTACAACCTAAAACCGCTTACCTTGGAATACTGAAGTCTCATGTTAAAAGGAACCACCAGCTTTCATATGTTCTCATGTTTTGAGCAAGGAACTTAAAAGGTAGCTTTTTTACATGGCACATATTGCACTTTTACTTTCTTCTCCAACACTTTGTTTTTGCATTATTTAAACCAAATTGAACATGTTTCATTATTTATTTGAGGCTAAATAGATTTTTATTGATGTATTATATTAAGTTAAAATAAGTGTTCATTCAGTATTGTTGTAATTGTCATTATTACAAATATATATTTTTTAAATCAGCCGATTAATCGGTATCAGCTTTTTTGGTCCTCCAATAATCGGTATCGGTATCGGCGTTGAAAAATCATAATCGGTCGACCTCTAGTATGCTCCTACTCATATCAATAAAATCTTCTCTCTAGGACAACTAGTCATTTCTCCAAGTTGGCCAAATAAGGCCGCATTTATTGTAGCTGGGGATTTTAACAAAGCAAATTTGAGGAAAACGCTACCGAAGTTCTATCAACACATTGACTGTAGTACTCGCCCTGGGAAAACACTTGGCCACTGCTATTCTCTCTTCCGGGATGCCTACAAGGACCTCCCCCGCCCTCCCTTCGGCAAATCAGATCACGAATCCATTTTGCACCTCCCTTCCTATAGGCAGAAACTCAAACAGGAAATACCCGTGCTAAGGTCTATTCAACGCTGGTTTGAATAATCATAATCCATTCATCAAGATTGTTTTGATCACGCAGACTGGGATATGTACCGGGTAGCCTCAGAGAATAACTTTGATGTATACACGGACACGGTGACTGAGTTCATCAGGAAGTGTATAGGGGATGTTGATCTTGTTCCCACTGTGACTATTAAAACATATCTAAATCAGAAACCGTGGACAGATGGCAGCATTTGCGCTAAACTGAAAGTGCTGACCACCGCATTTAACCATGGCAAGGTGACTGGGAATATGGTTGAATACAAACAGTGTAGTTATTCCTTCTGTAAGGCAATCAAACAGTACAGTCAGTACAGAGACAAAGTGGAGTCGCAATTCAACGGCTCAGACACAAGATGTCCAGTTGTCGGAAGTTTACATACACTTAGGTTAATTATGTGGATATATTAAAGCAACATCTCAAGACATCAGGCAGGAAGTTAAAGCTTAGTCGCAAATGGGTCTTCCAAATGGACAATGACCCCAAGCATACTTCCAAAGTCATGCAAAATGGCTTAAGGACAACAAAGACCAGGTATTGGAATGGCCATCACAAAGCCCTGACGTCAATCCTATAGAAAATGTGTGAGCAGAACTGAAAAAGCATGTGCGAGCAAAGAGGCCTACAAACCTGACTCAGTTACACCAGCTCTGTCAGGAGGAATGTGCCCAAATTCACCCAACTTATTGTGGGAAGCTTGTGGAAGGCTAACCGAAACGTTTGACCCAAGTTAAACAATTTAAAGGCAATGCTACCAAATACTAATTGAGTGTACAGTGGGGCAAAAAAGTATTTAGTCAGCCACGAATTGTGCAAGTTCTCCCACTTATAAAGATGAGAGAGGCCTGTAATTTTCATCATAGGTACACTTCAACTATGACAGACAAAATGAGAAAAAAAATCCAGAAAATCACATTGTAGGATTTTTAATGTATGTACACTTCTGACCCACTGGGAATGTGATGAAAGAAATAAAAGCTGAAAGAAATAATTCTGTATACTATTATTCTGACATTTCACATCCTTAAAATAAAGTGGTGATCCGAACTGACCTAAAACAGGGAATTTTTAATAGGATTAAATGTCAGGAATTGTGAAATACTGAGTTTAAATGTATTTGGCTAAGGTGTATGTAAACTTCTGACTTCAACTGTATGTGGCAAAACCAGTCACGTCGCGGACGACGACGTCTTGCTCCCGGACAAGCTAAACACCTTCTTCGCCAGCTTTGAGGATAACACAGTGACATCGACCCGGCCCCGTAGCACTCACTTCTGTCATCATGAAGTGCTTTGAGAAGCTAGTTAAGGATCATATCACCTCTGCCTTACCTGACACCCTAGACCCACTTCAATTTGCTTACCGCCCCAATAGATCCACAGACGATGCAATCGCCATTGCACTGCACACTGCCCTATCCCATCTGGACAAGAGGAATACCTATGTAAGAATACTGTTCATTAACCATAGTACCCTGCAAGCTCATCATCAAGATCGGGGCCCTGGATCTGAACCCTGCCCTGTGCAACTGGATCCTGGACTTCCTGATGGGCCACCCCCAGGTTGTGAAGGTAGGAAACAACACATCAACTTCACTGATCCTCAACACAGGGGCCCCACAGGGAAGTGTGCTCAGCCCCCTCCTGTACTCCCTGTTCACCCATGACTGCGTGGCCACACACACCTCCAACTCAATCATCAACTTTGCAGACGACACAACCATAGTAGGCCTGATTACTAACAATGATGAGACAGCCCACAGGGAGGAGGTGAGGGGACTGGCAGAGTGTGCCAGGAAAATAACCTCACCCTCAACGTCAACAAAACGTAGGAGATGATCGTGAACTTCAGGAAAAAGCATAGACAGCACGCCCCTATCCACATTGACGGGACCGCAGTGGAGAAGGCATACACGCCACTGACAGTCTGAAATGGTCCACCCACACAAACAGTGTGGTGAAGACAACGCCACCACCCGCAACCGCAGGGCTTTCCAGAGGGTTGTGCGGTCTGCCCAATGCATCACCGGGGGCACACTGCCTGCCCTCCAGGACACATACAGCACCTGATGTCACAGGAAGAAAAAAAAGATAATCAAGGACATCAACCACCCGAGCCACGGCCTGTTCACCCCACTATCATCCAGAAGGCGAGGTCAGTACATGTGCATCAAAGCTGGGACCAAGAGACTGATAAACAGCTTCTATCTCAAGGCCATCAGACTATTAAATAGCCATCACTAGCCGCCTACCATCGGTTACACAACCCTGCACCTTCTTAATTCCATTATTTTCCTTTGAGATGTGTGTGTATTGTTGTGAATTGTTAGATTTTACTACACTGTTGAAGCTAGGAAAAGAAGCATTTCGCTACACGCGCAATAACATCTGCTAAATACAGTTGAAGTCGGAAGTTTACATACACTTAGGTTGAGTCATTAAAACTCATTTTTCAACCACTCCACAAATTTCTTGTTAAAAAACTATAGCAAGTCGGTTAGGAAATCTACTTTGTGAATGACACAAGTAATTTTTCCAACAATTGTTTACAGACAGATTATTTCACTTATTCCCTTCATCACAATTCCAGTGGGTCAGAAGTTTACGTAAATCATTCTCTCTACTATTATTCTGACATTTCACATCCTTAAAATAAAGTGGTGATCCCAATTGACCTAAGACAGGGAATTTTTAATAGGATTAAATGTCAGGAATTGTGAAATACTGAGTTTAAATGTATTTGGCTAACGTGTATGCAAACTTCCGACTTCAACTGTATGTGTTTGTGACCAATAATATTTTATTTTATTTGAATGATAACTCCTCCAATGTCAGAAACAGCCAAGTAGAGGCCTTCTTCGCGGAATATTGGAGCCATTTGCATCATCAACAATAAACAATATGGCTGCTGTAGTGAATGATATCACTCTAGCGGTGTGGGGGCTATGCTTTGGCAAAGTGGGTGGGTTATATCCTGCCTGTTTGGCCCTGTCCGGGGGCATCGTCGGACAGGGCCACAGTGTCTCCCGACCGCTCCTGTCTCAGCATCCAGTATTTATGCTGCAATAGTTTGTGTCGGGGACTAGGGTCAGTCTGTTAAAACTGGAGTATTTATCCTGTCTCATCCGGTGTCCTGTGTGAATTTAAGTATGCTCCCTCTAATTCTCTCTTTTTTTCCTCTCTCTCTTTCTCTCAGAGGACCTGAGCCCTAGGACCATGCCTCAGGACTACCTGGCCTGATGACTCATTGCTGTCCCCAGTCCACCTGGTCATGCTGCTGCTCCAGTTTCAACTGTTCTACCTGCGGCTATGGAACCCTGACCTGTCACTGGACGCGCTACCTTGTCCCGGACCTGCTGTTTTGGACCCTCTCTCTACCACAAATGCTGTCTCTAACGCTGAATAATCGGCTTTGAAAACCCAACTGACATTTACTCCTGAGGCGCTGACCTGTTGCACCCTCTACAACCACTGTGATTATTATTATCTGACCCTGCAGGTCATCTATGAAAATTTGAACATCTTGGCCATGTTCTGTTATAATCTCCACCCTGCATAGCCAGAAGAGGACTGGCCACCCCTCAGAGCCTGGTTCCTCTCTAGGTTTCTTCCTAGGGTTCTGGCCTTTCACCGTTCTTCTACACCTGCATTGCTTGCTGTTTGGGGTTTTAGGCTGGGTTTCTGTACAGCACTTTGTGACATCGG
Organism: Oncorhynchus mykiss; assembly: GCF_013265735.2. Classification (NCBI taxonomy): domain Eukaryota; kingdom Metazoa; phylum Chordata; class Actinopteri; order Salmoniformes; family Salmonidae; genus Oncorhynchus; species Oncorhynchus mykiss. The sequence goes on along the minus strand of NC_048565.1, from coordinate 17,747,047 downwards.
CTGATGTAAAAAGGACTTTATAAATACATTTGATTGATTCATTGATGGAGATGCAATAGAAAGACCTCTCTATGGCAGATGGAGCCAACTTAACCATGGGGATGCAGACATAAAATCCACTGAAGGCCTTGATCAAAGGAGATGATTGTACAACTAGTGTTCAGGGAACGGTCAAACCTCAAGTGGCCTTGAATGAATAAGTCAATAATCTAACTCAATCAAACAATGAACAAAACTCTCTGCAGATTGGATATTCAAGGTGAATGAAAGGTAAAGGGAACAGGCAGAGAAGAAAATGAAACATAGTACATTTACTATGATGGCATCAATATTTTGGAATATAGACCTATATATTACAGAATATAATATATATTTTCTTGTTTTGTTAGACGCTGAGAACGTCCTCAGCATCAGACAGTTTCACTGCCCCCACAACACCCGTCACTACATTTATGGTGGTTCTATTTTTGAAGACAGACACTGTAAGTCATACTCAAGTGTACAGTTGCAGGAACCCGACCATATCCCCCCTGTGAGCTCATCAATGTTGTTGAAAGCTTAACATGTTACCGTCCAACACGCGTAATTGTTGTGATTTGCTACAATGAATCTCAAGACATATATAGCAGAACAAGACATCAGTCACTGCTCCTCGAAGGGGTTGACAACAGGCATGAGCAAGTGCTTTAGCTACTGTCAATCTGAGAAGGGCAATTTCATTTCCTATTAAAGCCTTTAAACCCACTTTTTTGTTTTTTTTCCCACTTTGCGTTTTGGTTAAACATCTAACTGAATTAATACAAATGTGCCAACTGCCAACTTTTTACCATTAATATTTTCTTGGATAGGAGGATGTTCACATTGTTATGAAGCCGTTTCATATGGATACTTACTTACAACAAGAAAGGTGGAACGTTTTACTAAAACTTTGGGGTTGTTCAAATAGATCTCAGGAGGAAATATTGCTTTCAATAACAGTTTGAAAAGCATTGCATTGATGGTGGAAAAATGCGGAGGCAGTGAATTCATGCTTAAACATAAATAATCACACTCTAAAACTTAACATAAAACTGTTTGCCACTTATTTTTTAACTATGGAGGCTACTGTCTAAGGGCACAACAAGTCAATGCAATTATCCTATGTACAATAGAGGCCTCTTGTTTGGACAGATATTTGCTGCTCAAATATGATTCATTCTGTTTGACATCCAACCTTAGCTTAGATCATTTCTTCCCACATAACCAGTGAAAGGTTTAATTATGTTTATCTGTATATTGTTGTAGAACTGATCTAGCCTGCATCAATGGTTTATGTTCCATTAAAATATAAACAAACAGATTTAGGAATGTACATCATGAACCAGTATGTTCTTGTAGATGCGCAACATTTTGTCATCTTACGATTAACATCTACATTTCAAAGGAAGCCAGATGGTTCACAACATGTGAATTCAGGATGCATATGGAAGTTACAAAACAATGATTTAATGAATTCGAGCTGGCAATAAGACAGTTTATAGCATAGAATCACATGACAGACAACATGGGGATGGTTAGCAGTCAAGTGGATGAATTACAGTCTGGACAAGCCATGTCTGGGGCACAACTCACCCCCCAATAGGAGAATCAATTGTGATCACAACAAGCCAATTCCACGAAGCTGTGATTAATTTAGTAATCCCCATATCACAATGTGATTATGTGTGTTATTATGAAGCAAGACACGACTTTCTTGTCCTCCACAGAGACAGCACCACAGATTGTAGCCCTAATGGGGGATGTGCAGAGAGGGGGGGGCATTTCACTGACAATGGAGTATTTTCATACCATGTCATGTCTTACTGTTTGTTTGATGATGACGACTTTGTTTAGCTACAACTCCAAATATTTTTTGCTTGGGGTAAAAAAAGTTTTTTTGGCTTCCTGGGTGGATTATAATCTTAAATGTACTTGTCTAAATCTAATGTCACTAATCAACAGACATCCAGCCTCATGTAACACCTTTATAACGCCATTCTATGCGTTCAGTAGCCTATACATCGATGAAGTACTACTTTAACAGTTATCTTGCATGGGGTGTGTCAATTTCTCTCTCTTCTCAAGACTAAAATCACTCTAAAAATGTTTAATTAATTTGAATTAAATTCAAACAGATGTTCTTGGACTAGCCCAGTTTTGTTCAAATGGGGCTCTTTGTGGACCCGACGATACTGTCTTTATGCACACATAGGATATTAATTGTGGCTTTTCATGCGCTGTCTCTGAAAAGTAAACTAAATAAATCCACAAATTTATGAACAATTTATTCGTATATAACGTTACTTGATTGGTTATACACAAATATAACCGTACAGTTGATGTTTTAAACTATGGCAGATGGTTCGCTACAGACTTTCCAGAATACAGTTGGTTACGGAACAAATATATGCCTACGATACGATGGGCTTCGTACGGGTCGGTAACATTCACAACTATCTGAGCACTATTTTCAATGCACTAAATAAGAAGCGCACACAATATGTTATGTAGGTCTACGTAAAAAGGAAAATAGATATAAATCAATCAAGGCATGGTCCATACAGTTGATAGAGCGGCAACTTTACCTGTTCCCTTTGCTTTTACGCAAATCTTGAGCCCATTTGATAGGCTATCGTTCGAGGAATATGTAGTGCATGCAATAATGTATCATTGAAATGTGTTTGTCTTACCTTTCAGACTTCCTAAGGCTTTCTTTTAACTTTCACTATAATTTCTCCGAGCATTCTTGGTAATAAAGTTAGGAAGGAAAAACATGCCACCCCTTGCGCTTTCCCACTCTTCAACAGGTTTATGAGTCAATGATAGACAGGCGAATCAACCAATCGGTGCAAGGGGATGTGTGCCCAATAGAAGTAGTAAGGGACAGAAACCGTGGAAAGTATTTTATACCTCAGTGGAAGTGACTGATGTATTATGATGTTATAGCCAGAATATAAATACGTTTTAATATGTTTCGAAAATTAAAACTAACTTTGCATATTTATCACAATATCTAAAAATACGTTTGTGGCCAAAATTATTGAGTCATGATTGAGCAAAACATTTGTCATGTTGTAGTTGGCCTAGACTAGTGCCATTTGTCAATGGGAAATTTTGTTGCAGTGTCATGTACACTTTAAACGTGTACATGACACTGCAAAAAAAATTCCCCATGGGGACAATAAAGTCAGTAAGTAATGAGAAATAAGTTATTGTTTTGCCAACAGATCTTCTTTCTACATTTGATAAAAATGGCAAAAGTTTCACTACTGCTCTAATTCATAAATGTAGTCTCTGAAGTGTAAAATATACTGTATTTATTTGAGCAAAGATGTGTTCATGTTTGCCTTCAAGCTATTTATTGCATAGTGGAATGTTTTGGAATTAAGTTAGCTTGTGATAACTGTATGAAAATAATTATGAAGAATATAGTTATCTGGTCAAATACCAATTTTAAATCAGAACACATTGGAAAGCCTGCATAGGAAAGGATATTGCCTTGATTTGCCATGAAAAGGATGTCAGTGACGTTTAATATGTTCTGCTCAATAGCATTATCTATTTAGAACGATCATGCCTTCATAATCAAAAATAATACACTGAACAGTAAGGTTTTGTTGCTATGAATTACTTTTGCATGATGTTTTTATTCTATGTGATTCAATTGTGTTAACTTCAAAGCATTCATAGGATGTCTGCTCTATTGCAAGCCATTTTGAGGTGACTGTAATAGGACATTGAATCAGAATCAGGAAACATTACAGCCATGCAACAAACAATACTAGGAATTTATCTTGGTGTGTTGGCTCAGAACAAAAACATCATCAGATTAACATCAATACAGATATACAATATAACACTGTAGAAACCACCATTTACACAATACATTCACAGGAATGTCCCCAATGTGAGGTAATGTAATGAGGTAAGTGATGCATGTGTGTGTGGAAAGCGCATGGAGGGCAGGAGTGTTTTGGATAAAAGCAATTGCAATACTTCCCACTTGAGAATGCAAAGATGTGTGATGGGGAAAGTCACCTTAATATTTACCACTCCTACAATGCCTGGACAGCATTGTGTGTGTGTATAGCGGAAGCCAGTAAAATGAGAAACAGATTTTTTTATGAGCATCCTTCTTGTACTTGCAGCTGTTCCTTTCTGCTGACCAGCAGTTTTTTTTAATTACAAACAGAAACAGCTACTACAGATGTTATGTTTTCCAGACAGCAGTTACTATTTTATTGTTCAGTGCTAGTTACAAAAACTCATTAACTGGGAATAAAATTGCAGTCTGCTAGGATATGTTAAAAAAATTTAAACTGAACTATAATCTATAAAGAATTAACCAAGTCTAGGTTTCGCAGAGTAAGAATTAACCAAGTCTATGCTTCGCAAAGTGGGAGGGTCATCTTCAATGCCTTCTCGCATCATGTCAACACGTCTCACAATTTCTCCTATTGACCTGGCTGCAACCATATGGCCTAACAGTAGAGACCACTATTGCATTACAGTTACTGTATTTCTCAGATTGTACAAAGCACTACTTACTGACCAGTAAAGCCTCTAAGGGTAGGGTTAAGATAAATCTGGTCACTGAATAAAATATTGTTCCATTTTACAAGAGCGTGACAGAGGGAACAGTGCTTGACTAACCACACACATATCTGACCAAAGTTTTGTAATGGCTTCCCTGCTCTGTCATGAACATTGAAAATATCTTTACTTTGATGAATCAGCAGAATGTATCTTCAAGAGAAACATCAGCCGTGTTTGAGAGCAGTTGCTGATCAATGATTGAGCGGACTGACTGATCTACAAATAATAATGAGCAGTTATTTAGGATGAAAGGTGATTTGTAGATCATTCAGTTTGCCGTCACCGACTGCTGTGAAGTCGAAACTCTGACATAGCCACTATTTTATAACAGGGTTTTTACTGCGGAAATAGACTGCAAGGAGAATGCTAAAAGTGGGAAAGGGGATCCCAGAGTGAGCGCACAGATAGCGCTCCTTCTCTGTGATTTACCAGAGAAACCGAGCCAGAGATAAGTTAAAGGAAAATGTCACAATTTTTCAACTTCATATTCATAATCTCCAGCACCACCCCAACATCCATCATATGGGAAAACTGCATGGTTCATTAGTTGTACAACAAAAGGACAGGCAGTGGGGCTGAAGAAAACAAGCACTGATTAATATTGAGATAATTAATAAAACATATAAAAAAATCCCTTGGGATGACCTGTTGTGTCAACATCCTGAGGAGGAAGAGGAGACTGTTTTTATTGCTCCAATTCTAGGTTAGTGTTGACCCTCCCTTGGTATGGGTCCAGGGGTAAAACTGAGGAGCACAACATGACATTGACACAATGTAACAACAACAGACACTGGCAGAGACCTTCAAGATCCATGAGAGAATGGCATAAGTGATCAATCATTTCAGCTACTAACTTCTACAGTTTCCCATCTCTCATTTTAAAATGTCCCTTCCATGTTTAATCACTGTTATGTGTGCCAGTTGAGTAATGCAATTAATGTAGGCTAGGTGTCAATGAAGACCACGGACTAGTTTCCCATGTTTTTTTATTTCCAGTGTTCCTTCTGCCAAGCATTTAGATTAGTTCCGTTTCACATTTTCATTTTGAGCCATAGATAAAAGTCCATGTCTGTTTATTCTTATATCTATGCTCAGATTGAAATGTTTTGAGTGCAAAAATACTAACATAATATTTCTCTCCCAGATCCTTAGTTCATTGAACTCTGTGGTGGAGTGGAGGATGCCAGAGAATGGCGCCAGGATGAGTGTTGTGGGTTTTCCTCCAGGTCAGAAGCTGACCCCCGGTTGATGGCCACAGCAGAATAGAGAACTCCCAGGAGATGAAGAGTCCTGGGGTTACTGTTAGACATTTAGCGGAGGTCACTTTCTGACTGATTACCTTTCAGTGAGCCATGATAACATAGTTAGCTTCCACACTACTGTTCACTGAGAGGCTAAATTACAACAATTACTAGTCATAATAACATCATCATTGACCTCTCTATTTATTTTTCCATTCCTGGGGGCCTGTCATGCCAAATAGTGTCCCCCTCTACGTCACAATGGGATTCAATGAGTTCTGACGCAGTGGGGGACACTATTTGAATGGGGACATTATTTGGCATGACAGGCCCCCTTGCTCTGACAGATGTCTGTAGGAGTCTACCATGTCTCAGGGCAAGCAGACCCTCCTCACAGATGTAGGATCTTAATTTGATCACTTTTTTTTTTGCTGAGAATTTGCGATACAAACTTGTTTGCAAATTCTCAGCAAAAAAAAAGTGTGATCAAATTAAGATCCTACATCTGTGAGGAGGGTCTGCTTGCCCTGAGACATGGTAGACTCCTACATACATCTGTCAGAGCAAGGGGGCCTGTCATGCCAAATATTCATGGTTTAAAAGACTTCTAAAGTTTGTAATTTACACTTTGTAATTAACAATTAAAATGTCAGACTTGATTTACCCATAAGGAAAAATGCATCTACCCCAACAAAACATTTCCGTTAATTAAAATCCACATAGTAATTCACATTTCCTGTTGCTGCAGGATTATTGTCATGCTGTAGCAAACTAGCTCAAATTACAATCCTGTAGGAGGTTGCATGTTTGTTTCACCAAGCCAATTTCATTAGTTGAATCAGTGCTGGACTAGAACACAAATATGCACCCTCAGGAATGGAATGTGAAACCTTGTTCTGTTATGTAAGTCCCTTATTGTCTATACAAGCTGCAGAAGACAGATATAGGCTATCTAAAGGAGATAAAGCTTAGTGTGGGTGAAGGTTGTATGGGGGCTTGCCATTGCTACACGGGGGACACACACTCTCTAACCCCACAGGTTGGCACAGTATGTTATTGAACTACATCTCAGTGCTAGAGGCATCACTACAGACCCTGGTTCGATCCTGGGCTGTATCACAACTGGCCGTGATCAGGAGTCCCATAGAGTGACGCACAATTTGTCCAGCGTTGTTCGGGTTGGGGAGGGTTTGGCAAGGGTAGGCCGTCTTTATAAATAAGAATTTGTTATTAACGGACTTGCTTAGTTAAACAAAATAAAAAGTTGTTTCAGCAGTGTAAAGCCTATGTAAATAGCAGGCGTGATGTCTCTTTTTTTAAATGCATTTACGTAACACTTTGATTTCCTCCTAATTGCAATTTACAGACGATATATAGTGGAGCAAAAAAGTATTTAGTCAGCCACCAATTGTGCAAGTTCTCCCACTTAAAAAGATGAGAGGCCTGTAATTGTCATCATAGGTACACTTCAACTATGACAGACAAAATGAGAAAACAAAATCCAGAAAATCACATTGTAGGATTTTTTATGAATTTATTTGAAAATTATGGTGGAAAATAAGTATTTGGTCACCTATAAACAAGCAAGATTTCTGGCTCTCACAGACCTCTAACTTCTTCTTTAAGAGGTTCCTCTGTCCTCCACTCGTTACCTGTATTAATGGCACCTGTTTGAACTTGTTATAAGAATAAAATACACCTGTCCACAACCTTAAACAGTCACACTCCAAACTCCACTATGGCCAAGACCAAAGAGCTGTCAAAGGACACCAGAAACAAAATTGTAGACCTGCACCAGGCTGGGAAGACTGAATCTGCAATAGGTAAGCAGCTTGGTTTGAAGAAATCAACTGTGGGAGCAATTATTAGGAAATGGAAGACATACAAGACCACTGATAATCTCCCTCGATCTGGTGCTCCACGCAAGATCTCACCCCGTGGGGTCAAAATGATCACAAGAACGGTGAGCAAAAATCCCAGAACCACACGGGGGGACCTAGTGAATGACCTGCAGAGAGCTGGGACCAAAGTAACAAAGCCTACCATCAGCAAGGGCATTTGAAATTAAACATGGCTGGGTCTTTCAGCATGACAAGGATCCCAAACATACCGCCCGGGCAACGAAGGAGTGGCTTCGTAAGAAGCATTCCAAGGTCCTGGAGTGGCCTAGCCAGTCTCCAGCTCTCAACCCCATAGAAAATCTTTGGAGGGAGTTGAAAGTCCGTGTTGCCCAGCAACAGCCCCAAAACATCACTGCTCTAGAGGAGATCTGCATGGAGGAATGGGCCAAAATACCAGCAAGTGTGTGAAAATCTTGTGAAGACTTACAGAAAACGTTTGACCTCTCTCAATACTTGCAATGACAAACTTTTGTTATTGACCAAATACTTATTTTCCACCATAATTTGCAAATAAATTCATTAAAAAATCCTACAATGTGATTTTCATGGATTTTTTTAGCACATTTTGTCTGTCATAGTTGAAGTGTACCTATGATGAAAATTGCAGGCCTCTCTCATCTTTTTAAGTGGGAGAACTTGCACAATTGGTGGCTGACTAAATACTTTTTTGCCCCACTGTATACACATAAATGATGATTATCTAGTTGATTTTGCCAGCAAAAAACAGTAAGAGGATGACCATTGGGAAAAGTTGGCATTGTTGTTTCCTGACTGACTCAGATTTTCCATGAGTGCGCTATCCTCAGCTATGTAATACTGAAACTGCTTGTAAGGAAACCAAATTGAGCAATTACTGGATTATCACACTCTCCCCTGCCATAGGCAGCAACCAAGCTTGCTCTGTCATAAGATTCCAGACTCTAAACTACCACCAACAACTATGGCCCAAACTTCTTCAGAAAATATATTTTCCATATGGCCTGTAAATTAGCCAAAGGGATGACAAGGGATATACGTATATTACTCTATAAATTCAGGGGAGTTCTTAGTTATAATTTCATCTGCTTAAAGTTGACGCCTAAAGGCATCAATAAGTCATAAAATCCATTGGATATTGTGTACTGGCAAGATAAATTGTGTCGTATCCTATCTACTGTAAGACAAGAAACCAGTCATTTTTAAGGACATGCTAAAGTCCAAAATGGAGAGAAAAACATATTTGTTATATTTGTTGTCCTGGTAAAAAGGACTCAGATAGTATTGGATTTGACAGACAGAAAGTTATTTTAAAATACCTGAATGAGTTGAACATAGTCATGTTAAAAACCCCTAGAGTCATACCCCCTCTGAAATCTAATTAGCATAATAGAAAAAGCCCCATCAAAATCTGTCTGTTTAAGAGATATCTGTTATCTTGCATGGGCTGCGTCTCAATCCACCACATCCACCAATGGTGGCCTTCCGCATCTGCGGTGGAAGGTGGCCGAGCTACAACAGGGTTTGTCAGACCATGAGACGTCCCAAAAATCGGTATTCTCACGAAAACGTCTAGCGTCTGAACAGTTGGTCCTACAAAACTAATAGGTAAGAGTTTAATACATTTCCAGGATACAGTGAACGAAATTGGGCAGAATCCATTTCCAGGATACAGTGACTGAAAATTGGCAGAATCCATTTCCAGGATACAGTGACTGAAATTGGGCAGAATCCATTTCCAGGTTACAGTGACTGAAAATTGGCAGAATCCATTTCCAGGATACAGTGACTGAAATTGGGCAGAATATATTTCCAGGATACAGTGACTGAAATTGGGCAGAATGTAGGAGAGTATCTTCATGTCACGCCACAGTTGCAACATCATGGGAAAATCTATTTGATTAGCTGAGCAAGGGTTGAACATGTGTGTATAACAAAGTTTTAAGTAATGGTCAATGTTTGCTCCAGCAGGCATTCCACTCATGACACTTATCTTTTAAAAGTAAGAAAATTCCAGTTGAATTCAGTAGACACGAGGTATTTCTTACCACATCTACAATTAACTTGGGGTGTACATTGATTTGTGGACAAGTGCATGTATGGTGTATGTTACCAATTGACCATGTTAGGGTTAAGGTCGGGGTAAGGGTAAGGGTAATGGTTAAGGTTAGGCATTAGGTTAGGGATGTCCCAATAACCCTAGACAGCACCAACTTGATAGCATTTGGTCACATCACAAAATAGATTTTTAAATTAAAAGAGGCAACAGGTAAATTAACAGTGATATAGAGAAGATAATCTAGGACACAAGTTCATATAAGGACTATAGAAAGACAGACAACATGCAGAACACAGGTACTATACATTTGGAATCTGGGTGATGGGTCAACATGAAGGTGAATGGAATTTCAGTTCCTGCATTGAAAATAACAGCTGTGTGGTTGCTAACATAAAATGTCAATTCCCCCACCACACCCCCTGAAATAAAACAAGTGTAACCATGTGTTTCATGGAAAGGCGTATATACAGTGAGGGAAAAAAGTATTTGATCCCCTGCTGATTTTGTAAGTTTTCCCACTGAAAAATAAATGATCTGTCTATAATTTTAATGGTAGGTTTATTTGAACAGTGAGAGACAGAAAAACAACAAGTACTAAGTCATGTTTTGCAGAGGGGTGAAATACTTATTTCCCTCATTAAAATGCGAATCGGTTTAGAACATTTTTGACATGCGTTTTTCTGGATTTTTTTGTTGTTCACTGTTCACTGTTCAAATAAAACTACCATTAAAATTATAGACTGATAATTTCTTTGTCAGTGGGCAAATGTACAAAATCAGCAGAGGATCAAATACTTTTTCACTCACTGTAGTAATGGTATATCTACTGTCCTCTACTCTTCAGCTAAATAACAATTTGTGCAACTTGATGTTAAGATATTGAATGATCCCATTAAATCAAAACTAACAATGCGAGCATACATTAATCAAAATCATAATCAAGGATTAACACATTTACACTTAGAAGCCTGTTTGTGGGTTTATAGATCTCAACTAATCAGTCATAGAACACTCCAGCTGTGCATGTCTAATCAGAAACAGCCATGGAAATAAACTCAGCAACAAAAAAATTAACATCCCTTTTTCAGGACCCTGTCTTTCAAAGATAATTCGTAAAAATCCAAATAACTCCACAGATCTTCATTGTGAAGGGTTTAAACACTGTTTCCCATGCTTGTTCAATGAAGCATAAACAATTAATGAACATTCCCCTGTGGAACGGTCATTAAAGAGGCCTTTCTACTGACTCAAAAACAGCAAAAGAAAGATGCCTAGGGTTCCTGCTCATCTGCGTGAACGTGCCTTAGGGATGCTGTAAGGAGGCATGAGGACTGCAGATGTGGCCAGGGCAATAAATTGCAATGTCCGTACTGTGAGATGCCTAAGACAGCGCTAAAGGGAGACAGGACAGACAGCTGATCGTCCTCGCAGTGGCACACCACGTGTAACAACACCTGCACAGGATCGGTGCATCCAAACATCACACCTGTGGGACAGGTACAGGATGGCAACAACTGCCCGAGTTACACCAGGAACGCACAATCCCTCCATCAGTGCTCAGACTGTCCGCAATTGGCTGAGAGAGGCTGGACTGAGGGCTTGTAGGCCTGTTGCAAGGCAGGTCCTCACCAGACATCACCGGCAACAACGTCGCCTATGAGCACAAACCCACCGTCGCTGGACCAGATAGGACTGGCAAAAAGAGCTCTTCACTGACGAGTCACGGTTTTGTCTCACCAGGGGTGATGGTCGGATTCGCGTTTATCGTCGAAGGAATAAAGGTTACACCGAGGCCTGTACTCTGGAGTGGGATCGATTTGGAGGTGGAGGGTCCGTCATGATCTGGGGCGGTGTGTCACAGCATCATCGGACTGAGCTGGTTGTCATTGCAGGCAATCTCAACTCTGTGCGTTACAGGAAAGACATCCTCCTCCCTCATGTGGTACCCTTCCTGCAGGCTCATCCTGACATGACCCTCCAGCATGACAATGCCACCAGCCATACTGCTCATTCTGTGCGTGATTTCCTGCAAGACAGGAATGTCAGTGTTATGCCATGGCCAGCGAAGAGCCCAGATCTCAATCCCATTGAGCATGTCTGGGACCTGTTGGATTGGAGGGTGAGGGCTAGGGCCATTGCCCCCAGAAATGTTCGGAAACTTGCAGGTGCCTTGGTGGAAGAGTGGGGTAACATCTCACAGCAAGAACTGGAAAATCTAGTGCAGTCCATGCGGAGGAGATGCACTGCAGTACTTAATGCAGCTGGTGGCCACACCAGATACTGACTGTTACTTTTGACTTTGACCCACCCTTTGTTCAGGGACACATTATTCCATTTCTGTTAGTCACATTTCTGTGGAACTTGTTCAGTGTGTCTCAGTTGTCGAATCTTGTTATGTTCGTACAAATATTTACACATGTTAAGTTTGTTGAAAATAAACTCAGTTGACAGTGAGAGGACATTTCTTTTTACTTTCTGCCTCAAGATGCTGATACAAGACTCCTGCCACATGATACCATCTTCACCATTCACACACAAACCTGCAAAGGAAAAACAATAATGAGAGTTATTTTATTGCTGTGGTAGAAATCTAGTCTTCACAATCCCACACCATACCAGGGCCATATGGTATTTAAATGTACATGGCTTTGCACAATACTTGGGTCGCTCCACCAATTCCGTGCCTTTTGAGAAGTGTAACTTGGTCAAAAGAGACGTTTGATTTCACCTCATTTTAACATTCAGACAAAGAGCACATGTTCAACTTCATAAAAAACAAGTTTGCTCATCAAGAGTTTAAATAAAAATAAATAAATAAATACTAGAAAAGTAACAGATGACAATTTTTTCTTAAACCAGCCATAAATCCCCTTGTGACAGGGGGAATGGAAGCTTGTTATGTACAACAGGAACGCAAGATTTACACACACAAAACAATCAATATATATATATATATATATATATAAATAAATAAATAAATAGCTGGTCCATCTATGTGTAACAGAGTTGTAGTGTTATGCTGGACCCACCCCATTTTCCACCACAAAACACGAGAAAACATCAAAAAAGACTAAAACCAGCTCATATTGCATTTTTTTCCCCAAAAGGAATAGTTTCACCATATTAAAACGAGACTTCAGTTCACTTGTGTTATCCTTAAAATGAGGGACAGACATTAATCACTAATCACATTAAATAACTTTGTCAAAGTAACTAAATAGGGCCCTACAATGATAGCGAAACTTGGAGACGTGTGTTAAACGTCTTCCTAGAAGTGAAACACAGTTGACATGTCAAAATGCTTAATTTTGACACTTTAGCAAAAGTTTTTTTGGGGGGGGAATTCTCTATTGGTTTATTAAAGGGCACTTCATATAAGAACGTTGGTGCACAATTTCTACTTAAAATATCTAGAAGGAACTCATTTCGTGGAATGACCCACTATTCTTTAGAATGCTGTGACATTTAAACCTATGGTTGGGAGCGTTTGTGTCTTGTGAAGGTTTCCTACACTGCTTATGAAATTAATTTTACCATTATTAGCTACATAGGCCTTATACCAGAGTAACGACAGTGGCTCAGTACCGGTACCCCCTGTATATAGCATATTTTATTGCGTTACTTTTTTAAAATGTATTTTTTACTTTAGTTTATTTAGTAAATATTTTCTTAACTCCATTTTTAGAACTGCATTGTTGGTTAAGGGCTTGTAAGTAAGCATTTCACGGTAAGGTCTACACTTGTAGTCAGAGCTTGTGACAAATAACATTTGATTTGAATAACCAATGCAATGACCTTGAAACAATGTTGCACTGTACATTGTAAGGACCTTTATCTATACTGAACAAAAATAAATGCAAAAAAATTTTTCCTCCCCCAATTTTTGTGATATCCAAATTGGTAGTTACAGTCTTCTCCCATCGTTGCAACTCCCGTATGGACTCGGAATAGGCGAAGGTCGAGAGCCATGCGTCCTCTGAAACACTACCCCACCAAGCCGCACTGCTTAACATACAACAATTTCAATGAGTTACAGTTCATACGTATTTAGGAAATCAGTCAGTTGAAATAAACTCAGACCCTTATCTATGGATTTCACATGACAGGTCAGGGGCACAGCACAGCCATGGGTGGGCACAGCACAGCCATGGGTGGGCATAGACCCACCCACTGGAGAGCCAGGCCCACCCAAACAGAAATAGTTTGCCCCCACAAAAGGGCTTTATTACAGACAGAAATTCTCCTCAGTTTCATCAGCTGTCAGGGTGGCTGGACTCATCCGATCCCGCAGGTGAAGAACCTGGATGTGGGGTTCCTGAGCTGATATGGTTACACATAGTGAGGCCGGTTGGCCGTACTGCTGAATTCTCTAAAACGACGTTGGAGGTAGAAAAATGAACATTACGTTCTCTGGCAACAGCTCTGGTGGACATTCCTGCAGTCGGCATGCCAATTGCACACTCCCTCAAAACTTGAGACATCTGTGGAATTTTAGAGTTGCCTTTTATTGTCCCCCAGCACAAGGTGCACCTAATGATCATGCTGTTTAATCAGCTTCTTGATATGCCACACCTGTCAGGTGGATGGATTATCTTGGCAAAGGAGAAATGCTTACTAACAGGGATTAAAAAACACATTTGTGAACAGCTCATGAAACATAAGACCAGCACTTTACATGTGCGTTTATATTTTTGTCCAGTATAGTTTGGATGACTTGACTTAAAATAATTTTGCAAACTAGTATGCAAAACATACAATTTGCAAACATGTTCAGATTTACATAATAGTTTGTGTGAAGTTTTTTTTTTTTTTTACTATGATAAATTACTCAAACTTGCAGGAAGCAATTGTTTTTACTGGGTCAGGAAAAGTGTAGGTTCATCTAATTACAATTAAGTTGCATCACAAAGTTGACCATTGTGTTCTGGTGTGCATAAAAAAAACACTTCCTGGACACCAGTGGATTAGAGGTCAACAACCACAGTATCCTGACCTACAGTATCCTAGCAGTACAAGGTGACATGCAGGATGGCAGTCCAGGATATGCGTCTTTAAAACACGATTCCCCAATTTCGGCCTACAGGTAATTTTATATATATATTTTGTTCTTGGACATAAATGACTGTAAAATCACCAGGAAACGAGCTCAAAGTGATTTTAATTTAAAAGATTTGTTCCAAAGTATTCCCCCACAGAGAGGCATGTGATCATATCACAATGTAATCAAGGTTTTACATTACTCGGTTTTTCTCAAATATGTTTATCTGTTTAGAATCCTTTCAGTGAATTTTCAGCGCACAAATGATTTATAACTAATAATTACTATAATAATTACTATAATTATGATTTACTACTTCTCTGATAGAGTTCAGTGTGTCAAATCGGAGGGTCTGTTGTCCGGACCTCTGGCAGTCTCTATGGGGGTGCCACAGGGTTCAATTCTTGGACCGACTCTCTTCTCTGTATACATCAATGAGGTCGCTCTTGCTGCTGGTGAGTCTCTGATCCACCTCTACGCAGACGACACCATTCTGTATACTTCCGGCCCTTCTTTGGACACTGTGTTAACAACCCTCCAGGCAAGCTTCAATGCCATACAACTCTCCTTCCGTGGCCTCCAATTGCTCTTAAATAAAAGTAAAACTAAATGCATGCTCTTCAACCGATCGCTACCTGCACCTACCCGCCTGTCCAACATCACTACTCTGGACGGCTCTGACTTAGAATACGTGGACAACTACAAATACTTAGGTGTCTGGTTAGACTGTAAACTCTCCTTCCAGACCCATATCAAACATCTCCAATCCAAAGTTAAATCTAGAATTGGCTTCCTATTTCGCAACAAAGCATCCTTCACTCATGCTGCCAAACATACCCTTGTAAAACTGACCATCCTACCAATCCTCGACTTTGGCGATGTCATTTACAAAATAGCCTCCAATACCCTACTCAACAAATTGGATGCAGTCTATCACAGTGCAATCCGTTTTGTCACCAAAGCCCCATATACTACCCACCATTGCGACCTGTACGCTCTCGTTGGCTGGCCCTCGCTTCATACTCGTCGCCAAACCCACTGGCTCCATGTCATCTACAAGACCCTGCTAGGTAAAGTCCCCCCTTATCTCAGCTCGCTGGTCACCATAGCATCTCCCACCTGTAGCACACGCTCCAGCAGGTATATCTCTCTAGTCACCCCCAAAACCAATTCTTTCTTTGGCCGTCTCTCTTTCCAGTTCTCTGCTGCCAATGACTGGAACGAGCTACAAAAATCTCTGAAACTGGAAACACTTATCTCCCTCACTAGCTTTAAGCACCAACTGTCAGAGCAGCTCACAGATTACTGCACCTGTACATAGCCCACCTATAATTTAGCCCAAACAACTACCTCTTTCCCAACTGTATTTTATTTATTTATTTTGCTCCTTTGCACCCCATTATTTGTATTTCTACTTTGCACATTCTTCCATTGCAAAACTACCATTCCAGTGTTTTACTTGCTATATTGTATTTACCTTGCCACCATGGCCTTTTTTGCCTTTACCTCCCTTCTCACCTCATTTGCTCACATTGTATATAGACTTGTTTATACTGTATTATTGACTGTATGTTTGTTTTACTCCATGTGTAACTCTGTGTCGTTGTATCTGTCGAACTGCTTTGCTTTATCTTGGCCAGGTCGCAATTGTAAATGAGAACTTGTTCTCAACTTGCCTACCTGGTTAAATAAAGGTAAAATAAAAAAATAAAAATAACTATGTTCCGGCCCCGACCACCCATTCAAGATGGGGGAAAAATGGCTGAATGGAATAGGGGACCCCTGCTTTAAAGTTCCCTCAGATAGTTTTGGAAACACTCTTAGGATGCTTATTACGTTGCATAAACATAAGTGCTTTTTTATTCCCCACAGGAACTTTTCTGGTTTCAATACAGCACTATGTTCTCTTCAGTCTCTTGTTCCACACAATGGTTTCTAGTCAATATAACCTATTGAGAAAAAGGTTATGCAACTTGTCTACAACCGAAGACGCTGTCAAAATGCTACCATTCACTGACATATGGAACTTAAGCATCATATTAATTTTAAATAGCCAACTACACAAATACACAGTAATATGTATAAAACCATTTCATAAAAGTACTTCAAGTAAAATTCTTAGTCAAAAGTACCATTGATGGAACAGAAAAACAATAGTATTAATTAAATAAATGTCCTCACAAATGTTTGGCATAATGGATCTATCAAAACAAACTTGTGTCTAATGCAAATCAAAGGCTGTCACCACTTGATTCGTCAAATTGATAATCCCCAAAATACCACTATTCTCGGAGCCTGAACTTTCCCCTACTTCACACACAGCCTCTGTTTGAATCAGCTTTCCAAAACACATAATGATGATCATGACTGTCCAGCTAGCTTGAGTGCACCAGAATAACAGGATCTAATAGGATAGGCTATATCTGTTGTGCAACACTGCTAAACAAACAATAATGAATGTGAAACAAACTAAATTAACAGCAACTTCCTTCAGAGATGAGAGATGAGGTGAAAACTAACTTCCTTAAAAGGAAAATCAAGATAGATAAACACATCTCATATCTTCTTTCCCAAAATACTTTCAGCAATAAACATTTTTGTTGAATATGGCCCAGAGATTGGGAAAATGGGCCCTGATGAGTCTCTGCTTGGCACTCAGCATTGAGATAGAACAGCGTCCTATCCAGGGGGTGTACTTGTACATCAAGCTGCTTCAGGCTACTGAAACTCATTTGAGACGTTCTGGATCACACAAGCCAAAGCTACTCACTTTATTTTTTATAACGTCACATAATGCATACTGGTCCTGTCAATAATGTACTATGAGGGTGTATTAGACAGCTTATTGCTCATCAAGGTCCATGTTCCCTAAAAGAATGTGACTAGAGGGACAATGGAGAGTTAGACTTTGCTTGCTACACCCCTACTACCCGGGGAGCATTCAATCAGAACTGCCTAGTATCAGCAGCATGTGACTAACAGGATATATAAACCTCTGAGGCTATGTAACAGAAGAACGAACAAGACTTTTCCAGCTGAGCTGAACCAAGATCAGCATTGTTGCTTCGACCAAAGACACTAGTGAAAACAAAGATGAAGCCAACAATGGCATTCCTACTGCTGTTAGCGGCCGTCTTGGTCCATATGGGGACCAGTTTCTCATTTGGGAGAGACAGGGCTCAGTACGCCTCCTGGATGACGTGAACGTGGTGGCCCACTAGCTTCTCCAGCTGGGCCAGGGCCTCAAAGAACACATTGAGAAAACCAAGAGGAGAGGCACTGAAGACCAGAGCCCAGGAGATGGTAGTGAACATGTCTGCTGAGGTGCATGCAAGTGCTGAGGAACTGAGGGCAGAGCGCCAGAGAATCCACACCAGGATGGACAGGCTAGAAGAGCGGGTGGATGGAATGCAGCAAGGACGGGGGCTGAAGCTGAACAACAGCAGTAACAACCACAGTGATGATGCCAACTTCATCCAGGTAAGAGAACAATCTGGCACTTTTTCACAATGCACTGTGGGTGATACCTAAAATATTATCGGGGAGTAAATCTTCCATTACTTAATTAAATATGATTAATAACATGCTAAACGGAATAAAACAAAAACGAGGTCCAAAATAGAAAGTTAGCTGCTGACTCACATGATAGGGTTCCAATACTTGTGTATTTTAATATTTTCAAAAAATGTGGCCCGAATCAAATACTTCGATGGAAGAATATTAAAGTAATTTCAAATACTTTCCTATAAATAGCCTACTATTTGAAAGTATTTTCAAAAACATAATTCAAATACAGTACCAAACAGACCTGGTTCACATGCATGAGTATTTTTATATATTTCTATAAATACTGTGTATTTGAGTAATTTCAAAGTGTATTTCCAACTACATTCTAATTCCTAGTTGTTTTTTAAAAAGATTGAAATCCTTCCAAATGTCTTTGGAAGTCATTGAAGTACCCTAAATAGTATTTGAACACAGGTTTCACTAACATTGACAGTTTGATCTTGTGATGGACAGTGAAGTTATACAAGTCAACCTTCAATATACTGCAATTACGGAAAGTACATCCGTGCCCCACATTATCAATATAGTCGGAAGAGATCGAAAAACAACGAAAAACAGATCTCATTTGTGTCACTTCTTTCCTCAGAGGTTACTGGAGGCACAGAATAAACGGATAGATTACCAGGTGGACAGAATAAGGCAACAGCAGGGCAAACTGGGGAAACAGAACATGCACCTACAGGCACTCCAGGGCGAGGTATGTACTGTACAATAACCCTTATTGCGTGTAGGTGTGTGTACAATATCTGATGGAACATGTTTGTCTTTTCCCTCAGGTTAAACAGAGTAGAGTGAAGTCCGTTGTCAGGCGGAAACATCAGGAAATAGCAAAGAAGGATTACACTAAAGGAGTCGCTTCTCTAACTGGTAAGCCTAATACATCATAATAGAATATGGACATCAAGACCTCTGCAGGCTTTTATTGACAATTACATGAAGTTGGTGCAAAGAGTCAATATTTGCAGTGTTGACCCTTTTCAAGACCTCTGCGATCTGCTCTGGCATGCTGTCAATTAACTTCTGGGTCACATCCTGACTGATGGCAGACCATACTTGCATAATCAATGCTTGGAGTTTGTCAGAATTTGTGGGGTTTTGTTTGTCCACCCGTCTCTTGAGGATTGACCACAAGTTCTCAATGGGATTAAGATCTGGGGAGTTTCCTGGCCATGGACACAAAATGTCGATGTTTTGTTCCCCGAGCCACTTAGTTATCACTTTTGCCTTATGGCAAGGTGCTCCATCATGCTGGAAAAGGCATTGTTCGTCACCAAACTGTTCCTGGGTGGTTGGGAGAAGTTGCTCTGGGAGGATGTGTTGGTACCATTCTATATTCATGGCTGTGTTCTTTGGCAAAATTGTGAGTGAGCCCACTCCCTTGGCCAAGAGGCACACATGAATGGTCTCAGGATGCTTTACTGTTGGCATGACACAGGACTGATGGTAGCGCTCACCTTGTCTACTCCCCGGACAAGCATTTTCGGAATGGGGATTCATCAGAGAAAATGACTTTACCCCAGTCCTCAGCAGTCCAATCCCTGTACCGTTTGCAGAATATCAGTCTGTCCCTGATGTTTTTCCTGGAGAGAAGTGGCTTCTTTGCTGCCCTTCTTGACACCAGGCCATCCTCCAAAAGTATATGCATCACAGTGCGTGCAGATGCAGTCACACCTGCCTGCTGCCATTCCTGAGCAAGCTCTGTGCTGGTGGTGCCCCAATCCCGCAGTTGAATCAACTTCAGGAGACGGTCCTGGCGCTTGCTGGACTTTCTCGGGCGCCCTGAAGCCTTCTTCACAACAATTGAACCGCTCTCCTTGAAGTTCTTGATAATCCAATAAATGGTTGATTTAGGTGCAATCTTACTGGCAGCAATATCCTTTTCTGTGAAGCCCTTTTTGTGCAAAGCAATGACGACGGCACGTATTTCATGGTTGACAGAGGAAGAACAATGATTCCAAGCACCACCTTCCTTTTGAAGCTTCCAGTCTGTTATTCGAATTCAATCAGCATGACCGAGTGATCTCCAGCCTTGTCCTCGTCAACACTCACACCTGTGTTAACGAGAGAATCACTGACATGATGTCCGCTGGTCCTTTTGTAGCAGGGCTGAAATGCAGTGGAAATGTTTTGGGGGGGGAATCAGTTCATTTGGATGGCAGAGAGGGATCTTGCAATTAATTGCAATTCATCTGATCACTATTCATAACATTCTGGAGTGTTATGTTCTGTTAATTACTGATGTCCCCTTTAAGGCGGGAGCACCCTTGGTCATGCGCAGTGTTGTTCTATGTTATTCTGGTACTAACTAGTTTGAGTAAATGTGAAGCTCCAGTTCAATTGCTTGTATTCAGAGTCTTTCTTATTACATAAATAAGTACTAAGTGTTAAGACACTACATGGAGTATATGCAAATTGCCATCATACAAACTGAGGCAGACTTTGTGAAAATGAATGTGTGTCATTCTCAAAACTTTCGGCCACGACAGTAGACATTTATCTTTCAGTCCTTTGTATACAGTCATTGATAAACATGTGCATTGCCCTAGACCAGGTATACCCAAAGTGGGGTACGTGCAATGCCATTTGGGCTAAGCAAAATATACACTGCTCAAAAAAATAAAAGGAACACTTAAACACAATGTAACTCCAAGTCAATAACACTTCTGTGAAATCAAACTGTCCACTTAGGAAGCAACACTGATTGACAATACATTTCACATGCTGTTGTGCAAATGGAATAGACAACAGGTGGAAATTATAGGCAATTAGCAAGACACCCCCAATAAAGGAGTGGTTCTGCAGGTGGGGACCACAGACCACTTCTCAGTTCCTATGCTTCCTGGCTGATGTTTTGGTCACTTTTGAATGCTGGCGGTGCTTTCACTCTAGTGGTAGCATGAGACGGAGTCTACAACCCACAGAAGTGGCTCAGGTAGTGCAGCTCATCCAGGATGGCACATCAATGCGAGATGTGGCAAGAAGGTTTGCTGTGTCTGTCAGTGTAGTGTCCAGAGCATGGAGGCGCTACCAGGAGACAGGCCAGTACATCAGGAGACGTGGAGGAGGCCATAGAAGGGCAACAACCCAGCAGCAGGACCGATACCTCCGCATTTGTGAAAGGAGGAGCAGGAGGAGCACTGCCAGAGCCCTGCAAAATGACTTCCAGCAGGCCACAAATGTGCATGTGTCTGCTCAAACGGTCTGAAACAGACTCCATGAGGGTGGTATGAGGGCCCAACGTCCACAGGTGGGGGTTGTGCTTACAGCCCAACACCGTGCAGGACGTTTGGCATTTGCCAGAGAACACCAAGATTGGCAAATTCGCCACTGGTGCCCTGTGCTCTTCACAGATGAAAGCAGGTTCACACTGAGCACGTGACAGACGTGACAGAGTCTGGAGACGCCGTGGAGAACGTTCCGCTGCCTGCAACATCCTCCAGCATGACCGGTTTGGCGGTGGGTCAGTCATGGTGTGGGGTGGCATTTCTTTGGGGGGGCCGCACAGCCCTCCATGTGCTCGCCAGAGGTAGCCTGACTGCCATTAGGTACCGAGATGAGATCCTCAGACCCCTTGTGAGACCATATGCTGGTGCGGTTGGTCCTGGGCTCCTCCTAATGCAAGACAATGCTAGACCTCATGTGGCTGGAGTGTGTAAGCAGTTCCTGCAAGAGGAAGGCATTGATGCTATGGACTGGCCCACCCTTTCCCCAGACCTGAATCCAATTGAGCACATCTGGGACATCATGTCTCGCTCCATCCACCAACGCCACACTGCACCACAGACTTTCCAGGAGTTGGCGGATGCTTTAGTCCAGGTCTGGGAGGAGATCCCTCAGGAGACCATCCGCCATCTCATCAGGAGCATGCCCAGGCGTTGTAGGGAGGTCATACAGGCACGTGGAGGCCACACACACTACTGAGCCTCATTTTGACTTGTTTTAAGGACATTACATCAAAGTTGGATCAGCCTGTAATGTGGTTTTCCACTTTAATTTTGAGTGTGACTCCAAATCCAGACCTCCATGGGTTGATAAATTTGATTTCCATTTATAATTTGTGTGATTTTGTTGTCAGCACATTCAAAAAAAGTATTTCATTATTTTAGTGTTCCCTTTATTTTTTTGAGCAGTGTATATTTTTTTTCATTTCTTCACATTTTCAAAACAGCCCATTTATATTTTCCAACGGGGCCTATTGTGGAGGACTTAATTATTCCTGCTGCCGCAGATATGGCTGGGACAATGCTGGAGGAAAAGGTCAAACGAAACTATACAACAAACAATGACTTCATCAAACAACACTGCTTCACGACGCATCAGTGCCATGACAGGCAATGTTTTGAAACAATTACTGCTTCACATACAAGCCAGTGAATTGTATGCGTTATACTAAATACAGGCACAGACTGTATGGGAAATTATTTAAGACTGAGACTCTCCAATACAACGCAACAGAGTTATGAGCATACTTTCAAGCACACCCTTCTCATTAACCTGTGGTGAGTTCACAATTCTTGATGAACAAATAAGGTTTTGTGTGTAAGATGGTTAAATAAAGAGCAAAATTATTGATTATTATTATTTGTGCCCTGGTCCTAACTTTGTCACTTCCCACGAGTCGGTTTGTGACAAAAACTCACTCATTCTTATGTTTAATAAATGTATCATATAGTGTGTGTGTGTTCGTGTGGCAGACTTGCAATGATGGTAAAAAGAAATAAAAAAATAAACATTTCAGAGTGCGCTGACCCTGGTGCTAGAGGGGGTACGCAGCTGGAGGTTGAATGTTTGGAGGGGCACAGGACTAAAACGTTTGGGAACCACTGCCCTAGACCATTATACAAGTAGCCACCGAATAAGTTTAATGAATGGTTACTGATCAACATGTTTCGTTTTTGATGTTTCAGAGTTGGTCACGGACTGCCATGAGTTGTTCCTGAAAGGGGAGAGAAATAATGGAGTGTACGCCATCCAGCCTCGCAACTCTCAGCCCTTTGACGTCTTCTGTGAAATTACTGCTGGTGAGTGAAAGGGAAACTAAATCGCCTTGTTCTTGGTTGCTCTAAACTTCGATATCGCCAATGGCTGGAATTTGTCCTGGCGGATACAGGCTTCTCCAAGAAAAGTTGCTTTGCACAGAGAAAACCCAATCGGCTGTGGAACAATTGGAACATTACTTGGCTAATTCCTTCTCTTCCAGTCTTTTCTTTTACACAAGGTGTAAAGACTGTCATCCAAAGACTGCAAGATGGATCCCAAAATTTCAATCAATTATGGGAGGCCTATCAAAAAGGCTTTGGCAGCCTGAAAGGTGTTATTTCATTAGAGCAAATGTATATGGAAACCCTTTCAATACAGCCAATATTCATGTTTAAATAATGCACACGTTCATGTAAATAATCTGGATTCTAATTCTCTTTTAGGCGAGTTTTGGCTGGGACTGGACAACATCCACACTCTGACCAAACAGGAAGAGCTCACATTGCTGGTGGAGCTGTCTGATTGGATGGGAGAGGCTCAGTCTGTGCAGCATACATTCCAATTGGATGGAGAAGAGAGTAACTACACCCTCTACCTCCCCGAGAATTAATGTGATAGACTGGAAAGTGGCTTAACCACCGGGCCCTCAGGTCTGTCCTTCTCCACTATTGACAGAGACAACGATCTGAACACAGACATAAACTGTGCCAAGCGACTCTCAGGTATTTTAGTGTTTCTTGAACATTTTACTCTAAAAATGTCCTATTTTTTTTTACCTCACTGAACTTAGCTAAAAGTGTGTTCTCTAACAAGTGTTTTGTTTCCTCATAGGTGGCTGGTGGTTCAGCAACTGCGGCCAATCCAACCTGAATGGCAAGTACTGTAGAAAACCCAACATACTTCAAAAGACGACAGCAAAGGAACAGATGTTTTGGAAGACCAACCATGCCCTGAGGACCACTGTATTGAAGATTGCCCCAGCTACAGTGGATCACGGTTATTATTAGACC
Organism: Oncorhynchus mykiss; assembly: GCF_013265735.2. Taxonomy (NCBI): domain Eukaryota; kingdom Metazoa; phylum Chordata; class Actinopteri; order Salmoniformes; family Salmonidae; genus Oncorhynchus; species Oncorhynchus mykiss. Next base: position 17,722,661 of record NC_048565.1, on the reverse strand, counting down.
TTCAGTATAAAAATAGTATACAAAAAGTGTACAATATTGAGCCTGTGAGTTTAAGAACTTAATTTCCCTTTGTCAACAAGATGTTAGCAGAATTACCATGAATTTTGTTGTTCATAACATCTGCTTTTGTGTAGCAATCTTGCAAGAACATCTCATTCACTTTGGATCAATGTCTCAGTGGACACTATTTCAGTCACATCGCCTGATACATTGTAGCACTTTACACCCTTTGGAAGGGTCCAACTGTTTATTTTAGTTGTTATACTTTGTCAGTCGAATGTGAGAAACTCAACGTCATATTGTCACTTCTATACTTCCAATAGTAATATATTGTAAATTAATATCCATTTTCAAAATTCTTTGAATTAAACTACTTCAAACAAAATATCGTAAAGAAATGTAAAAGTGACAGTTATATTTGCAATGGTTGATTGCTTGGGTGAAATGAGTCCTTAAATCTATGACTTATTTTATTTTGTATTTCTGGATCCTTAAGGTTTATAGTTGTACTCAAGATTGCACAAAGAATCATAAAACATACCGCTCCTAGTGAAGTAAAAAACGATACAACCGCTTCACTTAAAATTACAGACAGATACAAGCACAACCAAGCTTAGTATTCCCCAAGTTATAAATTAAGGGTTATCATGTCTAATTTGCATAAATGGCCAACGCCCCATAGAAACAGAACACAGTGCATAGAACATAAATTACAGACATCCTTACAATAAAGGCATAAGAATTCCAGGGGTTGTTTTTGTACCATATGACTGATAACGGAGTTACAGTGCATTCGGAAAGTATTCAGACCCCTTGACTTTTTCCACATTTTGTTTTACGATACAGCCTTATTCTTACCCCCTTTTTCATAATATCCAATTGCCATCTTGTCTCATTTCTGCAACTCCTCAACAGGCTCAGGAGAGGCGAAGGTCAAGTCACGCGTTCCCCAAAACATGAACTGCCAAGCCGCGCTTAACACCCGCTTGCTTAACTTGGATGTTAGCCACACAAAAAAAGTGTGAAACAAATCGATCCTGTAACAGGTGTGCCTTGTAAAAAGTTAATTTGTGGGATTTATTTCCTTAATGCATTTGAGCCAATTTGTTTTGTGACAAGGTAGGGGTGGTATACAGAAGATAGCCCTATTTGGTAAAATACCAAATTCATATTATGGCAAGAACAGCTTGAAAGTTTCTTCAAGTGCATTTGCAAAAACCATCAAGCGCTATGATGAAACTGGCTCTCATGAGGACCGCCAATGGAAAGGAAGACCCAGAGTTACCTCTGCTGCAGAGGAAAAGTTCATTAGGAGTTACCAGCCTCAGATATTGCAGCCCAAATAAATGCTTCAGAGTTCAAGTGACAGACACATCTTAACATCAACTGTTCAGAGGAGACTGCATGAAATCAGGCCTTCATGGTTGAATTGAACTACTAAAAAGGACACCAATAAGAAGTGACTTGATAGGGCCAAGAAACACGAGCAATGGACATTAGACTGGTGAAAATCTGTCCTTTGATCTGATGAGTCCAAATGTGAGATTTTTGATTCTAACTGCCGTGTCTTTGAGACACACAAGAGTAGGTGAACGGATGATCTCTGCATGTGTCTCACCGTGAAGCATAGAGGACGAGGTGTGATGGTGTTTTGCTGGTGACACTGATTTATTTTGAATTCAAGGCACACTTAACCAGCATGGCTACCACAGAACTCTGCTGTGATACGCCATCCTATCTGGTTTGCTCTTAGTGGGACAATCATTTGTTTTTCAACAGGACACTGACCTAATACACCTTCAGGCTGTGTAAGGGCTATTTGACCAAGAAGGAGAGGGGTGGAGTGCTGCATCAGATGACCTGGCCTCCACAATCACCCGACCTCAATCTAATTGAGATGGTTTGGGATGAGTTGGACTGCAGAATGAAGGAAAAGCAGCCAACAAGTGCTCAGCATATGTGGGAACCCCTTCAAGACTGTTGAAAAAGCATTCCAGGTGACTACCTCATGAAGCTGGTTGAGCAAATACCAAGTGTGTGTCCAAAGCTGTCATCAAGGCAAAGGGTGGCTCCTTTGAAGAATATCAAATATATTTAGATTTTTTTTTTTAACACTTTAGGTTACTACATGATTCCATGTGTTATTTCATAGTTTTGATAACTTCACTAATATTCTCTAATGCAGAAAATAGTAAAAAAATACATTTTTAAATCCTTGAACGATTGACTGGTACTGTCACTATTCAGACCCTTTATTCAGTACTTTGTTGAAGCAACTTTGGCAGCGATCACAGCATCAAGTCTTCTTGGGTATGACGCTACAAGCTTGGCACACCTGTATTTGGGCAGTTTCTCCCATTCTCTGCAGATCCTTTCAAGCTCTGTCAGGTTGAATGGGGAGCGTCGCTTCACAGCTATTTTCAGGTCTCTCCAGAGATGTTTGATCGGTTTAAGTCCGGGCCACTCAGACTTGTCCCAAAGCCACTCCTGCACTGTCTTGGCTGTGTGCCTAGGGTCGTTCTCCTGTTGGAAGGTGAATATTCGCACTTGTCTGATTTCCTGAGCGCTCTGGAGCAGGTTTTCATAAAGGATTTCTCCATTCATGTTTCCCTCGATCCCGACTAGTCTCCCAGTCCCTGCTGCTGAAAAACATCCCCACAGCATGATGCTGCCACCACCATGCTGCACCGTAGGGATGGTGCCAGGTTTCCTCCAGATGTGACACTTGGCATTCAGGCCAAAGAGTTCAATCTTTGTTTCATCAGACCAGAGAATCTTGTTTCTGATGGTTTGAGAGTCCTTTAGGTGCCTTTTGGCAAACTCCAAGCGGGCTGTCATGTGCCTATTACTGAGGACTGGCTTCTGTCTGGCCACTACCATTAAGGCCTCATTGTTGGAGTGCTGCAGAGATGGTTGTCCTTCTGGAAGGTTCTACCATCTCCACAGAGGAGCTCTGTCAGTGACCATTGGGTTATTGGTCACCTACCTGACCAAGGCCCTTCGCCCCCGATTGCTCAGTTTGGCCAGGTGGCCAGCTTTAAAAACGATGGAGGCCACTGTGTTCTTGGGGACTTTCAATGCTGCAGAAATGTTTTTTTTACCATTCCCCAGAGCTTGGCCTTGACACAATCCTGTCTTATAGCTCTACGGACAATTCCTTCGACATCATGGCTTGGCTTTTGCTCTGACATGCACTGTCAACTGTGGAACCTTATAAAGACAGGTGTGTGCCTTTCCAAATCATGTCCCATCAATTGAATTTACCACAAGTGGACTCCAATCAAGTTGTAGAACCATCTCAAGGATGATCAATGGAAACATGATGCACCTGAGCTCAATTTCGAGTCTCATAGCAAAGGGTCTGAACAGTAATGTAAATAAGGTAACTGCTGTTTATTTTAAATAAATTAGCAAAAATGTAAAAAAAATAGTTTTTTTTTACCTTTGTCATTATTGTATTGTGTGTTGACTGATGAGGGAAAAAAATAAAATAATACATTTTAGAATAAGGCTGTAACGTAAAAAATGTGAAGGGGTCTGAATACTTTCCGAATGCATTGTACATGTGACACTATTGATACATTTAACATTGCGATTGAGATGAAAGTCAGTAAAAGTTATCAAAAGCTAAAGAAGCCTGCGTCTGAGGCGACAAGCTCAGCAAAGACTTGATCACTAGAGTGAAATGGCATTGGAGATAGTAGTCTTAATGACTTACTACATTTAGACACTGGTTATAAAAGAAGAATTCCTAAAAATACTTTATTTTAATACACACTTAAAATACCAGTTGCAGGTAGTGTGTGGTTTCCGTCCTCAGCGGCCACACCATTTGGCTCACCACACAACACTGTAATCCACCATGACTTACAACAGCACAGTCCAAAGTATGAACAAAAAAATCATTTACATTTTAGTCATTTGCAGATGCTCTTATCCAGAGCGATCAAAAGTAGTCCATATACTTTCATACTGGTCCCCCTTGCTAACAGGGTGTGGAACAAATATCCCAAATAAAAACAGAAAATCACTCCATGATGCTAACGAGCTCTTTTTCTCAAAATGCTCATGTTTGCTCTATATTTTCTACTTCTCTCCTTCTTTGCAGTCATTGTCCAGTTAAAAACTGACAGGTGACGACCCTCTGCTCTCGGCGTGGGAAGGGGTTGGTAGCATGGGAGGGCTTCTCCAGGCTGTTATAAAAAATCTTGGTTTTTAAGAGTGGTGTGAGGGATCGGATGCAAATCGCAGATGGGGCACAGTGTGTTTATCACAGGTGGCACCTTAATTGGGGAGGACCAGCTCATAGTAATGGATGGAACGGAATAAATGGAATGGTTTAAAATACATCAGACATGTTTGATACCAATCCATTCACTCCATTCCAGCTATTATGACCAGTCCTCCACTCACTAGCCTCCTGTGGTATATGTGAAGGGGCATGGTAACATTGGGCAGTGGTTCTGTTCATTCAACTGCAGCCCTCAGAGGTACTGCTGGAGGAAGTGCAGCAGCATAATCTCATAGTGCTCTCCAGACTCTGGGCAGCGGATGCTGTGTCTCTCATTGGGGTAGATCTGAAGAGATGGAGACAAAGGAACAGATGGAGGAAAGAGAAAGCCCCCGGAAAGGAAGCACCTGTCTTCCTCATTTATAAAATGTTTATTTTAATGTGCTCTGAAAAGAGGCCTTGAAAAATAAATGAGTCCCACACTTTTCTTCTTTGTAGCGAATGCGTGTTTGTTTTCAACAACGTGTCAACTAAAGCCTGGGAAAGGGTTCCACTCCACATATTCAATTCTCTCATCATTGCGCGCCATTTTATACAATGAAGTTGAATGAACACTGTGTTGTCGGTCTGTGTAAGATGGGGCACATGTACACAACTAAACCCACTGCCCTCCTACCTGTAGCTGATACGGCTTCCCCGCACGGATCAGTTGAGACACCAGGAAGTTGGTGTGGAAAAAGTGCACATTCTCGTCAAGGAATCCATGTAATATAAGTAACCGGTTAGGCCTGGGTAGGAAAACAAAATCTAAAAGATTATCCCTAGAAAAGCTTTTTAAAAAAACACATTTTAATTTCCCCTCGCATCAGAACTTATCCTGGTCCCAGATCTGTTCGTTATGTATAGCCAACTCCTATGGTCATTGTCATAAGAGTTGCCTATACAGCACAAACAGAGCTGGGATCAGGCTAATTGAGACATAGATTCCAAGCAAGTCTGTCCCATCAGGACCATATCAAAAACAAGTGATGAAAAGTGTTGCAGGACAGCCGCACTTTGGAGTCTCTTTAATGCTGCCTTTATGTATTGCCTGTGAAGCACCCTGAGGTTGACAGTAAACAGTAATGAATGGTGATGACTCACTCGCTGGGCAGCTTGTCTACGTGCAAGGCGACAGAACCGGCTTCGTATCCCTGCTGGTTGTTCTCAGGTAGGTCCATGTAGCGCTCCGTGTAACCGGTGTCATAGGCCATCCACAACGTCACAGGGGCACCCGCTATGGCCACCTAGACCATACAAGGACACCTCAAATCAACCAGGCTTTTAAATTAATGCTAAAATGACTTAATTTTAACTGATTGAGTGAACAGTAACCATATGTACAGTACAACCAGTCAAGATTTTGGAGCGTTAAATTCAGTTTTAGAGTCAATATTTTGAGCTTGTTGATTTAAACCAGGGCTGGGCCACATTACTACCCCTTCATGGTTCAAAGCCATAGAACTACACAGCCTGCCGTCACAATTAATTTCTTACACAGAATGCATGTGAGGTGAAGTTGTGACATAGTCCAAAGAATAATCAGCGCGACTTCGAACTTTCCTCTCACCTTGAAGACGTTGGGCCTGTGGACGAGGCCCATGAGGGAGAGGAAGCCGCCGTAAGACCAGCCGTGGATGGCCACGCGACTCAGGTCCACAAAAGTGTAGTTTTCAGCCACATACTGCAGCCCCTCCACCTGGTCCTCGATCTCCACCTGGCCCTGAGAACCACAGGTGAACCTAGGTGAAAGACTGACACCTACAACACTGGTGTATGGTTAGTAGAGATGTGAAGTCGTGTTACTGTTTACCATTTTGTTTTTCAGAGCTCCCTCGAACTTGAGGCCTCTCTGACAGGAGCCTCTCCCGTCAATGACCACGACGGCGTAGCCTAGTGACGCTAGCGTATTCAGTCTCAGGTACTTCACTCCTTTGTATGTGTTATTTACTAACTGCACCTGGAGCACACAAACCCCCCCCCCCCTCAACATTAAAAACATACGATATAACTAGCCTTGAAATCCAAACTGTCACAAACAAGACTATATTACAGAATACAAATATTTTTATTGAACAAACCTGGGGGCCTCCATACACAAAGAGGATTGTAGGGTGCTTCCTGCCAGGTACCAAGTTGTGTGGTTTGTACAACATGCCGTAGAGGTGGAACCCTGAATTCCCTGGGAAAGTAAAGATCTCTGGTGGGATGTAATCTCCTGGGCGCCCTGAGAAATAACATTAACACCAATATGAAGTCAAATGCATATCACTATCGAGGTCAACTGTAGATACTATAGATGTTCATTCCATTGGGGGAGTTATTATTGCAAGGGCAGATTCTATTGATGTGACTGCCCTGGGAAAGTGACTCATTCAACTATAAATAAGCAACATTGAATTTGCAGGGCCATTCTGTAGTCTCAACATGTGAGTTAAGTGTGATGCCGACAGCGTGCTTATGGTAACACAGTTCATTGATGTGTTCATGTTTTGTAGTCAGAGGTGAAAAGCCAACAGAAGATTTCAATGCATTGACCCTAGTGATGAGTGGGATACTTAGATATTACAATATTATTTTGGACGATATTATAAAATCGATACTTTCACACACAGAAAATATTCAGACCCCTTGACCTTTTCCACATTGTTAACTTAGCCTTATTCTAAAATGGATAAAATACCCCCCCTCCCTCTCAATCTACACACAAGCAGGTTGACATTTTTGCAAATGTAATAAAAATAAATAAATAAAACCCCAGAAATAACACATTTACATAAGAATTCAGACCCTTTACTAAGTACTTTGTGAAAGGACCTTTGGCAGCGATTATAGCATCGAGTCTTCTTAGCCCCTTTTCGCTCAATTTCTGCCTGAATGACATGCCCAATGTAAACGGTCTGTTGCTCAGACCCTGAAGCCAGGATATGCATATAATTGGTACCATTGGAAAGAAATCACTTTGAAGTTTGTAGAAATGTTAAAATAATGTCAGAGAATGTAAAACACAAAAGATATGGTAGGAGAAAATCCAAAGAAAAACCAACCAGAAATGTTTTGAGAGAGAGACCATCCTCTTACAATGGCAAGTATAAGGTCACACTAAAAATTAGACTGCTGACACCCTGTGGAAGCTATGTTCAAGGTTTCCGGCTTGTAACTTAAAAAACGAATAAGAAATAACAGTTTTATTGGAAGGACAGTCTTGGAAATTAATGTTTGCGCAAGCCATGAAGACATTACGCACCTGCTAAAATTAGCTTCCTATTGAACATACTTCTTTCCATAAGAAATATTCAAGTTTGATTACATTTTAGGGTATCTGAGGAGTAAATAGAAACGTATTTTGACTTGTTGAAACAAAGTTTAGGGGTAGATTTTCGGATTCCTTTCTCTGCAAGTTGAATGGGTGGACTACTCAAATCGATGGCGCCCACTAAAAACTGACTTTTTGGGATATAAAGAAGGATTTTACCGAACAAAACGACACTACATGTTATAGATGGGACCCATTGGATGATGTATCAGACGAAGATTTTCAAAAAGTAAGTGAATATTTAAATCGCTATTTGTGAATTTATGAAACCTGTGCCAGTTTGAAAATATTTTGATGTGGGGCGCCGCCCTCAAACAATTGCATGACATGTTTTGCTGTAATAGCTACTGTAAATCGGACAGTGCAGTTAGATTAACAAGAATTTAATCTTTCAACCGATATGACACGTATGTACCTAAATATCCATAATATTTATGATTATTAATTTGAATTGCACGCACTCCAGTTTCACTGGAAGTTGTCCCGCTAGCTGGAAGCCTAGCCCTAAAAGGTTAGCCTTATTCTAAAATGGATTCCATTTTTTTCCCCCCTCATCAATCTACACACAATACCCCATAATGACAAAGCAAAGCAAAAACAGGTTTATAGACATTTTTGCAAATGTATTCAAAAAATATATTTTAAAAAAAATATCACATTTACATAAGCATTCAGACCCTTTACTAAATGCTTTGTCGAAGCACCTTTGGCAGCGATTACAGCATCGAGTCTTCTTGGGTATGACGCTACAAGCTTGGCCCACCTGTATTTGGGGAGTTTCGCCCATTCTTCTCTGCAGATCCTCTCCATCTCTGTCAGGTTGGATGGGGAGCACTGCTGCACAGCTATTTTCAGGTCTCTCCAGAGATGTTAGATCGGGTTCAAGTCCAGGCTCTGGCTAGGCCACTCAAGAACATTCAGAGACATGTCCCTGAAGCCACTTTTGTGTTGTCTTGGCCATGTGCTGCAGGGTCATTGTCCTGTTGGAAGGTGAACCTTCGCCCCAGTCTGAGGTCCCGAGCACTGTGGAGCAGGTTTTCATCAAGAATCTCTGTATTTGCTCCGCTCATCATTCCCTCAATCTTGACTAGTCTCCCAGTCCCTGCTGCTGACGAACATCCCCACAGCATGATGCTGCCACCACCATGCTTATTTGCTTGACAATCGGTTGACTAAATTTTGTGACCGCCACAGACCTAGCCACCACCATGCGTCACCATAGGGATGGTGCCAGGTGGCTTCAGTCTAGCCACTCTACCATAAAGGTATTGGTAGGGTGCTGCAGAGATGGTTGTCCTTCTGGAAGATTATCCCATCTCCACAGAGGAACTCTGGAGCTCTGTCAGCTGTTCACCTACTCTGCGTCTCACGAAGACACAGTAGTTGGAATCAAAAATCTCAAAGGACATATTTCCACCGGTCTAATGTCCATTGCTCGTGTTTCTTGGGCCAAGCAAGTCTCTTCTTATTATTATTATTGGTGTCCTTTAGTAGTGGTTTCTTTGCAGCAATTCAACCATGAAGGCCTGATTCACGCAGTCTCCTCTGGACAGTTGATGAATCAGATGCGTCTGCTACTTAACTCTGTAAAGCATTTATTTGGGCTGCAATTACTGAGGCTGGTAACTCCACTGAACTTATCCTCTGGGTCTTCCTTTCCTGTGTCAGTCCTGTCATGACGTTGGCCTCTTTGGGTATAGCAAGCCCCATCCCCCTCTCCCTGCCTCCCCCTTTCCTCCTTCAACTAGGTTGCTGTGGTCAGAGAGACGTCGTAAATTCCTGAGGATCTCCTCATGGACACACAGTACAGAGAGTACATTTTCATAGAGGACAAAGGAAATCCTTCCACCTCACAGAACTTGAGGTACGAACAAATTTCATGTTCCGGAGAAAGTATAAAAGACTGAAGAATCCAGCTACGAACTGGTCCGTTTGTCACAACTTGGGGAAGCTCATGGGAGAAGGTGTGACCACATTACCATAACGCTGTTTATATAATAGCCTCAGATATGAGGTTTACATCTAATTGTTGTATAAGATGAATGAGTGAGTATGATACTGTTTGTATAATTGTGTAATATGATTTTGGACTGTTTAATGAAGAAAAATACAATTACCTTTTGATTTGAACTAAATCCAGTTAAAACCAGTTAGGGTCAGGCCTCCTGGAACAGCCCTTTTTAAGCCATTACGAATAAAACCCCCACTCGGGTTTTCGATCAGCAGACCGAGCTTACCTCAATTACGAGATGGCTAAAGGTTGCAGACCATGTTTTTCTCCATTAGGGGAGACAAAGGTTGTAGACCATTGCTGAATCTTTTAACCACACCATGTGGTTAAACTCTTAGACTATCGATACCGACAGAATAAGAACAAGTCTTTGGTATTAATTACTAGTCTGCAGCTAGGAATTCGGTATCATTGAATTTGAAGAACGACAACCGCCGAAACATCCATTCTATAATGGATAATAATAATAATGAATGAATGTCACTCTGAACTAACCTCTATAACCACGACAGAGAGACAGGGAGAGAGACGGACAATTCTACAAAAGAAACAAACTTTTCACCAGCGATCAAGACGACACACTGAGCGTAAATATATATATTGATTGCAATTGTTCTCGAATGAGTGAGCGTTCATGTGTAAAGGATTAGCATTTCAATTGTTATAATTATCACTCTGTAGTGACTTCTTAGGTCGACCCCCACTTCCGCTTTTGTCTAACAAGCCGCCATTGCCGGTTTAGCCCACTAGGGCACATTCGCCTATCATTTCATGTAACCACATTTACCTTGTTTGTTTGGTTGTTTATGCATTTCTGTGAATTACTTAGTAATAAATAAATTATTTAAGAAAAATGATGTATGGATGACTCATAGTGAAGACTGGGTTCGTGCAGATAACCAACAATTTACAACGTTTGGAATGAGACTAACGTGAGGTAAAATAAATAATTCATTAATTCGAAGACTAATTAATCAGATAAAATATCTGAAAAGTTATATTAGGAAATTATAACTTTGTAATCTGAATATTCTTCCTTGGTGCCCCGACTTCCTAGTAATTACAGTTACATGATTAATCAGTCTAATCGCGTAATAACTAATTACAGAGAATCTTTGATAAAAACTTCAGTTAATGATAGTAAAGACACGACAGTCCTCATGAGAGCCAGTTTCAACATAGCGCTTGATGGTTTTTGTGACTGCACTTGAAGAAACTTTCAAAGTGCTTGAAATTTTCCAGATTGACTGACCTTCATGTCTTAGAGTAATGAAGGACTGTCGTTTCTCTTTGATTATTTGAGCTGTTCTTGAGCTGTTCAGACTTGGGTCTGTTACCAACACTACTGATAGGCCAAACAAATAAACTTAACAAGCATTCCAGGTGACTACCTCAAAGCTGGTTGAGAGAAAGCCAAGAGTGTGCAAAGCTGTCATCAAGGCAAAGGTTGGCTACTTTGTAGAATCTCAAAATATAAAATATATTTAGATTTGTTTAGCACTTTTTTGGTTACTACATGATTCCATTTGTGTTATTTCATAGTTGATGTCTTCACTATTATTCTACAATGCAGAAAATAGTAAAAATAAAGAAAATGTGTGTGTGTGTATATGCATGTCTGTATGTATGCATGCATGTCTGTATGTATGTATACACACACATACGCCAAAACTCTGGTATTTTTCATCCAATAGCTTGTACTCCATATTTTTAAATAGTGAGCCAACATGTTTTCAGCACTTTCATTTCCATAACTGATCAAACTAATTTTCTCATGCCCTCTCGTCTCTCTGAGGCAGACATATAGTAAGCAATTTGTTTGCAGCACTAAAATCGCAATAAAATTGCAGCATTGAATCGCAATACATATAGAATCGTGAGAACCGCAATACATATTGTATCGGCACCCAAGTATCGTTATAATATCGTACCGTGAGGTCCCTGGCAATTCCCAGCCCTAACTGACCCCCTTTCTTACTTACCTGTGGCCTCCATCATGCTAGCCCAGAACTCAGGCTCTTTGTGCAGTGGATCACTCTCAGGGCCCATCAGCTTGTAGATGTGGACACAGGGAGGTGTGCTGACATTACTGTAATGGCTGACAAACATGTCAAAATTCTGCAGAAACATAAGAACAGGTGAGGTCAACTAAATCTTCAAAAAGCTAAAATGCCAAAACCTCCAAGCTTAATTTCAAGGAAAAAAGAAGATGACAGAGCTTGTCGCTAAGGTAATGTACCTACCTGGCTTACAGAGCAGCTGTGGGAGAAGCCTGGCTTGGTCAGCCTGACCATATCCCCCGGGGAGTCGTAGCTCACAGTGTATAGGTGATGCTCCAGGGGCGTATCCCGCGTGCCTTGGAAGTACACCAGCTGGGTAGCCTCGTTCACCCAGATCTGAGTTGGTAGGGAGGGGAGACAATGACTGGGATGTTTTGCTTTCTACTGTGATAGCTGATGAGCGGTGACAAAGGGCTGTGGCACAAAATAAATGGGGTGATTTCCATGCTCGCCGCCTTAAAATGCTAAAACCCTTTAGGCATTCATTTTAGATAAGAGGTGTGTGTCTAGGGCTTACCTTGGAGCCATGTCTGGCCAACACCTCCCACTCTCCACTGGTTAACGTCACCTCTTCCTTGATCGGGCACTTAAAGTCCTCTGAAAGGAACAACCAGTAGACTAAATGAGTTGACCACAGGTGGCTTGAGGCACCTTAACTGCAGAGGATGTGCTCATAGTAATGGCTGGAACGGAATAAATGGAATGGTATCAAACAAACCAAACACGTGGTGTCCATGCATTTGATACCCATTCCATTGATTATCATCAGCCGTCCTCCCCTCAGCAGCCTCCTATGGAGTTGACCTCCCAAAAATATTATCAGAAATAGATTTGGGAAGGTGCACCTCTATTCACATCTTTACCATTAATCCATAAATCAGAGTATAAACAGTGTATTCTGCTACCCTCTGTCTGCATGTAGTCTCTGGTCCACTGGTAGCAGCCCTGTTGTAACAGCGTGGTTACTTTGTACAAATGGCAGAAGCCAGTTTTGGACTCGTTCGCCCAGAGGAAGGTGATCTCATCATCGTTTGTTTGAATGAAAGGATAAAATATGTCATGGACCTGAAACAAAGAAAAGGCCTTGCCATAACATGAGTCCTAGAAGAAAGAGCATTTTCTGGTTTCAAAAGGTTAAGACTAAATCTTTTCATTTCAAAATGTATAATTAGAAGAGAATTTTACCTTAACATTCATGTGACTACAAATTAACCAATAAAAACTACAGTACACATAACAGCAATATCAACCAAGGGCATGAAACTACAACTTCGTGCAAATCAGGGCACTGCAAGCAGTAAGGATGATTTCTATTACATATTGAGTTCCATGCTTAGATCTCAAGTCAAAATCTAGGCATTAGAGCCGAAGCCAGAGTTATTTTAACTCACGTTGATCCAGATGTCGGTGATCTCCTCGTAGATGATGAAGGGGTGAACCCCCTCTGGCACAGCCTCCACACTCTCCTCCCGTTGGGCCTGGTCCTGGGTTACAGGGATGAACAGGGCCGGGGGCAGCAGGACCAACTGGAGCCTCTGTTGGCTCCTGTCCAGCAGTACCGCCCATGCACTGCACAGAGGAGCAGTGGGTTGTCAGGGTCAAATAATTAGCTGGCTAACGTTGCTAAATAGCCTCATGAATTCCATATTTCCTAGTTGATGTAGAGAAAGACAACCTTGAAATTGAAAGGGTATATACACTATTTTAATTAAATGAAAAATAATTTGTTACAGTATACAGTGGGGCAAAAAAGTATTTAGTCAGCCACCAATTGTGCAAGTTCTCCCACTTAAAAAGATGAGAGAGGCCTGTAATTTTCATCATAGGTACACTTCAACTATGACAGACAAAATGAGAAAAGAAAATCCAGAAAATCACATTGTAGGCTTTTTAATTAATTTATTTTCAAATTATGGTGGAAAATAAGTATTTGGTCACCTACAAACAAGCAAGATTTCTGGCTCTTACAGACCTGTAACAACTTCTTTAAGAGGCTCCTCTGTCCTCCACTCGTTACCTGTATTAATGGCACCTGTTTGAACTTATTATCAGTATAAAAGACACCTGTCCACAACCTCAAACAGTCAGACTCCCAAACTCCACTATGGCCAAGACCAAAGAACTGTCAAAGGACACCAGAAAAAAAATGTAGACCTGCACCAGGCTGGGGTGACTGAATCTGCAATAGGTAAGCAGCTTGGTTTGAAGAAATCAACTGTGGGAGCAATTATTAGGAAATGGAAGACATACAAGACCACTGATAATCTCCCTTGATCTGGGGCTCCACGCAAGATCTCACCCCGCGGGGTCAAAATGGTCACAAGAACGGTGAGCAAAAATCCCAGAACCACACGGGGGGCCGTAGTGAATGACCTGCAGAGAGCTGGGACCAAAGTAACAAAGCCTACCATCAGTAACACACTACGCCGCCAGGGACTGAAATCCTGCAGTGCCAGACGTGTCCCCCTGCTTAAGCCAGTACATGTCCAGGCCCGTCTGAAGTTGGCTAGAGAGCATTTGGATGATCCAGAAGAAGATTGGGAGAATGTCATATGTTCAGATGAAACCAAAATATAACTTTTTGGTAAAAACTCAACTCATCGTGTTTGGAGGACAAAGAATGCTGAGTTGCATCCAAAGAACACCATACCTACTGTAAAGCATGGGGATGGAAACATCATTCTTTGGGCTGTTTTTCTCCCAAGGGACCAGGACGACTGATCCATGTAACGGAAAGAATGAATGGGGCCATGTATCGGGAGATTGAGTGAAAACCTCCTTCCATCAGCAAGGGCATTGAAGATGAAACGTGGCTGGGTCTTTCAACATGACAATGATCCCAAACACACTGCCCGGGCAACGAAGGAGTGGCTTCGTAAGAAGCATTTCAAGGACCTGGAGTGGCCTAGCCAGTCTCCAAATCTCAACCCCATAGAAAATCTTTGGAGGGAGTTGAAAGTCCGTGTTGACCAGCAACAGCCACAAAACCTCACTGCTCTAGAGGAATGGGCCAAAATACCAGCAACAGTTTGTGAAAACCTTATGAAGACTTACAGAAAACGTTTGACCTCTGTCATTGCCAACAAAGGGTATTTAGCAAAGTATTGAGAAACTTTTGTTATTGACCAAATACTTATTTTCCACCATAATTTGCAAATAAATTCATTAAAAATCCTACAAATGTGATTTTCTGGATTTTTTTTCCTCATTTTGTCTGTCATAGTTGAAGTATACCTATGATGAAAATTACAGGTCTCATCTTTTTAAGTGGGCCCCACTGTATATGAATATCAAATCATAGTTACTGTAGCTGGCTAACTTTTTGGTCATGCTCTGTGATATGCCCCTCTGGAGAGAAGAGATAAGTGCTGTTCAAAAGATAACCAGCCCGCATTAAGATTGAGATTGGTTTCTTGATGCGGTGACGTTTGCCTTAGCGGAGACCTCAAGACAACTGTCACCCACCAGGAGTGGTTAACTTGCCATTTCAGCCCAGCCGGTAGCACAATGGTGTGAGAACTAGTCCAGATTGCTGGTGAGTGTGGGATGGAATAGAACTTTAGGTGGTGTTGACCTACGTAACACGATCGGGCTGTCATTGTAAATATACATTTGCTCTTAACTGACTCGCCTGGTTAAATAAAGGCTAAATAAAAAAAATATCTGAGATGAAACCACAAGGCTTGGTGAGGTTTTCATATTTACAAGGACTTTACTCAATGACAGGAACAATTACACCTTTACATCACAGATATAATCCGCACAGATAGCTTTGCTTAGTTGTGTTTATTCCAATCTTTTGAACTCACTATTTGCCGTCTTTTGTCCAGCCGGCGCGAGCGATGTACTCAACCCCAGGGAACAGGGTGGTAAAAGGCAGGACCAACTCCTTGTCCTGGGTGCTTACAATCTAATGATAACAAGGACTCATAAGAATAGGCAGAAAGGCATTGAATGACATACAGAAACATATGGAACACATAAAAGACCACAAAAAGGGAACAGAAGGCAACATACAAGATGACATGCAGAATACGAAGACAGACCAATACAGTTCAAAACCATGAGAACTTTTTATGCTGTTCTTACTCTGCCAAGGTGGTCGGTTCTGATTTCTACCAGTTTGAAAGTAATTTGAGGATTCTTACTCCCTGAAAAGAAAAATGGAGGAGGGCAATACAAGTTACCCGTCTTAGATATCACGTATTGTCTGGCACTCCTGTCTAATAGCTCAAGTTACTCAAATGTACAGTACCAGAAACACCTACTCATTCAAGGGTTTTGATTTATTTTTACTCTTTTCTACATTCTAGAATAATAGTGAAGACATCAACACTATGAAATAACACATATGGAATCATGTAGTAACCAAAAAACTATTAAAAACAAATACAAATATATTTTATATTTGAGATGGATCAAAGTAGCCACCCTTTGCCAAGTGTGTGCAAAGCTGTCAAGGCATTCTCTCAACCAGCTTCATGAGGTAGTCACCTGGAATGCATTTCAATTAACAGGTGTGCTTAGTTAAAAGTTAATTTGTGGAATTTTATTTCCTTCTTAATGCGTTTGAGCCAATCAGTTGTGTTGTGACAAGGTAGGGGTGGTATACAGAAGATATCCCTATTTGGTAAAAGACCAAGTTCATGTTACATCAAGAACAGCTCAAATACGCAAAGAGAAGCGACAGTCCATCATTACTTTAAGACATGAAGGTCAGTCAATACACAATACATAACATTTCAATAACTTTGAAAGTGTCTTCAAGTGCAGTCGCAAAAACCATCAAGCGCTATGATTAAACTGGCTCTCATGAGGACCGACACAGGAATGGAAGACCCCAGAGTTACCACTGCTGCAGAGGATAAGTTCATTAGAGTTACCAGCCACAGAAATTGCAGCCCAAATAAATGCTTCACAGAGTTCAAGTAACAGACCCATCTCAACATCAACTGTTCAGAGGAGACTGCGTGAATCAGGCTTTCATGAATTGCTGCAAAGAAACAACTACTAAAGGACACCAAAAAGAAGAGACTTTCTTGGGCCAAGAAACACAAGTAATGGACATTAGACCGGTGGAAATCTGTCCTTTGCTCTGATGAGTCCCAATTGGAGAATTTAGGTCCAACCGCCTTGTCTTTGCGAGACGCAGAGTAGGTGAACGGATGATCTCTGCATGTGTGGTTCCCACCGTGAAGCGGTGGTGGTGTGATGGTACTTTGCAGGTGACAGGTCATGATTCATTTAGAATTCAAGGCACACAAGGCCATGCCCCCTTTCACTCAAGGAGAGCATTTGATGTTCCTCGACCACAACACACTTGCGCTCAGTCTGCATGGTCAATGCAGCACATACAACAATGCTGATGATGACAAGAATGTCGTTTTCACTTTGCAGCTTAATATAAATCCACTAGC
Source organism: Oncorhynchus mykiss (assembly GCF_013265735.2). Taxonomy (NCBI): domain Eukaryota; kingdom Metazoa; phylum Chordata; class Actinopteri; order Salmoniformes; family Salmonidae; genus Oncorhynchus; species Oncorhynchus mykiss. The sequence goes on along the minus strand of NC_048565.1, from coordinate 17,705,587 downwards.
ATTCTATAATGACACTATTAGTTTGTTTCTTACATCAATAAACAGCTAGTTTGTCTTCACTTAGCAAGTTGCCCTGAATCTTGTGAGATATTAAATGTTAGCCGCTAATACTAATAGCTAGCTAGTGAGATGTACTGAGTAAGAGCAAATGTAGCTAGCTAATACGGCCTGATAATACCAGTGACAGTGTAGACCTAAATCAGCATGTTGTTTGTGCAACAGTATCTTCCAAATCAAAGAGGAATATGCAAAGCAGGAATATGTTAGCTACATGAAGTAGCTAAGAGAAAACATGCAATGTATTTAAAGCTTGTAGGATCCCCTAGGAAACACTTATAAACACTTTGGTTCTTACCCTGTCCCAATAACACCGCCCTGGCATTTTAATTTGCCGTAATCTCAAACACTATTCAAAGTGCACACTATTATAGTCTAACTATAGAATTAGAATAAACATTCTATTTCCATGATTCCAACAGTTTTGCTCTACTTCTCAAGTCAAATCGCAATTGGTAAAATATAAGTCCTAGATTATTTGCCCATATCGTGCAGCCCTATGTGGCAGTGTGAAATTGTCAATTGAGCAGTGGTGTAAAGTAAAAATACTTTCAAGTACTACTTAAATCATTTTTTTTGGTATCTGTACTTTACTATGTTTGACAACTTGTACTTCACTACATTCCTAAAGAATATACTGTACTTTTTACTCCATACATTTTCCCTGACATCTAAAAGTACTCGTTACATTTTGAATGCTTAGCAGGACAGGAAAATGGTCCAATTCACGCACTTGTCAAGAGAACGGTCATCTACTGCCTCTGATCTGGAGGACTCACTAAACACAAATGCTTTGTTTGTAAATTATGTCTGAGTGTTGGTATACCCCTGGCTATCTGTAAATATAAAAAAAAACAAGAAAATGGTGCCATCTGGTTTGCTTAATATAAGGAATTTTAAATGATTTTTACTTTTACTTAAGTACATTTTATCAATTACATGTACTTTTGATACTTAAGTATATTTCAAACCAAATACTTTTACTCAAGTAGTATTTTACTGGGTGACTCACTTTTACTTGTGTCATTTTCTATTAAGGTACCTTTACTTTTACTCAAGTATGACAATTGGGTACTTTTTCCACCACTGCAATTGAGTGCAGGAAATGCAGAAATGATAAAAGTGCTGAAATTTGTTTTGGTTGAAATTGAATTGAACAGTATAAAACAATCAGAATGGAGAAAGATTCACTTAGAATGTATGTGCTGCCACCCTAGGATCATGTAGAACTTCTACTTTTCAAAAACAAAAAAAAATACCATGATATAATATTTTGGCCATATCGCCCAGCCCTAGCTTAGCATATATGGGAACTCCTTCAAGACTGTTGGAAAAGCCTTCCATGTGAAGCTGGTTAAGAGAATACCAGTGTGCAAGGCTGTCATCAAGGCAAAGGGTGGCTACTTTGAAGAATCTAAAATACATTTAGATTTGTTTAACACTTTTTAGCTTACTACATGATTCCATATGTTATTTCATAGTTAATGTCTTTGCTATTATTGAACAATGTAGGAAATAATACAAATCAAGAAAAACCATTGAAAGAGTAGGTGTTTGCAAACTTTTGACTGGTACTGTATATTGAAGTATAAAATCCAACTCTGCCTTGCCACAATAGTCACATGAAAATGTAGATAATAGCCAATACAGTTCAATAAAAAGTTATGAATCAGTACTACTAATACTTAAAAAAAGGCGATTTGGGGTGGGGATGAGGGTGAGAGCGGACCTGTGCGGGGGTATCTGTAAACATCAGCCTTGCGCTCCTCCAGGGCTGGGGAGGGAACGTGAATTAACTCCACCTCTGACTCATCCACCTCCTCATACAGTAACTGGAGGGTCTTCCCCCCATCTGGGTCTGAAAGAGAAACTTATTGAGTTGACCATTTTATTCAAAAGCAAGTATGTGCTAAAGTTTTTTGGGGTATCTGTATTTTACTATTTATATTTTTGCAACTTTTACTTCACTACATTCCTAGAGACAATAATGTAATTTTTACTCCTTACATATTCCCTGACACCCAAAAGTACTCGTAACATTTTGAATGCTTAGCAAAACAGGAAAATGGTCTAATTCAGACACTTAAAAAGAGAACATCCCTGGTCATCACTACTGCTTCTGATCTGGCGGACTCACTAAACACCTGCTTCATTTGTAAATTATGTCTGAGTTTTGGAATGTGCCCCTAGCTAATGTGCCCCTAGCTATTTGTTTAATACAAGACATTTGAAATGTGTTGTACTTTTGATACTTAAGTACGTTTTACCAATTCCATTTACTTTTGATACTTAACTATATTTAATACCAAATACTTTTAGACTTTTACTGTGTGACTAACTTTTACTTGAGTAATTTTCCATTAAGGCATCTTTACTTCTACCCAAGTATGACAACTGGATACTTTTTCCACCACTATGTGCTTTGTGTTTGAGTAGCCTAACCTGGCTTAATTTGTCTTCAACAATCCAGTAAGATTTAACTAACCTTTTTTAAATGATTAAACTTACAGTAGTAATGAAAAACAAAATGCATTTTATTGATAAGATAAAGAGAAATCAGGAGTCCCTGTTCAGTCAAAAGCTACATCTCTGGTAGAGGGAAAGGAAACATAAGGACAAGCATCACAAAAACCATCCAGAAAAGACTAACCTTCAGGAGCAGCTGGCGACCACCAGTAGCCCGTGAAGCGGTCAAACTCCTCCTGGATTACAAAGGTGGCAATGCCTGCAGACTTGGGGTCCTCCTTCACATTATTCATCCCTAAGAAAAGGTAGAGAAGGATGCACTGTCAGGAGAATGCTCTATGCTTTCCATTTTACGTTAAAAGATGATGCCCTTTCATTAACAACCTTAATTTAAAAGATTAAAATAATAGCAAAATTGGTCATCAACACTACATGATACTATTTTAAAGAAAACTCTTGCTAGTATATTTGCACATCATATATATCGTAGCACGCGCTCCAGCAGATTTATCTCACTGGTCACCCCCAAAGCCAATTCCTCCTTTGGTCTTCTTTCCTTCCAGTTCTCTGCTGCCCATGACTGGAACGAATTGCTAAAATCTCTGAAGCTGGAGACTTACATCTCCCTCACTAGCTTTAAGCACCAGCTGTCAGAGCAGCTTACAGATCACTGCACATGTACATAGCTCATCTATCTACCTACCTCATCCCCATACTGGTATTTATTTATTTTGCTCCTTTGCACCCCAGTATCTCCACCTGCACATTCATCTTCTGCCAATCTACCATTCCAGTGTTTAATTGCTATATTGTAATTATTGTAATTACAGATTTTTACCTTGCCAGCTCGGGGATTTGACCTTGCAACTTTTCAGTTACTAGTCCAACGCTCTAACCACTAGGCTACCTGCCTAGTGATGAAAATGTCATGCAAATGAAATCCAGGCCTGTATGCATCTTTGGTATTACCCCAAGAGAGCACCCTTTCTGATACATTGAAGAGCGTGCATTCAACAGAAATCTATTCAATTGAGAAATACCACAACTCTGAAAGCTGACAAACATCAGTCTCAAAATAGTTTGCTTGTTTAGTAGCATGCCAACCTTCATGGCTGTAGGAAAGTCTATCCTCCTAATTTTTGAAAGTTCTAATGTTACTGGCCCCACTACAACAAAAAAAACATGTAATTTTGTTCTTGAAACAGTTAATTGAAATACTGTAGAATCCCATTCATTCCTAAGGAGTACTGCTTCTTCTGGGGAGTGCCAATACGGCGGACCGGTATACTGTGGTCACCAACCAGTCGATCTCCAAGGCATTCCTCGTAAATTCACTCTGGAGTGCCAGAGTGTGCGTCCGTAAATTCAGAGTGCTCCGCTCTGGGAGTGTTCAGAGCGCACACTTGGAGGCTCTGGCCGAGGAGTAGAGTTGATCCAAGCGTTCTGACCACACAATGGCAGTCAAGCACCCAAGCTAACAGGCTAACGTTGGCTAGCTACTTCCAGACGCAAATGAGATAACACCGCACTCTGACCATTTTTCACACCCTAGCAGAGCTGGTTAGGCTGTTATCATGTTATCCAGAGCGTTGGTGACTAACTGTGCTGCTGGCAACAATTTAAATGTGTTTTTTGCCAACGTTTACCGACACCAGTCATTTTCAACGGGTGCTGAGCGTTCGTAAATTAATCCGTTATTCTGCACTCTGGTGCACTCAGACGAGAGTGCTCTGAAATCGGAGTAGATAGCCAGAGTGAATTTACGAACGCGCCCCTAGTCAATCACCAAACATTTCTGTAAAGAAAACAGCGATGAAGCCTTGCGTTCCTATTTGTTTTATTTATTCGTTTCGCGCTGTTGATAGTATATATGCCTACTGTTGGCCAATCAGATAGCTCGGATCACCGTGCCGGCACAGTTTCCTCGAGCCAAAGACAAACAAAAAAAAAGTAAAAGTAAAAGCAAAGTTGATACTGTGAGCAGTATCCCCACTGACCCACTGGAATTGTGATACAGTGATTTATAAAATAAATAATCTCTAAACAATTGTTGCAAAAATGACTTGTCATGCACAAAGTAGATGTCCTAACCGACTTGCTAAAACTATTGTTTGTTAACGAGTTTTAATGACTCCAACCTAAGTGTATGTAAACTTTCGACTTCAACTGTACTCTGCATTTGGTTGGGGTAAATACTGTAAACTGCTGCCTTGAGACAGATTCGTGTTTAACGTTTGTGCAGTCAATATATTTTTTTATTTTATTACTTTTACCCCTTTTTTGTGATATTCAAATTGGTAGTTACAGTCTTGTCCCATCGCTGCAACTACCCTACAAACTCGGGTGAGGCGAAGGTCGAGAGCCATGCGTCCTCTGAAACACGACGCTGCCAAGCCAAACTGCTTCTTGAAACACTGCTCGCTTAACCCGGAAACCAGCCGCACCAATGTGTCGGAGGAAACACTGTCTTGCTGGTGACCGAAGTCAGCACGCCACAAGGAGTCGCTACAGCGCGATGGGACAAGGAAATCCCAGCCGGACAAACCCTCTCCTAAGCCAGACGATGGCTGGGCCAATTGTGCACCGCCTCATGGGTCTTCCAGTCACGGCCGGCTATGACACAGCCTGGGATCGAACCCTGGGCTGTAGTGACGCCTCAAGCCTAGACCGCTGCACCACTTGGGAGGCCCTGTGCAGTCAATATTTAACTTTTGCTCCAAATCTACCTGGCGTGGCAGACTGCGATATCAGGTTTAGAACCAAATGAAAACAGTCTAATTGAAACCCTCAAATCCTTTTCCAGTATGAGGTGGCCTGCCCATGCACAATCAACAAAAGCATTATGCCTCAATTATGCCAATGTTAGTCAGTCTCTTCTAGAAGTATCTGAGGATGAAAATCTAACATGGCTCTACCACTCTATACCCAAATGGATAAAGAGAAAGCTATTTCAAGTTTAACTTGTGAAACACAATACTCCAACGTTTTCAGAAAGCACTGCACTTAAGGTAGTCCAACTGGACCTGTCTAAGGGTGTTCGTTTGGTGGCCTCCTTTAGAGATTGTGGCTATGCCCCAGGATCAGTTTGATAGCTTTGAGGCAAAAGGAAAGGACATGTCGCCAAGCGTTCCAACGCTTTACAGACCTAACACAACTGAGAAGATGACAAAAACACGCTGATGAGTCAAAAGAGGCAGAGCCTGACTGTCGTTAATCAATGACAGTTTAGCAGAAATTTGCTGTTTGTGTTCACCGTTGTGATTGACACACTTATTGATGAGTTGGATAGGAGGTATGAGTCATACAAAGAGCTAAACAACTGCTTTGGATTTAACAATATACCTTCACTTTCCACATAAGACCTACATGGATCTGCACTCAACCTTCAAAGTAAATATATATAAATAAATAAATAAATAAATAAATAAATAAATATCAATCTGACTTGCAACATGATTTTCCAGATGAAATTGTCCAGTTTAAAGAATGTATTAAAAGTAGGGGGGAAAATTGCTTCACATGTTCTAACAGAGCAATCTACAAGCATTCTTTCACAATGTTGACATTGCCTTGCGAATATTCTTGACTTTACCCGTTACCTATGCATCAGGCCAGTGGTGCTTTTCAAAGCTTGCTCATCAAAAACAGACAAATCAACAATGGGACAGGAAAAGACAAACATTTTAATCTTATGGCTCTAGGGAATGATCTACTCAGAGCACTTGATTTCAAGGACATAGCTGCAGATTTCACTGCTTGGAAAATTAGGAACAAAACCCTTAAGATAAGCCATGATGACACTTTTTGCAACAGCATAAGGCCTAACGCTCGTCCGCTGGAGAGGCTGTCCAGGCAGCTGGTAGTGCTGAAATGGCGGAGGCCGCGCTCTTGTTTTCTTTGCGTAGGCTGTCTGGATGGTATCTGTCCATGGTCCTCCTGAATCAATATTGTGACCATGCTGTGTAGCCTAGGTTATGCAACTGTAATAATATGCTTTGTGGACTTTAATGTTGCTCTCCGATTTTAACTGTGATAATTATGAAACAAACATAAAATGTTATGCTTACTGTGTTGTATTGTAGCCTAGGCTCAATTTATTTAGTCTATTTCGAGAAGACACACACATATATAATCCCATGCATAAGGGGCTCATTCATCAAGCTAGGGGAAGCTAAGCTCTCTAATTGAATTAAATTTGCCCAAATTATATAGCTCATGATTAGCCTACTCCTGTCTATTATACAGAAATAAAATAATTCAAAATAGGCTACTAAAGCATGATTTGGCCACAGAGGATCATTAGACTCTTACATCGCATTGCCTACAGTCAGAAGGAAAGGCAGCATGCACAATATGGGCAGATGATTGTTGTGTAGCGACTGTCAGTGAAAAGTAGAGGCCCAGCCAGGCATATCAGAATATTTAAAAATACAATCACGGGAAAACATAGTTTGGAAAGCAAATGGTTATTGATGTAATGAGAAAGCAATGAAAAGACTAAATCTGTCTGAGTTATCCAAATTCTCAAATTAATTGGTGAGGGTGCACTACGCATATTCACTCTTTATCATTGTTGGGTCAGTGCAAAGTTTGTTTTTGGACAATTTCCTCCTCCAGTTTAGATGGATGTTATATTCTGTTTGTGTCTCCCCTTCTTGTAGGCCTATTTATATGGACATCATTTTTATTGATATGTTTGTCAGTAAAGTAGGCTATTGGTAATTTGTTGTAATAAAAAAGATTCTGCCAATGCCTCTAGTCATGTAAAGTCTAGTAGAATTACAGGAAATGTGTTTATAAAAAGCCAAAAAATAAATTCTGTCCAAAGAAAGGTAGGTAGGCTATCTGATATAGCCTAGGCCTACTCTACGCTATACGTGCTCAGCCATGCATTGAACGGTCTTTTTTCCAAACAGTGATTATTAGCCTTTTCTTTATCGTAAAAAAAACAACCTATTTTTTTGGCAGGCCATCTAACGATTTGTCCAGGTAAAAATGTACTTGAACACGCATTTCACAATCTGACATAATGGTCTCCTACCTTTTGGGCTTTACATTGCAGATAGTACATTTGTTCATGGTTCTAGGTCGTTTTTTTAAGCATTTTGAACAAAGAGCAGTTTGGGAGCCAAATAAGCAGTCTCTTTTACGTGAATGGAGCCAAATGAGCCAGCTCACCGAAAAGACTCAGAACGCCCATCACTACCCTCTCTCCCCTCACACTGACCATCAGATGCAGGCCTTCAGTCCAGTAAAAAAAAAAAATTATGCTCACTCAGCTGTGCCTCACAAGTAATACAACAAATGATCCATTACATGTGATCATATATCTAAAATGTTGAATAATATTGTATTGGGCCTATAGCACAAACCTCATTGCTATATAACTGTTTTTATATGGTTAATGTTGCAAAAACTTAAGTTGTTTTTTTATCTGAGAGGTAGATCTCGGCTTGAATTTTGACTCAGAAAGTGATCTTGATTCAGTAAAGTTTGGTGACCACTGCTATACATCATTTGTGCCAACCTTTATGGCAGTAGGTGAGTCTCCTCTCCTCCCCAGTCTCGATGCTGGCCACCCACAGGTCGTTGCTATTGATGAAGGCCATGAAGGTGGGGTCGCCTGGGGAGATCTTGGGGTCCATTCGAGTGCCTGAGCATTGGGTCTTAATCTCTACAGGCTTCATGGGGGACGCCTGCTAAACATCACACAGACTTTCAGGTATAGAAGTTACCATGCAACAGACAGGTTGGTTACCAGAGTGCCTACATGTCAAAGTCTTTTCTATCACAAACACTTGTAGGTGACCACTTGGTATACTTCTTTATTTTAGAAGTGTATAAGGCACTTTGTATACTTCACTTTAGCAATGTACAGTCATGGCCAAAAGTTTTGAGAATGACAAATATTAATTTCCAAAGTTAGTTGCTTCAGTGTCTTTAGATATTTTTGTCAGATGTTACTATGGAATACTGAGGTATAATTAAAAGCCTTTGGTACTTATGAAATGCTTGTATTGACAATTACATGAAGTTGATGCAAAGAGTCAATAGTTGCAGTGTTGACCCTTCTTTTTCAAGACCTCTGCAATCTGCCCTGGCATGCTGTCAGCCCATTCTTGCATAATCAATGCTTGGAATTTGTCACAATTTGTGGGGTTTTTGTTTGTCCACCCGCCACTTGAGGATTTACCACGCGTTCTCAATGGGATTAAGGTCTGGGGAGTTTCCTGGTCATGGACTCCCTTGGCTGGGAAGCAACCTCACACATGAATTGTCTCAGGATGCTTCACTGTTGGCATGACACAGGACTGATTGTAGAGCTCACCTTGTCTTCTCCGGACATGCTTTTTTCCAGATGCCCCAAACATTCAGAAAGGGGATTCATCAGAGAAAATTACTTTACCCCAGTACTCAGCAGTCCAATCCCTGTACCGATTGCAGAATATCAGTCTGTCCCTGATGTTGTCCTGGAGAGAAGTGGCTTCTTTGCTGCCCTTCTTGACACCAGGCCATCCTCCAAAAGACTTCGCCTCACTGTGCATGCAGATGCACTCACACCTGCCTGCTGCCATTCCTGAGCAAGCTCTGTACTGGTGGTGCCCCGATCCTGCAGCTGAACAACAATTGAACCGCTCTCCTTGAAGTTCTTGATGATCAGATAAATGGTTGATTTAGGTGCAATCTTACTGGTAGCAATATCCTTGCCTGTGAAGTCCTTTTTGTGCAAAGCAATGATGACAGCACGTGTTTTTTTGCAGGTAACCATGTTTGACAGAGGAAGAACAATGATTCCAAGCACCACCCTCCTTTTGAAGTATCCAGTCTGTTATTTGAACTCAATCAGGATGACAGAGTGATCTCCAGCCTTGTCAACACTCACACCTGTGTTAACGAGAGAATCACTGACATGATGACAGCTGGTCCTTTTGTGGCAGGGTTGAAATGCAGTGGAAATGTTTTTTGGGAGATTCAGTTCATTTGCATTGCAAAGAGGGATATTGCAATTCATCTGATCACTCTTCATAACATTCTAGAGTATATGCAAATTGCCATTATACAAACTGAGGCAGCAGACTTTGTGAAAATTAATATTTGTGTCATTCTCAAAACTTTTGGCCACGACTGTACAGAGCACTTTGAACAATTATTTCATTTAAAAACGCACAGAGCACTTTGCACACTTCTTCATTTTCACAATGTACAAGTTCGGACTACCGTACATATATTTGAAGGACTTTGCTTTCATGACACTTTGCTTTCATGACCACCTAAATAACCAAGATGCCAAGATAACTGTATTGTGTTAACAACAGTATGATCCTAACTTTAATAGGAAGGTATGAGCTGTGTCGTGTAAATAATACTCACAATGAAGCCATTATGGCCTCCGTCCCGACAGTAGAACAGGCTGTTGCTGGCCTGGAACAGGAAAAGGCCGCTCTCGGCGTGATAATCATACGATGTGATCCCAAAGACCCCCAGACGTTTTCTCTCCCTCAGCAGCTCCTCCTCCCGGGAGTACACCCCATGATGAGGGGTGGCCTGATGGTCAGGGAAGATACGTAGCAGACAGTGAGACAGCAATGCAGTGTTAGCTTAGCATGAACACCAGCGTGTTTTGGCTTTAACCAAAGTGCGGTTTTCTGGGCAACAATAGTGGTACCTTCATTTTTCCACTCGTGTTTACAGGGGAAATTAATGATAATATGCTTTTTGGGGGGCATAGTATTGATGGCTGTGTCATAAACAGAGCATAGACAAACACAGGCACTGCCAAAGGTCGGAAGTACAGTAGTATTCCATTAGGTGCCAACTGAGCTGACCCGTGTATGTCCTCCTCTACATAGTTCACATCAGTGCTGTGGATGAGGACATGCATGCAGAAATGCCTTGTGAATGTGTGACGAACTTCTTGAGGTGAACAACATTTATGTTTAGATTTCCCAGAAATCCGACAAGTGGCAAAAGGGAGCCCAGCGGAAGGGGCTGAGGGTTCATTACCTGAAAGTGATCTAGCATCTGTTTCCACGACAACACCAGAAGGGCCTCTTTCCGAATCTTCTTGGGAATCTCTGAGTAAAGTAATGAGTTTTCCCTACTTCCATAGGGCATTCCTATATGAACATGGAGTGGAAGAAACGGGTTGAGTTAAAGAATATATTTGCATCGCTAAGTCTGTTTATCTTTTGTCTGTGTAACCACAAAGTTCAAGGATATTGTCACTGATATTGGTTGTTCTGAGGTTGTCCTAAAGAGTTTCTTCCCATTGTAATGTTCCCTATAGCCTACCTTCTAACATTAATGGTGCAGAGGGAATCAAACACAAGTGAAGAGATCAAATACACACATGAGATTCCTCCATTTCCCACACCTATTCACATAAGTTAATTACGATACACCGTACTGTCACCTTTGCGGTGCTGTTTGTTGACAGAAGTTATGACGACTCCTCAAAATCCATAATGGGATTTCCAGTGAGGGTGTGGAGGTGTGACCTCACCAAGGTAGTAGAGTCGATGGGAGTATGGGCCTGACTCGTCCTGCCTCTGGACAAACTGGAAGTCGTGCGGGGCCTTGTTGATGACCATGCCCGTGTACTTGCGGCTACTATGGATGATGTTCCGCAGGCCGTCCCATGAGTGCTTCTCCACAAAGAACTGGGAGGGCACGTCCTCCATCTCCACTACCTCCGAGCTGTCCGAGAGCTCATCTACAGCAGTCATTCTGAAAGCTGAATAACTGACCCATAACAATAGAAGTCACCAACAACATGATACAAAGCTGAATATAAGTACATACATGTTACTGAGTATTGAATACAAGTAAACGATGAGAACAGACGGACCAGCTAGTTGTATAGGTTAAAAAGGTCCAACATTTGACCAAATGAGCACTGTAGAATGCAAGATTAGTTACGCACCTTTTCCAACTACCTTCTGTTTCGTCTTCAAGTTTCACCCTCTTAACTCTATGCATTAACCGGCCAACAAGCCTGAACCAGATTTGGAAACCTAAAACAGAGACATTGGATTTATTTGATACAGTCACTATAATACATGCCCATTCTCTTAAGGAACATTACAGTGTGAAACAAAAGCTAAAACCCTACCATGACATTTAAAAAAAAAATTTTTTAGAATACGTAGGAGACTGACACTAGACTGAAAATTCCCTGCATGAAAGAGGATTATCGTACAAGGACAAGCCAGAGAAACAGCACAGAATCTGCCATAAACATCCCGGATGAACAAGACTTCACAAAACAATTCCCTAAAAACTGCTATCTTGAAGAAATCTCCACACCATTGTTCTTTGACTTGCTTCATTGAGGCACAGCTCAGCGACTCACTTGGGAAAAACCTTTCTCCTGCGATGGTCTAACTATGTGTGACTCAGGACAATGCTAGAGAATGCTACATGCCTCTAATGTCTCAACACGAATATATCACCAGATTGAGGAATGTTTGGCTATTACTATACAATTCAGAGGTTAGTCAGGCTTGTTGATCTGCCTTCATTTTTTAGGCCTAAATGAGATCACTCACATAGCCTACAGTACATTAACATAACCATCCAATTACTACTGAAAGGAAGTAGGGCTGCAAAGGGTCAGAAATTTTCACGGAAATTTTCCATGGGAAGTTAAGCCTGGGAATCTTGCTTAAATTCATCAACAAACAAACAAAAAGTTAGCTTATAACAGTGAACCTTTTTTTGTGGGATACACAAGGCAATTCTAGGTATTCTGGCATATTTTGGTTGAACAATCCCCAATTCAATGGAATTGCAACCCTCTGCATGCACAGTGTATTCTTCTATCACATGTGTTGTGCACTCTTCCATCACATGTACAGCTGATTCTCAAGGTCTTGCACACTAATGAGATGCTATTGAGCCCACATTACTACACTGTCTTAGCCAAGGACTAAGACAGCTTTCAGGTAAGTTTTGATTACAATACTGGGTGGTTGAATATATTTTATGACATACATGTTTTTTTGTTAACTACTAAATAGTAGCCTGCAGCAAAGTGTGTTTAAATCATTTTGAAGTTGTTACCCATTTCTGCTAGTTAGTTTTTGCTACCATATGGGTTTTAGCTTGCTTGAGCCTGCTAACTGGGTGTTAATTCATTTTAAAACATTTATGTTACAAAGGAGTTGTTTAATCTAACTGCTTAACTATTTATCTGTACATGGAATTGTATTTGGGGGTTTTTTACAACAAAAAAAATTACAATCTTTACAGGAAAATGCCACGGGCACTATCTGATGTGTGAAGACATTTCACTGCAGCTAATGTAGAAGGAAAATCTGTGTACATTTGCAAATACTGTGCCAAATCATATGTGACGAATGCAACAAAGATGCAGAATTATCTGGCCAAGTGCATAAAGTTCCCTCAGCGCTCACAAGAAGCAACCTCTGACAAAAGTCCCGCTACTTCTATTCGAGGGGAAAATGATGAATCAGACACCTTATCAATAGCAACAGCTCATGGTCGTCCTGGAATCAAAAGTGTTTTTGACTCAATGGAGGAATGTAGACAGAGAAATGCTGATGAATGTCTTGCTCATGCTGTGTATGCAACTGGTTCACCTCTGATGCTCAAAGGCAATGTGTATTGGAAGAGATTTCTGAATGTTCTTTGCCCAACATTACACCCCTCCAACCAGACATGCTTTATCTACTAATTTGCTGGATGCAGAGTTCAACAGAGTTCAAGTGAAGGTCAACCAAATCATAGAGAAAGCAGACTGTATTGCAATCATCTCTGATGGGTGGTCGAATGTTCGTGGGCAAGGAATAATTGACTACACCATCTCCACCCCTCAACCAGTATTCTACAAGAGCACAGACACAAGGGACAACAGACACACCGGTCTCTACATTGCAGATGTGCTAAAGGCAGTCATCAATGACCCTGGCCCACAGCAGGAAATTGGACTGAGAACAGACAATGTTGTGAACATGAAGGCTGCTTGGTCTAAAGTGGAGTCCTACCCTTGCATAACACCCATTGGCTGTGCTGCTCATGCATTGAATCTGCTCCTCAAGGACATCATGGCACTGAAAACAATGGACACACCCTACAAGAGAGCCAAGAAAATGGTTAGGTACGTGAAGGGTCATCAAGTTATAGCAGCAATCTACCTCACCAAGAAAAGTGAGAAGAGGGGGTTGTCGAGGACTCCGGCCACCCTGGTCATGGACTGTTCTCTCTGCTGCTGCACGACAAGCCAGTCTGGGTCCAGGAGGATTCTGGACAGCTTCTACCGCCAAACCACAAGACTCCAGGACATCTAGTTAGGTGGCTGCCCCACCGCCACTCTGTTGTCATCTATGCATGGTCACTTTAATTGGCTCTACCTACATGTACATACTACCTCGGCTGGCCAGCAGCCCCACGCATTGACTCTGTAAAGGCGCATGTGACTAATAAAATTTGATTTGAATAAGAGCACCACATTGAAGCTGCCCATCAACACCCGTTGGGGTGGTGTTGTCATCATGTTTGACAGTCTCCTGGAGGGGAAGGAGTCTCTCCAAGAAATGGCCATATCACAGTCTGCCCTGCCCACTTCACTGTTGCTCCAAGCAGAGGAAACTGCAGTTCTGAAATACATCAAAAAGCGTGAAGACTTCTGCCTGAAGCCCATACACACCACTACGTACATGTTGGACCCCAAGCATGCTGGCAAGAGCATCCTGTCTGGTGCAGAGATCAACAAGGCCTATGGTGTCATCAGTACCGTGTCTTGCCACCTAGGCCTGGATGAGGGAAAGGTTCTTGGCAGTCTGGCGAAGTACACTTCCAAGCAAGGGCTTTGGGATGGAGATGCAATATGGCAGTCGTGCCAACATATCTCATCAGCCAACTGTTGGAAGGGACTTGTGTATCTGAGGCTCTTTCCCCTGTTGCCTCCATCATCCTCCAAATCCGACCAACATCAGCCGCCTCAGAGCGCAACTGGTCCTTGTTTGGGAACACACACACCAAAGCATGCAACAGGCTGACCAATACAAGGGTTGAAAAATTGATGGCCATCCTGGCAAATTTTAGGCTTTTTGAGCCTGACAACGAGCCATCGTCAACATGGATGGAAAGTGACAATGAAGATGAGACCTCAGAGTCTGATGTTCAAGAGGTGGACATTGAGGAGGTCCAGTGAGAAGTTTAGTTTCTAGACTATCATTTTACAGATGTATGTTGAAACCGTTTTTGGGAGATGTGATGGATCATTGGGGATCATTCAATTTTCCCTTTTGTTGTTCAGTGAAATCATCTCAAGTGAAGAGTCAACTAAATTCAAGTTAAATTCGGAACTAAATAGTTGTTCTTATTTCTATTGGAAGGATTTAATCATTTGCAATTAAGTCCACTTATGATAAGGTAAAATGTTCATGTTTCTGTCTCCATATGATATGGTAAATATATCCAATGCAAAAAACAAATATTTAAACAGTATTAATATTAATTTGCATATATTTCCATTAATTCCCTTATATTCCCATGGAAAGTTTCCACCTCTGAATATTCCCCAAAATGTGCAACCCTAAAAAGAAGAATATGTATGCTTTTATCCACACAATCCACAGGTTAGTGGGTTACTATACTTCAAGATTGTTTTGATCATGACGACAGGAATATGTTCTGGGTTACCTCAGTAACATTGACGTTATACACTGACTCGTTCACTGAGTTGTGCCCGCACCCACTGTGACGATTAGAATTTCTCCAAACCAAACACCATGGATAGATGGAAGCATTTGCACAAAACTGTAAGCAGGAACCACCGCATTTAACCACAGTAAGGTGACTGGGAACATGGATGAGTACAAACAGTCCAACTATGCCCTCTGTAAGGCAATCAAACAGCCAAAACGTCAGTACAGAGACAAAGTCGAGTCGCAATTCAACTGCTCAGACACGACATGTATTTGGCAGGGAGTTCCGACAATCACGGATTATAAAGGAAAAACCAGCCACGTCGAGGACACCGACACCTTGCTCCAGGACCAGCTAAACACCTTCTTCACCTGCTTTGAGGAAAACACAGTGCTACTGATGGGGGCCACCGCCCCTCAAGAAGTCTGTGAGCTCTCGTTATCCATGGCCGACGTGAGTAAGACATTTAAGCACCTTAACCCTTGCAGGGCTGCAGGCCCAGACGGCATCCCTAGCCGCGTCCTCAGAGCATGTGCAGACCAGCTGGCTGAAATGTTTGTGGACACATTCAATCGCTCCCCATCCAGGTCGGTTGTCCCCCACTTCCTCCAAAATGTACACCATTGTTCATGTAGCCAAGAAAGCAAAGGCAGCCTAACTGAACTAAATGACTATCGCCCCGTAGCACTCACTTCTGTCATCATGAAGTGCTTTCAGAGGCTAGTTAAGGATCATATCACCTCCACCATAGACCCACTACAATTTACATACCACCCCAACAAATCCATGGATGACACAATCGCCATTGCACTGCACACTGCCCTATCCCATCTGGACAAGAGGAATACCTATGTAAGAATGCTGTTCAACTACAGCTCAGCTTTCAACACCATAGTGACCTCCAAGCTCACCACTAAGCCCGGTCTGAACCACGTCCTGTGCAATTGGGTCCTCGACTTCCTGACGAGCCGACTCCAGGTTTTGAAGGTAGCCAACCTCCGCTGATCCTCAACACATGAGCCCCACAAGGGTGCGTGCTCAGCCCTCTCCTGAACTATATTTTCACTTGATCAAGCATGTCTCAACTCAACCACCAAAATGGCAGACGACACAAAATCGAAGAGACAGCCTACAGGCAGGAGGTGAGGGACCTTAGACTTCCCAAATGTGGGACCCACTTCCTCTCTGCTTACCTCATGTCAAAATAAAAGTCCTGCATGTCTGCCATATGTGGACAAAAAAGGGATAACTTGTTTTTGACATGAGGTAAGTAGAGAGGAAGCGGGTCTACAACAGACTCATGTTTGGAAGTCTGTTGAATAACAAAATCCTTTAGATATTTTGTCTCAAATTCCCCCAATCATAATGACCAACCTTCCTGCCTACAGACACAAAGTTGAAATAGCATTGCATTTAACATCTGGCTTCCCACGGAGTGTTTTTATGCAACCCAATCCAATAGAAAGCAACGCTAGTGTATGTAAATACCCCTGCGTTGCTAAAAGCACCTACCGTGGTACAAGGCTAGTTTTGGGTTGGCCGTTGATCATGACTCAGTTCCATTACATTACACATAAGAGTCATTGGACGAAGGCATCTACTGTACAGGGGAGTTTTGTTTAAGAGCTGCGACGCTCGGTCGGAACATTAACAAGCATCGCTTGCAGTACGGTTTTGGTAGCATAAGAACCTTATCAAAAAACAAAAAGGTTCAATTGATACACACCTTTATAGGGTTAGTGTTCCCACACGGCCATATATCCATGTTACAGTGCGTGTTTACGGAAGACAGAGGTGCTAATTAGCATGCTCCGAACAAATGTATTTGTCACATGCGCCGAATACAACAAGTGTAGACCTTACAGTGAAATGCTTACTTACAAGCCCCTAACCAACAATGCAGTTTTAAGAAAATAAAATAGAAAATATAATTATAATAATAATAATTAAAGAGCAGCAGTAAAATAACAATAGCGAGGCTATTTACAGAGGGTACACGTACACCGGTGTTTAACGGAAGAAGGCCGCCAGAAACGTGTTTTCACTGAAAAATACTGTCGGCTGCAAATCTGATAAAGCCGGTAAAGCCGGCGGTCCATAGCTAGCAACTCTACATTGTTATTTGTATTATTTAAACTCCTAATGTTAGGGGTTGGTGGCAGTGTCAACACAGCCCATACATTCACTTACATTAAACATGCCCAAGTGTGGATTGTAATCTGTCCAGGTCCATAAAAAACTATTTTATTAACTAGCTAGTAAAAGTTAAATAGATTCATCCTCGGATACTGACAATGACGATTGGAGTTAGGTAACGTTAGTTGGTTCTATGGCTAGCTAGCTAGATAACGTGAACTAGTACGTTTTATTGTTATATGTCACGCGATTAGCAATCCAACAAACTCTAAACGTAACGGAAAAACATGTTTTAACAAGGACCCGTTTTCAGTAATTCATTTCAGGATAAATTTAAGCAATTGTCGGAGCTTTACTAGCTACACTGCAGTGTTGACAGCAGGGGCTGTTCTGGCTAGCGAGTTAGCCTCAGCGGCTAGCAAGCTAACGGTTAGAAACGGATCTAGAACTGTCGGTTTACGGAAATAACAACATCAGGTTTGGTACTTACAGGTTCAACCCTAGATTTTCTCTCACACGTTTCTAACTTCTGCTTTAATGGTGCGATTAGATGTTAACCAGTTATAACTGCGTCCATGGCCTGTAGCTCATCAGACAAAACAATCACGGAAACGAATTTGGGAAGCCTTAACGAAAGCGACCCTTCAACCGGAAATCATACATATTTCAGCATCAACCATTGCTAATATCAGAGACGGAAGAGGAAGCGAGACACCCCACAGACTGCTTTTTTTTCCCTTAACATGTTTTTTTTTATTATTATTTTTTTTAACACAGGCTGCGTTTTTGTCTTCTGGTTCAATCGAAGTCAATTGACTAAGTAGGCCAGACCCAGCTGATATTGCGTTGATGGGTTGGTTGTTTAGAAACAAAACTTTAGGTTACGACCGTAACCCCGTTCTCTGATAGTATGAGTGAGGTATGTATTCCTCAGAAGCCTTTAAGAAGAGGCCTTTAAGCCAGCCATGATTGGCTGGACGTCGAGACCTGTGTGTCGGGGGAAAGTGTCTATCCTACCCTAAAAGGTCCAAGTCAGCGTCTCTGAGTCTTTCAAAAATAAGCAACACCTAGTCCTCGCACATGCAAAGAGGGTGGTCCAGTGACCTAAAGTTATTTTTCAAGTATTTGTTTCGGTATTTCACTTATGGGAAAACGGACTCCTGTATTGCCAGACAAGCTTATCCTGACGACCGACTGCCCTGTGCGATATATCACACAAATGGGCTTTGCCACTAGAAGATCCAACACGTAAAACAGTATGCGCCAGGGTCGGTGCAGTGACATCGAGCCTATAAAACTTTGCAAATGTATGAGGTGAAGTCCAACTCGCTGCTGAGCAAATATCTTGGATAGATATGCCCAAAAATAAATCGCAGAACGTAGCCATTCCTCTAGTGCAGTGGTTCCCAAACTCTTTACAGTCGTGGCCAAAAGTTTTGAGAAGGACACAAATATTAATTTCCACAAAGTTTGCTGCTTCAGTGTCTTTAGACATTTTTGTCAGATGTAACTATGGAATACTGAAGTATAATTACAAGCATTTCAAAAGTGTAACAGGCTTTTATTGACAATTACATGAAGTTGATGCAAAGAGTCAATAGTTGCAGTGTTGACCCTTCTTTTTCAAGACCTCTGCAATCTGCCCTGGCATGCTGTCAGCCCATTCTTGCTTAATCAATGCTTGGAATTTGTCGGAATTTGTCAGAATTTGTGGGGTTTTGTTTGTCCACCCACCTCTTGAGGATTGACCACACGTTCTCAATGGGATTAAGGTCTGGGGAGTTTCCTGGCCATGGACACAAAATATTGATGTTTTGTTCCACGAGCCACTTAGTTATCACTTTTGCCTTATGTCAAGGTGCTCCATCAACTGGAAAAGGCATTGTTTGTCACCAAACTGTTCCTGGGTGGTTGGGAGAAGTTCCTCTCGGAGGATGTGTTGGTACCATTCTTTATTCATGGCTGTGTTCTTAAGGCAAAATTGTGAGTGAGCCTACTCCCTTGGCCAAGAGGCAACCCCACACATGAATGGTCTCAGGATGCTTTACTGTTGGCATGACACAGGCCTGATGGTAGTGCTCACCTTGTCTTCTCCATACAAGCTTTTTTTCTGGATGCCCCAAACAATCGGAAAGGGGATTCATCAGAGAAAATGACTTTACCGCAGTCCAATCTCTGTACCTTTTTCCTGGAGAGAAGTGGCTTCTTTGCTGCCCTTCTTGACACCAGGCCATCCTCCAAAAGTTTTTGCCTCACTGTGCATGCAGATGCACTCACACCTGCCTGCTGACATTCCTGAGCAAGCTCTGTACTGGTGGTGCCCCAATCCCGCAGCTGAATCAACTTTAGGAGACAGTCCTGGCACTTGCTGGACTTTCTTGGGCACCCTGAAGCCTTCTTCACAACAATTGAACCGCTCTCCTTGAAGTTCTTGATAATCCAATAAATGGTTGATTTAGGTGCAATCTTACTGCCAGCAATATCCTTGCCTGTGAAGCCCTTTTTGTGCAAAGCAATGATGACGGCACTGGTTTCCTTGCAGGTAACCATGGTTGACAGAGGAAGAACAATGATTCCAAGAACCACCTTCCTTTTGAAGCTTCCAGTCTGTTATTCGAACTCAATCAGCATGACAGAGTGATCTCCAGCCTTGTCCTCATCAACACTCACACCTGTGTTAACGAGAGAATCACTAACATGATGTCAGCTGGTCTTGTGGCAGGGCTGAAATGCAGTGGAAATGTTTTTTTGGGATTCAGTTCATTTGCATGGCAAAAAGGGACTTTGCAATGAATTGCAATTCATTTGATCACTCTTCATAACATTCTGGAGTATATGCAAATTGTCATCATACAAACTGAGGCAGCAGACTTTGTGAACATTTATTTGTGTCATTCTCAAAACTTTTGGCCACGACTGTATTGTCCCATACCCCTTCAAACATTCAACCTCCAGCTGCGTACCCCCTCCAGCACCAGGGTCAGCGCATTCTAAAATGTGTTTTTTTGCCATCATTGTAAGCCTGCCACACACTAAACGATACATTTATTAAACATAAGAATGAGTGAGTTTTTGTCACAACCCATCTTGTGGAAGGTGACAAAGAGCTCATATAGGACTAGACAAAACTCACCCTTCTCCCGTTGGAAAATATACATGGACTGTTTGAAAATGTGAAGAAATAAAAAAATATATAAATATATATATACAGTGCCTTGCGAAAGTATTCGATCCCCTTGAACTTTGCGACCTTTTGCCACATTTCAGGCTTCAAACATAAAGATATAAAACTGTATTTTTTTGTGAAGAATCAACAACAAGTGAGACACAATCATGAAGTGGAACGACATTTATTGGATATTTCAAACTTTTTTAACAAATCAAAAACTGAAAAATTGGGCGTGCAAAATTATTCAGCCCCCTTAAGTTAATACTTTGTAGCGCCACCTTTTGCTGCGATTACAGCTGTAAGTCGCTTGGGGTATGTCTCTATCAGTTTTGCACATCGAGAGACTGAAATTTTTTCCCATTCCTCCTTGCAAAACAGCTCGAGCTCAGTGAGGTTGGATGGAGAGCATTTGTGAACAGCAGTTTTCAGTTCTTTCCACAGATTCTCGATTGGATTCAGGTCTGGACTTTGACTTGGCCATTCTAACACCTGGATATGTTTATTTTTGAACCATTCCATTGTAGATTTTGCTTTATGTTTTGGATCATTGTCTTGTTGGAAGACAAATCTCCGTCCCAGTCTCACAGGTCTTTTGCAGACTCCATCAGGTTTTCTTCCAGAATGGTCCTGTATTTGGCTCCATCCATCTTCCCATCAATTTTAACCATCTTCCCTGTCCCTGCTGAAGAAAAGCAGGCCCAAACCATGATGCTGCCACCACCATGTTTGACAGTGGGGATGGTGTGAGCTGTGTTGCTTTTACGCCAAACATAACGTTTTGCATTGTTGCCAAAAAGTTCAATTTTGGTTTCATCTGACCAGAGCACCTTCTTCCTCATGTTTGGTGTGTCTCCCAGGTGGCTTGTGGCAAACTTTAAACGACACTTTTTATGGATATCTTTAAGAAATGGCTTTCTTCTTGCCACTCTTCCATAAAGGCCAGATTTGTGCAATATACGACTGATTGTTGTCCTATGGACAGAGTCTCCCACCTCAGCTGTAGATCTCTGCAGTTCATCCAGAGTGATCATGGGCCTCTTGGCTGCATCTCTGATCAGTCTTCTCCTTGTATGAGCTGAAAGTTTAGAGGGACGGCCAGGTCTTGGTAGATTTGCAGTGGTCTGATACTCCTTCCATTTCAATATTATTGCTTGCACAGTGCTCCTTGGGATGTTTAAAGCTTGGGAAATCTTTTTGTATCCAAATCCGGCTTTAAACTTCTTCACAACAGTATCTCGGACCTGCCTGGTGTGTTCCTTGTTCTTCATGATGCTCTCTGCGCTTTTAACGGACCTCTGAGACTATCACAGTGCAGGTGCATTTATACGGAGACTTGATTACACACAGGTGGATTGTATTTATCATCATTAGTCATTTAGGTCAACATTGGATCATTCAGAGATCCTCACTGAACTTCTGGAGAGAGTTTGCTGCACTGAAAGTAAAGGGGCTGAATAATTTTGCACGCCCAATTTTTCAGTTTTTGATTTGTTAAAAAAGTTGGAAATATCCAATAAATGTCGTTCCACTTCATGATTGTGTCCCACTTGTTGTTGATTCTTCACAAAAAAATACAGTTTTATATCTTTATGTTTGAAGCCTGAAATGTGGCAAAAGGTCGCAAAGTTCAAGGGGGCCGAATACTTTCGCAAGGCACTGTGTATATATATATATATTTTTTTTGTTAAAAATGTTAATCACATTTTTATTTGGCGTACCCCCACAGCATTGCGCGTACCCCAGTTTGGGAATACCTTCTCTAATGGAATGAGCCTATAGGCCAGTAGGAGACTGAAGACCCTTACTTGTCCTTTTTCTAATAATTCCTGTACAAATGACAGGATTACCGGGACAGAGCACTGGAATGACACTGTCTGTGTTTTAATGCACCATTCCTCAAATACAAGCCATTTACAATTATAAAGGGACCTGGTGGATGAGGCTCTAGCACTCTGAATTGTCAAATTACATTTTGGGGAAGCCCGACATTGTTCAAGTTGAACCATTCATGGGCCAGGCCCAGAGCGCCAACCGTTCTGGTTGAGGATGGAAAATCTACCCTCGCGCCTGGCACAGTAGGTCGCGACGCAGGGGGGGGCCACGAATGAACGCATAGTAGTTGAGTGATCTCCACTAACCACTATTTCTCTGGCCAATGTGGGGCTATTAGTATGAGAGATAGACCCTTCTCCCGCATCCTGGCTAGGGTGGGGGAAATCAGGGCTAGTGGGGGGAATGCATACAGGAGGATGCGTGACCACCCGTGTGCCAATGCGTCCACACCCATCGTTGCATCCCGATCCCTCACGGAAAAGAACAGTGAACACGGAGTATTCTCCATTGATGCATAAAGATTTGCTGGCATGCCAAAGTGCATCCAAGCCTGATTGGCTACCTCTGGGGGGAGCTTCCACTCTCCGTATAGAGGGTTCCCCCTGGAAAATAAATCTGCAACCAGATTCAGTACTCCCGGTACATGAGTAGCTCTCAGTGACTGGAGATGCACACTGCTCCACATAATCAGTCTGTGTGCCAGTGTGTGTAAGTGAGGGGATCGCACTCCCCCTTGTCTGTTTATGTAAGCCACAACAGTGGTATTGTCTGTTCTGACTAGAACATGACGACCCTCCAGAAATGGGAGGAATTACTTTAATGCTAGGGACACTGCACGGAGTTCCAGGCCGTTTATGTGAGTAGATCGGAGATGGGGTCCCCACACCCCATTGACTGTTCTGCCCTCGTGGGTCGCACCCCAACCCAAGAGATGAGTCTGTTGTGACTACGTTTCTGGATAAAATCTGGGCACCCTGTGACAGAAACGTACGGTGTCTCCAGGAGGGCAGTGCTACCATGCAGTCTATAAGATCTGTACACGGTGATGTTTGTGGCATATTGGGGTCAGACCTAGAGAAGAGACCCAGCCTTGAAACCCTCTCATATGCAAACGTCCTAATGGGATGACTACTGATGCATCAACCAGCGGCTTTCAGTAGACGCAGGTTGACGTCTGTGGCAATATAGATCTCATCCCACAGACCTGGCTCCGGTGACCGCTAGCTCCTCCTGTAGCTCAGCCAAGGTATGCCATGGAGGCGGTGCTGAGAGCCCTTACCGCTGTGGCGACTGATCTGTAGACCTTCTCTGTCGCAAAGGACTGGAAGCACCCGTACTTGTAAGGTGGGGCCAGTCAAGGTCATGGAGGACTTCTGGCTAGGGTGTAGATGGGAAGCCACAAAGGGGTTCGATGGGGGGTATGTAGGCAAGCCCAATCCCCACCATGTCAACACAGTCCATCACCGACCCACCTTGGACAGGGTACTTGGAGGAGAAAGGTGTACTCCAGGTACGGGTAACCTCTTCCAGGCATTCTGGGAAGACTGGTAGTAATTGCCTGTTTTCCCATTTTATTTTTGGGTAGCCGCTTACCTCGTAGCGGGACGTGGTTGTCGCTGCTAATACATTTGGCCAGGGAATCACTAGTTTATTCGCAGAGCGCTTGCACACGTCATGCAGGTTCACACCAGGAACTGGTGGGGATGGCGCCCCGCCTGCGTGACCGGTTTCAGATTCCCCGGCAGGAGGCTTGATGGCCTGGCCTGACGGGGATGAATGAGTCTTTGTCTCCATTTGATGATTCTGAAAGGAGGCTGTCGCAAAACCCTGTGGAGTCGTTATCATCTCCAATCAGGAAACCTGGCAGGGAGGCCTCAAGGTCATTGCTGGAGTCCTCCAACAGACGGGCAATGGCATCGAGCTGGTCGCCCCAACTAGCATTAGCCGTCAATCCACGATTCCACGTTGGGATATCCATCGCCTCTGGTGAGCCATCGGGGACGCCGGCCTCCATGTTAGGGCCCTGTTGACTCTGTGATGGAGGCTCTTCACATTGAAGAGGGCACAGCGTTGACAGTTGCCAGGGGAGTCTAAGGCTTCCTGGGCATGTTGCAGCCCAAGGCAAGCGGAGTGGGTGTCTTTGGGCGATATCTTGTTTCCACAAGAGCAGATTTGTGCCAGGAGCTTCTCCTTGTTTGGGGTGGGAGATGCTTTTGTTGTCATAGCTTGGATGCTATGTTTTTAGCTGTCAGAAAAAAAATAGAGTTGTAGGCTAGTCCGATAGCTAGCGATTAGTGGGTTATGTGCGACGGTGGCACTCGGTGTGATGGCCGCATACCGTTTTCAAAACAACAGGTTAGAAAAGATAGCTTGGTGTAGCTATCAAAAATGTTTCTTGTCGAAGTAAAACCACAAAAGCTAGCTAGTGTGGTGGCTTGCTTGCTAACGACTTGTTGCTGTTTGGATACAGCTAACTTGGTTGTGAACAGGTTAGCCGTGTCACAGCTGTACCCGTTCCTCCCTCAAATAATTTCCTCTAACTATGGTGAAGGAAAAGGAAAATTGTGACCACCACACAGTCCCGAGAATAGCGCCCGGTGAGCGAGTTCTGGAAAATGCAGTCGTGTCGAGGTAAGTTTTATGATGAAAAGCAATAAGAGGTGCTTGAATGACTCAGAGATGCTGCATTGGACCTTTTATAGGGTAGGAGGGACACTCTTCCCCGAGGTGCATGTCTCGACATCCATCCAATCAAGGCAGGCGAAGTGTAATAAAGGCTTCTGATGAATACGCTGGGGGCATATCCCATTAGTGAAATACTTGAAAGAAAGTTGCGCACGCGTCAGTTATGTGGCAAAACAGACAGGGTTGGCTTGAATTCCTGACAACATATAAACTATATTTTGTCTCCAATGTTTGTTGAAAACAAATACATTTGCACAATGAGCACTTGTTGTCTCTCAAATACATAGTTACAGTTATTGGTTGGTTAGCTAGCTTGCACAATTTTTTTCCATTTTCCATATTAGCATAGATGTGACGAAAGTCAAAACACCTCAAAACAAGATATGCTATCAAGAACAAGATCAAAATTACAGCTGCAAGCAGAGTAGCCAGGGTTCAAGCTGTGGGCCCACCATGCCACCATCAGGACAATTGGTCACATCGTCCTAGGATGAGCTACTTCTTTACACCTTACTATGCTTGAATAAGGAATGGCGCCGGTGGAGATGGCTGCCGTTTTACAGACTCCTAACCAGTTGTGCTATTTGGTGTGTTCTCGCGTTGTTTGTAACTTATTTTGTACGTAATGTTTCTGCCACCGGCTCTTATGACCGAAAAGAGCTTCTGGGTATCAAAACAGCAATTACTCAGTTCGAACTGGACAAAGATTTTTCTTTAATGAGTCGGACGCAAAGGATTTACTCCAGATACCTGACAAGGCCCAAATCCCCGTTATTCGCATGAAGAGAATCCGCCGATACAGGGCACACAGGTCCGGGTGCCTTGTGAGAATTAGTTTGCTAGTGGGTAACCCGCCTCTACCATCTGTCCTATTGGCCAACGTGCAATCATTGGAGAATAAACTGGATGAGTACCGTTCAAGACTATCCTACCAACAGGACATTAAAAACGGAAATATCTTATGTTTCACCGAGTCGTGGCTGAACGACAACATGGATAATATACATTTGGCTGTTTTCTCCGTGCACCGACAAGACAGAACAGCTGCCTCTGGTAAGACAATGGGTGGCGGTCTCGAGGTTTTGCTCAGCTGAGGAAGGGTATCTCTTGATAAGCTGTAGACCACACTATTTACCAAGAGAGATTTCGAAGCTGTGTATTTACCACCACAAACCAATGCTGGTACTAAGATCACACCCAAGAAGCTGTATAAAGCCAGGCGGCACTCCTAGTGGCCGGGGACCTTAATACAGGGAAACTTAAATCCGTTTGACCTCATTTCTACCAGCATGTTACATGTGCAAAAAAAGGGAAAAAACATTCTAGACCACCTTTATTCGACACACAGAGACGCATACAAAGCTCTCCCTCGCCCTCCATTTGGCAAATCTGACCATAATTCTATCCTCCTGATTCCTGCTTACAAGCAAAAACTAAAACAGGAAGTACCGGCAACGATGATACAGCCTATAGGGATGAGGTCAGAGACCTGGAAGTGTGGTGCCAGGACAACAACCTCTCCCTCGACGTGAGCAAGACAAAGGAGATGATTGTGGAAAAGGAAAAGGAGGACCGAGCACACCCCCATTCTCATCAACAGTGCTGTAGTGGAGCAGGTTGAGAGCTTCAAATTCCTTGGTGTCCACATCACCAATAAACTATCATGGTCCAAACACACCAAGACAGTTGTGAAGAGGGCACGACAATGCCTATACCCCCTGAGGAGAATGAAAAGGTTTGACATGGATCTTCAGATCCTCAAAAAGTTATACAGCTGCACCATAGAGAGCATCCTGAATGGTATGGAAACTGCTTGGCCTCCGACCGCAAGGTACTACAGAAGGTAGTCTGTACGGCCCAGTACATAACTGGGGCCAAGCTTCCTGTCATCCAGGACCTCTTTACCAGGCGGTATCAGAGGAAGGCCCTAAAAATTGCCAAAGACTCCAGCCATCCTAGTAATAGACTGTTCTCTCAGCTACCATACGGCAAGCGGTCCCGGAGCGCCAAGTCTAGGTCCATAAGGATTTCTACCCCCAGCCATAAGACTGCTGAACAGCTAATCAAATGGCTACCCAGACTATTTGCATTGACACCACCCCCTTTTTTACGATGCTGCTACTCACTGTTTATTATCTATTATCTATGCTTAGTCACTTTACCCCTACCTATACGTACTGTAAATATTACCTCAATTCCCTCGACTAACCTGTGCCCCCGCACCTTGACTCGGTACCGGTACCCCCTGTATATAGCCTTGTTATTGTTATTTTATTGTTGCTCTTTTATTTTTTACTTTAGTTTATTTAGTAAATATTTTTCTTAATTCTTATTTTTCTAAAAACTGCATTGTTGGTTAAGGGCTTGTAAGTAAGCATTTCACGGCGCATTTGACAAATAACATTATTTGAGTTGATTTGACAATTATCAGCAGTTGAAATCATGACGTTGATTACTTTAAACGTCTTCTCCAGAACCGCTTGACCGATTGCCACCAAATTTGGTCTATAGTATCTATGGATGAACACCTTCAAACACATTTTCCAAGAATCTAGCTAAAACAATGTGGTCGCTATGAGCCAATGAGTTTGTATGAATGGTTTTCCCTTTCCGACAGCGCCACAATGTGGCCAAACTCAGCCACACTTTACAGGTTAGTTAGAGTCATATAATTGAGTCAAACAGATCAAGACATCTAAATATGTGCCCGTTATAGCACCACCGTGTGGTCGATCTAAAGGTGCTTGCATATGTTGAGTGTTGACACTGTTTGCAACATGTGTACCAAACGTGAGTGATTTATAGGCATTTATGTGCGAGACCACACCCACATGAATGTTTATTGGTCAATAACGGCCATTTTGTTTTTGGTATAAGTCTGGAAAATATTGCGTTGAGAGATCTTGGTCCATAGATGCCACATATCAAGTTTTGAGCAGATCGGTCATTTGATGCCAGAGTGCCATTTTAAGTGGCAGAAAATCCATCATGGGTCCTTAATGGGTCCTTCAGACAAATGTGTTCCTTGTGAGAATGACCTATGTACTGATTTTCATGATTCTAGCTCAAACAGGGTAAAATTAGACATATTGCCTTCGGATGAGCTACTTCTGTACTGTTTACCACACTTGCCAAATTTCAGAACTCAACATACAAACGATACATCAGAACTCAAAATCAAACTGACCCTGCAAAATAATATGATTTTGATGTATTTTGGACTATTTTCAATGCTGTTAACTACTTTAAACGTTTTCACCTCCAGAATCGCTCGACCGATTGGCAACACATTTGGTACATAGCATCTATGGATGAACATCTTTAAACACACTATTGTCCAAGATTCTAGCTGAAACAATATGGCTGCCAAGAGGCAACAAGCTTGAGTGAATGTTTTTTCCTGTCCAACAGCGCCACAATGTGACCAAACTCAACCCTATTTTACAGGTTAGCTAGACTCACACCCTTGAGCATTTGTGCCAAATTTCATCAGATCAAGAGATATAAAAATGTGCCCAACGTGTGGTAGATATGAATGTGCTTGCATATGTACCACATTTCATTAAACATACGAATATCTGTGGCTGATTTACAGTATATGCATTTATGTGACAGACCGCACCCACGTGAATGTTTATTGGTCATGTTGTTTGACATACTATCCTGGATGTGTTTACAGACCTTGGTCCATAGATACCATATATCAAGTTTCGTGAAGATCGGTCATTTGGTGAAAGAGGAGTAGCATTTGAACTGTTTTTCTGAAAATTCTAAATGGTGGACCTTGTGGGTTCTTGAGGCAAATTTGTTCCTTGTGAGGAGATGGACCCACAGTATGTACCACATTTTATGACTAGGTCACACAGGGTTAGGGGCATGGCCTTTCAAAGTTTGCATTTTCAATCGCTTGTTTTTGGCCTACCATGTTGTCAATTGTCATGGCATTGCATGGGAGGGTGTGGCTTTTGTCCCTTTACCATCATGCCAGGTTGCACCCTCCTGGGACTTACCTTCTCACGAAAATGTGCATGTGAATTTCGGCTTTACAGAAGAAGATTAAAAAGAAGAATGAACCGGAACAAAAACAATAGGGTTTCACCAGCTTCGCTGCTTGAACCCCTAACTAGCTGAAACGATCCACCAATGATTCCCTATATGGCATCTTCTTGTCATTAACCACGTTTCCACTCAATTGTTATGCAAGAAAAGTCATACCGGGCTTCCGAGTGGCGAAGCGGTCTAAGGCACTGCATCTCCGTGCTAGAGGTGTCACTACAGTCCCTGGTTCGATTCCAGTCTGTATCACAACCGGCCATGATTGGGAGTCCAATAGGGTGGCAGACAATTGGTCCAGCGTTAGGGTTTGGCCTGTGCAGGCCGGCATTGTAAATAAGAATTTGTTCTTAACTGACTTGCCTAGTTAAATAACGGTAAAATAACACTGTCATGACAGCTGTGATGGAAATAGGAAGTTTCGGTAAAATAGTATAAATGCCGACACATAATTTGTTCGTTTGACATGGTGGGATCTTTTTGTGTCGGTAATTAATTATATGAGAATTCTGCCTTTATGCGCAAATATTGACATAATAACCATCATATTGAAGTAAACTTGGAGTCACGAGATGGTATGGCGTGTGGCCTCCCACTGCGACTCTTGAAATCATGCCGTTTATTAGGCTGCAGATTAAATACATTGGGGTGGTGAACGTGCACGATGATGAGCTTGATGCTCATTTCCAATAAATATTGAGGTTCTTATTCTGGTGACGTGATGATGGATGCTTGACTGCTTTTTGACAAATAAAAATATTCTCGCTCTTATCCATAATAATGTCATCATGTAAACTAGCCTCCCCGCACCGTATCTGCGATCCGTTGGCTAGAGCGCACGTAAAACCAGAGTAGGCACATTTGCTATTTAACGCAACCGTTTTTGTGGCAAAACTATCCGTAGAGGTGAAAATCAGATGCAAACAATTAACTTTAGATTTTTATTCGGTACATGAACACGAAAAAGTACATTTTGGTTACACTATGTCATCAAGCAATAATTTCTAAAAGCAACAAATCCGTTTGTTGGAAACACCACTGGTGGGAAAATTCAAATTTTTCCACCAGCAGATTTTTGAATATTCGCATGAAAGTATTTTGCCAATTGGATGGAAACCTAGCTATTGTTACGAACTATCTGGCCACACAGAATCACAAGACCCAGACTTTTGACCCCTTGAAGCGTGCGCATCTTAATTTATCCACCATCTTTGATAAAATATAGTCAATGAACAAAAATATAAACACAACACGTAAAGTGTTGGTCTCATGACCTGAAATAAAAGATCCCAGAAATTTTCCACATTAACAAAAAGCATATTCTTATCTCGAATTGTGTGCACAAATTTGTTTACATCCCTGTTTGTGAGCATTTCTCCTTTGCCAAGATAATCCATCCACCTGACAGCTGTGGCATATTGAGAAGCTGATTAAACAGCATGATCATTACAGGTGCACCTTGTGCTGGAGATAATAAAAGGCCACTCTAAAATGTGCAGTTTTGTCACACAATGCCACAGATGTCTCAAGTTTTGAGGGACTGCAATTGGCATGCTGACTGCAGGAAATGTTTGTTAATTTCTCAACCATAAGCTGCCTCCAAAGTCATTTTTAGAGAATTTGGCAGTAAGTACAACTGGCCTCACAACCGCAGACGTGAATGGCGTCGTGTGGGCGAGCAGTTTGCGTTGTGAACAGAGTGCCCCATAGTAGTGGTGGGGTTATGGTATGGGCAGGCATAAGCTACAGACAATGAACAATGGCAATTTGAATGCAGAAATACCGTGACAATATCCTGAGACCTATTGCTGTGCCATACATCCGCCGCCATCACCTCGTGTTTCAGCATGATAATGCACGTCACCATGTCACAAGGATGTGTACACAATTCCTAGAAGCTAAAAATGTCCCAGTTCTTCCATGGCCTACATACTCACAAGACATGCCATCAATTGAGCATGTTTGGTATGCGCTGGATCGATGTGTACAACAGCATGTTCCAGTTCCCGCCAATATCCAGCAACTTCACACAGCCATTGAAGAGTGTGACAACATTCCACAGGCCACAATCAACACCCTGATTAACTATGTGAAGATGTACCGCTGCATGAGGCAAATGGTGGTCACACCAGATACTCACTGGTTTTCTGATCCACACCCCTACTTTCTTTTTTTAAAGGAAGCTGTGACCAACAGATGCATATTTGTATCCCCAGTCATGTGAAATCCATAGATTAGGGCCTAATGAATTTATTAAAATGTACTGATTTCCTTACTGTATGAACAGTAACTCAGTAGAATCTTTGAAATTGTTGCATGTATATTTTTCAGTATAGATTTTACAACCAAACCAAAAATTACAAAGCTGGAACTAGAGCACCCATGGGAAAACTGCCCTTTGAATTTCTTAAGAAAAAAAAGGCACCCAAAGGTTCTGTGCCATGATAATGTAGTTAGGCTAATGATAGGTAAAATAATATTTTATGATGGCTATTCCATGGTCTAAGCATGAGACCAACTGGGTTTGAAAATGTGTCATCTGCACAACGCAGAATTGTTAGCCCGCTAAGCTAAAGCCTATTGGCATTACCTTGGGAGAGAAAACCATTGACATGTTCAGTGTTTATATGTGTGCAAATATATATTTTTGATAAACTAGGGGGGCCAACCTGATTGGGTGTGACAGAATATTCAGGTTTTAGTTGATATAGTAAGTGAAACCTGGTACATTATAATTCCACTGTATTTGTTTTTTGCCCAGACTGTGGCCCTGTCCAGAAACAACACAGCTCCTACCCCTTCATGATTAATGTAAATACAAAATAATTTGATAGGTGTAAGCAACATGGTATTCAATCCAAGCTGATACTAAACATACAGTACATGGTGATACTAGATAATTATTTTTAGCACTAGTATGCCATCTACTGATGCTTGTCTGTCCAAATCATTCACTTCCACAGAGGACTCAGCAGTTTAAATGCATCTTATTGTCAGGTTTTGGGGAAATGAGGCTATTATCTGGCCTAGTAAGTAATTTGTACAACTTAAAGACCACATAGTGTGGTGTTAATCTATTTTTTTTTTTTAAATGGTTTTAATCATTTTAGTGTAGTACAGGTACGGCAGTGCATGAGTAAGTAGCCTTGCACGAGCCTTGGCTTGTCCAAGCCGGAACAGCTCATAGCCTCTTGCCCTAAGTGCCAAGCAGAGACGCATCAGGTCCCATTTTTACAGTCTTTGGTATGACTTGGCCGGGGATCAAATTCACAAACTTCCAATCTCAGGGTGGCAACACTAACCACAAGGCCACTGAGTTGATGGAAGAATCCGGTAGCCGTAACCAATCCCTAGTAGTTATACTCAAACATATTTAGTGACATTTAAGTTGAAGCATTGATGGCCAAGATGCAGGACAGCAACCAGAGGCAGGATATCTTTTATTTGAAATAAGTTCCTTTCTTTTTGCATAAGTGAAAAATGCACTCAAACAGCCACCTGAGGGAAGTCTACATCTTTAAATAAAAAACAAGCAAAGTGTACATTTTTAGTACAAAATTGTCTTAAAAAATTGCACAGATTGTGTATAATATATATATATATTCATATTTTCCATTTTAAACAAACTTTAAAAGAAAGGCTCAGAAAGTAAACAAAATCCACCAAATGAAAAATAAAAACATTTTCCCTAGAATTTAAAGCTGAGGAAACTTGAGACCCTGTTTTCATTTCTGTATCCAGCATAAATATACATATCCTTATATATATATATATATATAATTTTTCCAATCTCTGTGCTATTGTTTGACCAGAAAATCAAAACCTATTGCAAAGTAGTTAAGTCCTACTATAAAACATGGGGGGAGAAACAAAGGTTGTTTCATTTCAACAGGTTATGCAAAAGTCTTACATCAACTTTTACATCAAGTGACATTGTAACAGAAGTAATTGGAATCCCTGGTTTTATGAGTTCACTTTTTCTCAAATTGTGTGTATTTGTGTTCCAAAAAACATCAATCCAGTTTTGCTTATCACCAGAACACATTTCCCTGACATTAGAACTGAGCGCTGTGGCGGTTGGAGACGCTCAGCGCCGGTATGGATGGAAGCCCGTTACGTTGTGATTCTGCACACGAGCAAAAACGGCTGCTGCAGCCTGGGGTCCCACTGCCGGTTGTGCTGTTGGTGCCCCGTAAGAGGCAGTCTGCTGGCTGGGGTCTGCGAAAGTATGCCCAAACCCACTCAGGTCCTGACCATAACCTGTGAGGGTGGGTAGGTGGAGAACAGGGAAGAGAGGTTCATTATCAGGATCGTAAATGGTATTAAGTGAAAGTCCCTTATTTGACCTATAATAAATTCATTGATCATAGTTTCAGGGCCTTCTAATGTTCATGTTAAATATTGTATTCCTTCCATCGTGAGCCTCCATGAACCTACATTCAGAGTTTGGTTAGCCAATTAGGAATGGGCGCTTCCAGTGTAAATCAATTGACTTATAATTGAGGATTCAAAGATGTAATCTGAACTCTTGTGAAAGGCATAAACAAAAGGAAAACAGTATAACAAATACTTAATCAGTTTTCAGTCACACAAGCACACACATTCTTTTTCCAGACACTGGATGGCACCATCTCCCTGCAATCCACTGTAGTCAGAGAAGCAGGGAACTGCATAGACATTCAGTGAAGACAGGTCTGAACAGTTCCAACTCATGTCGGACAGTACAGAATAACAAAAACATTTATGAAATGAAACAATAGAAATGGTATAATACAAGGCTGCAAGAAAGAATTAAGAAGAGCTAATAGCAGAGGGGCTAATATGACCAAAGAAATCAAATATAAATTGGGTATTCGTTCACCAGCCAGAAGTTATTTTTTTCTTCATACAAAAGTCCCTTAGATTATCATCATTCTTTTAGCTGTCATAAGGAGATGGCATATGAAAAACAACAAGTGAATTGACTGCCATCACATTGAATAACAGAGCAAAATAACAGAGAGCAAGAGAAAAAGTAAACAATGTTGAACATAGTACACCACGAACACATTTTGCCAATTAGATCATCCCCCTTTTAACAGCAAAGCTATGCAGAGAGAGAGTGGACAAAGTGAGGACGCAGGTGTTGTTAGTATAACAAACTACAGCTACTACAGGAAATGAGGTGTAACACTGTTAGATGGAATATTCATACCTTGAGATATGGACAAAAATAACTCAACCTCAAGTCAATGAATACTGTAGCTGTATTTTAGTATACTCTAGAACAGTGGTATTCAAAGTCAGGGTCGTGGGGGAACAAAAGGTCATGTGTAGAGATTATTGTATGGAACAATATACAAATGTTTTTGAGAAGGAATTAGAAAATGTATTTATTGGTTTATTTTCATTTTGATAAGAGATGAAAACGAATAGAAGATTATTTGTTGATGTAAAATTTTAACGTTAACCATTTTAAGGCTGTGTCATTATTTGGGGTGGGGTCGTGAGAAATTCTTGGGGGAAACATTGGGTCCACAGAAATTCTGGTGGAAAAAAATGAGGTGCCCGCTGAAAAAGTGACTACCACTGGTCTAGGAGTATGTACTTTGTATGCACAAACATACCAAAGTACATGCAGGGGAAAAGTATGCAAGGGAACATTAAAGTTGCAGTTATGTCTATGTACCGAACTGTACTTTTGGTGGTTGGAAAAGACGATGCTCACACCTACCTGCACTACTTCCTCCCTGCACATCCTGACCATTACTGTGAGAAGGACGCGTTGGTCCGTAGGAAGAGGGCTCCTGAGGGTAGTTACCCAGGCCTATCAGGGAGACGAGGAGACTACGTTGACTGAACCCAGATAGAGAGTCTACTTTACTTTAAAATGGTCCCCTTCTTAGACCTGCCACCTGGGGCTTGGCTTAAATTAACACTTATTACACTCTCTCTGACTGCTGTGAGACTCCTGCTAAAATCAGTGCACACATCCTTATTACACTCTCTCTGACTACTGTGAGACTCCTGCTAAAATCAGTGCACACATCCTTATTACACTCTCTCTGACTACTGTGAGACTCCTGCTAAATCACATACATCTTGAATTAGAAACACATGGGGTAGATGGGCTACTTGCTAATGCCCTTTGCTGCCTGTGGCTATGGTTACTGTACTAAATTATTCTAAAATCAGGCGGCTGACACTAATGGTTAAGAGCAGGATGGGTATGCAAAGCACAAGCATGAAACACCGAACAAGATGGGAATCTCACACCTGACAGTTACAGGGAAATATACAATTTATATAGTCAAATATAAATTATGGTAGAATATAGATATACACACACAGTGACCAGTTTATTAGGTACACCACCCTGTTCACAAAAATGGTTATCTCCTACAGACAGTGAGTCATGTGGCAGTGGCTTGCTATATAAAGCAGGCAGACAGGCATCGGGGCATTCAGTTACTGTTCGATTGAACTTTAGAATTAGCAAAATGAGTGACCTAAGCGACTTTGGGCGTGGCATGATCATTGGTGCCAGTATCTCAGAAGCAGCCGCCCCCTATGGCTTTTAACGCACCACAGTGTCTAAGGTTTACCAATAATAGTGCGACAAACAAGAAAACATCCAGTCAGCGTCAGTCCTGTGGACAAAAACAGCTCCTTGATAAGAGAGGTCGAAGAAGAATGGCAAGAATCATGCAAGCTAACAGGTGGGCCACAAACAGACAAATAATGGAACAGTACAACAGTGGTGTGCAGAAGAGCATCTTGGAACACACAACTTGTCAGTCCTTGTCATGGATGGGCTGTTGCAGCAGACGACCACACCAGGTTCCAATCCTATCAGCTAAAAACAAGAAGCGGCTCCAGTGGGCACGTGATCACCAACATCGGACAATTGAGGAGTGGAAAAACGTTGCCTGGTCCGACGAATCCCGGTTCCTGTTGCGCCATGCGGTCAGGATTTGGCGTAAGCAGCATGAGTCCATGGCCCCATAATGCCTGGTGTCAACGGTACAGCTGGTGGTGGTGTAATGTTGTGGGGAATGTTTCCTGACACACGTTAGGTCCCTTGTTACCAATTGAGCAACATTTGAACGCCACACCTTGTAGAATCCATGCCCCAAAGAATATGGCTGTTCTGGAGGCAAAGAGGGGACAGACCCGGTACTAGATGGATGTACCTAATAAACTGGCCACTGAGTGTATACAGTCTTGAAGAGCTATACACTAAGAGATATTAACAAAGCAATATATCCAAGTCTGTGTCTCCCCATTGTATTTTGTTTACGAAGGATAAATGCCAGTAGGAAATGAGGGGGAACACAGAATGAACTAACTAGGCTACATAAATTAACCTTCCAAACAGCAAGGATTTACCAATGCATTTTGTTTAAAGAGGGAGAGACCTTGTGCAAAAGCCCCGCAATTGATGACAATGCTAGATTTATTGGTACAATAAGTATAATTGGAGAGTAACTGGAAAAATCCTGATACATTTCATAATGATGTATTGCATTGAGTCTTCTCATAACAGCTGTAATCTGTTAGTAGGAAAATATTGGTTTCAGGCCAATTACGCTCAAGAGAAAAATAACATGCAGGATCCATCGACACCAGAGCTCATGCCAGGAGAGAAAAGCCAACCAAGTCAGTGACAAAAAGGGAACAGTTGGCCAAACTGCCTGTCACTTTTGCCAGTAAAATATCTACCTGGTTTATCTGCAGTTTGGTGGGCATTCAAACTCCTCTCAAAAACATTGAGAGGCAGGATGATCTAATTCAAACCTACCATGGGTTACCCATCCCCATTATTCCCCAGCCCCACCTGGAAAAATGCTGAAACGGGTGGCACTGAAGAGTCCTGGGTATGGTGGGACTTCTATAGCATTTCCATGGCCTGGAGGGTATGTATGCAAGCGTGTGTATGCATGTGATGCCATTAAAGCTAAATTGTACCAAAAGGCAAGCTCCTGCTTGTTTGAGGGTTGCAGTAATGAGCTTTGGCAAGGGGGCGGTTGTTGACCCAATAAAGCATCCAACATAATGGATCCATCCAGTACAGGCCATAATAACAGTAGGGTTGAGGGCGGGGCTGAGGAATTCATGGAGGCTCTACTTACCATACTGGCTGTAAGGGAAGTCCGGCTGTCCCGTGGGTGCTTTGCTCATGTCCTGAGTAGGTGTGGTGGCTGGAGCAAACCCCAGCGGCCCTGTTCCTGGAGTTGTGGGTGGGGGCGGCACTCCTTGTGGTGCATACTGGTCACCATGAGGCGTGCCAAAACTGTACCCTAAACCAGTGCCAGATGGAATAATCATTATAATGTACATTCTGAACTATCAATGATAAAATGTTAATGTCTCGTACAGGTTATCATAATCAAAAGAAACATAACATGATTATTGTAGTAGGAGCTGCAACCCTAGGCATTATAAAATAATATATTGTGAAGACTATATTAACGTTCTTGTGAAGACGACATTAAAATATATTTCAGAACCATAAACGTGTGTGTTACTGTTGGTGTTGCAGCACTGCTATCAATTTATTCAAGACAAAGCTGGCAGTGAAAGTACAATGATTTTCCTCCTTCATTTTCTGATTTAGCTGACTTTCATCAATGCCTGCATATGAAACTCGCAGTGACCTTTCAGAGTTACTTAAGAGGTATTTGTAAATGTGTGTAGACGTTTTTAACAAAGCAAAACACTGTAATCATATTTTGGCCCATAATATTGTTAATCACAATATTTACGATATGAAAACAAAATAATGTATGTAGATGGAAACACTTTAAAAAAAAATGACAATACAGCACAGCTACTGACCAAACTGAGGTGGTGTACTGTATCCCTGTTGAGCGTAGGCCTGAGGTGCCCCAAACCCCCCCGCCGGGGCCGCTGTGACGAGGAATGCGTTGAATGGCGAGGGGGGCTGTGCGGGAGCTCCACGACCCGCAGATAAAGGGGGCCCGTACCCACCTGAGACAGAACACAACGTATAGTTACGTATATACATACACACATGATGACAGGTGTCTATTGCTACATGTTCAGTCCCAGATATACCCTAGATGAAACCCACTGTCAGCAGACACTGCATATTAGACAATATTTTCAACATGGGGAGAACCGTGTCAAAAATAACAAAAATGCAACTTGTATATGAATGTGGTGCATTCTAGAACTCGAGCATTAAAGCTACAATAGCACTTGCTTGACCTAAGATACAGGAACACCGCTGGGATTGTTTGGGGGTTGGTTGTATGATACATGACAAGCGAGGGTGAAGAGAGGTAAGAATCATTAAGCCCATTATCTGTCTTGAGAGGGAAATGAGCAGAGTGACCTCAGCCATTACAGCTGACACCGTGATAACACTGGTGCTTAACGGACAATAACTAATTGGTCAATATGGAAAATACAAAGTGCAAGGCAATGTCTATGTCGCAATACTTTCTTGATAAGTTAACTGTCACACAAGACTATTTACTATTTAAAAAAGCAAGTTAGTGAGATATCTGAAATGTTCAAGTGATTCAAGGACAAAACATACCCAAGGGCTGGCCTGTAGACACCCAAACTCCTTCAAAGAGAAAATAGTTGACAGTTTATTTATGCTGGCACAAAACCAATCTCGCAATATGTAATTGGTAACTGTGGTACTGTTGTCAGTAAGTTGACCATTCCTAAAAGTTACATTTCAGCGCTGACCCAGAAATACAATGTTATAACATAAGGCATCAGACATTGTAACAGTTTCCAATGCTATCTTTCTTCTAGTTATAAAATAATGTCATGTTCCTGGTCTGAGAGATCGAGCCGTGCCTGGCTGGTCTCCCACTCACCCGGAGGCCCATAACTCTGCTGCCAGCCTTGGGCAGGCTGTGCCGACCAACCATTGGCTGCACTCAGGATGCCTCTGGGTCCCCATTGGTTAGGTCCAAGCTGGCCAGGAGCGTTGCTGTCCCGAGGTTCAGCCTTTTTCACTTCCACCTGGACAAAGGACAAGGAGGGCACACATTGCAAGACCAGTAATTTATCTTCAAAATCCCTTCCTTATCTAAACTCACCCATTACTAATATTTATCTTTAACATATCAGCTTGAGAGGGTTTCAGTTTTACATCTTATCTGAGCCAACACTGCTGCCTAATACAGATAAAAAGTTGCTTAACAATATGTTTCTCAGGTATTTCAGTCACAATAAGGTTTTGATACATCAATTTATGCAATTGATTTAAAATGGTGCTAAAAACGTCATGAAAACTACAGTACAACTGGTCTACCTGAGAAACATAGAATTCCTATTTACTGTTTTTTTTATGCCCTTTAATTTTTATAAAAACATCTAATGGAAGGTCAAGACTTACCTTTCCCGGGCTAACGCTTAAATAATCTCAATTATGTTTAACTTGGAGTAGAATTTCAGAGGGAAATGGATGTAGAAAGAAATGTGTATCATATCTATCAGAATAAGAGGTACAACATGCAGACAATAGAAATGGATAGTCATAAGTCAATATAGAAATGAATCTTCATACTGTGTCAGATAATGGAGAAAATGGCAATGTTGCTTAATTGACTAATACCCATCTGATTTGCTCATCTCAGACAGAATAGAAGTACCTGGTATTGGACTGGTCTAACGTTCAATGAGGTTGAAAAGCCTGTTCTTTTAACATGCCAGATGGCTTGTGAGGCTACCAGCCATTATCTGCCCTAAAAAAAAAAAATTGTAGCGTCACTTGCTGTAGCTAGCCAGCAACAGAGATACCAGCAGTTTACCAGAGCGAAAAATGGGTTAGGGGGGAGACTAGATAGAAATAGACTAGGCTCTATAGAGGTTGAGTTATTGAGGTCACCTTGCATGAGGAAAACAAATCGCAATTCTTCCCCTGCTTTAAGGTGGTGCTACCTTCTTTGGCTCCCCTTCTCTGTCGACCTAATTACAGGCACGTTTCCATGAGTGCCCCCCGCCTAGCCTATAGCGCAGATACCTGGGTCCTCTCCCTCGGGCATCGCGGCTGGAGTGATGGATACCACGACTTCGGTACACTCCCCAACAGCAGACCTGGGATTTGTGCCACAGTTTGATGTGCTCCACTTTCTAATTTTATCACTTTTATTCCCCTAAGTCCCAGCCTAAGGTAATGTCAACTCAAGAAAAATATCTCAAGTCGAGCCCCAATTCCTGCTGGAAATCAGGACAAAGTCAAGGAGAGTCGGTATGAGTACAGCACAATGTAGGTAGGGTCTCATACATCAATCATGAACAGACATGGCTTTAGTTTGTACATTTAACGAGGTCAGAATGGGTTAAACTATGAATACATTTGTAAATAAGTAAAAAATGTCTGTGTGGCCATTTAATGTTCTCTTTCAATAAAATAAAAAGTATCCTCGTTTGGGGGGGGGATCGGAGTGCTGAACTCAATTTTTTCCAAATGTTTAAAATGTATTTTGTCAAGATAATTACATCTGTAAGAGAGGATGTCTCAGAAGTAGCTAAGCTAAAGTGTTTTGTTAAAACTATAAATGATGAATGACTGGGCATAAATAAATACAAATTAAAAAACTCTGCTGGTATCACAGAACTGTGGCTTTAGGCACCCAATTAGCTAAGAAATCTCCATTGGGAGAAATTATTGAATGAATAGGGGCTTCAACTAGCCCTTGAAAAAGACCCACCCATTTTGGTTGTCAGAATTGATCAACACAGTATGGAGATTCTTAAACTGAGGTCACTTAATTGAGGTTGTTTCACTTTTTAACAAGTTGAATAGGAAATATATCAAATAGCTCAAAAAGTAAGTGACCTGCCAACAAAATAAGAAAAAAATAACTGAACAAGACCAATCCTTTAGGTGATTTCGTTGTGGTAAAATACACACTTATCTCCAGGGGTGAAAGTAAGCCGGTAAGTCTTCCCGGCAAAAGAAAGTGGACTTACACCGTACCGGTAAAACATGAGCCTATCACAATAATTAAAACAAAATGTCAAGAAAACTGTATGCTTTTACAACATTTATCATAACCGCATGTCAGCCGGATGAAAAATTAGCGAACGGACTTGAAAATGGGTGGAATACAGGCCTACGATGCAAATACGGTGGTTCAACGAGAACACTGACATTTTTATAAGTCAGATGACTGGCTGAGACCGACACGCACAGAAAGCAGTAGACATCAATTCAGGCTACAAGTGTAGGCATAATGATAGCTTAATGTCATTACATGTTTGGTGTTTTAAAGGGATAGTTTGGCTGTGTGGCCCTTTATCATCATCTTCCTTTTGGCTATGTGGCCCTTTATCATCTTCTTCCCGAGTCTGATGAACTTGTGGATATAATTTTTTATGTATGGTGGTGTTCGATTTGATTGACACCCTTGATACAGATTAACAATTCTTTTTTTATTATTATTTATTTTTTTAAACATTCGTTTATACTAATACAATTGCCCAGAGAAATAGATATAGTTGAACAAGTCATACTTTTTTTCCTCACAAAAAGGTAGCGGTCAAAATATATGACACCCCTTTTTTCTCAATACCTCACCTTGCGAGGATAACAGCACAGAGCCAATTACCAATTTCTTCATGTGTGCTTGGGGTTAATGTCTTGCCAGAAGATCCACTTGCGGACAAGTTTCAGTCTCCTGGAAGAGGCAACCAAGTTTTTGGATAAAATGTCCTGGTACTGGGTAAAGTTCATGAAGCCGTTGACCTTAACAAGGGCCCCAGGTCCAGTGGAAGTAAAATAAGGTGAATTATTGAAAGGTATTGAAAACAGGGCTGTCAATTTTTACACTTTTTTAAAAACAATTTATGATTGTCAAACAAAATCTTTCTCTGAGCAACAATTAGCATAAAATAATATAATTTCCCAATTTTTTTCTATACAATAACTCAGTATTTTAATTATTTATTTTATAGTTATTTTTACTCATCTTTATCAAGGGAAACAATAATTTCAGACACTGTATCCGCGTTCAGTATGAAGGTAGAGGTAGTTTCGCGAGCCAACACTAACTAGCATTAGCACAATGACTGGAAGTCTACAGGAAAAGCTAGCATATGTTTGACAATCAGATTGAAAACATCATGACTGGTTGTGTTTATGCTACATGAAAAGGTAATACATATTAATTTAGTAAAATTAGAGATCCTATTAAATGAATAGGGATTCTATACATAATTCTATGATCAGGCCCTTGTAATCGCCTGCAAACATATGAGATCCCGTACCGGGAAGAAATAAAAATCTACTTTCACCCCTGCTTATCTACCATTATATGCTCCAAAACTGGCAACTTGAATCTCAAATGCCAGAGTAAGTATTGTATTTGAAGTAAGATATGGAATATCTTTAACAACCTAAAGGAGAGGTCAAAATAAACAAAGCCTTGGGCGACTACAGGAGTTGTACATAATATTTCAGAGGGGAGACCAAGTCTTTTTTGCAACAAGTACAAGGCCAACCAGGCCATTGAAAGGTTGCAGTCAAGAAAAAAAATAGTGCCCTGATCTTTAGGAAAATATTTGGAGTACCACATTTCCGTAATCTTCAACCGTGTCATTATCACATGAAGTTTACAGGAGCTTTAGGCCTTCATGAAAGAGTAACCAACCTCATTGGTGGCCCCTGGAAATAAGAGCTGTAACTCCAAAGGTAACAGCGCCAAACAATGCTTCCCGTCGCCCAAGCCTCTGTTTGATCTTGAGGGTAAAATAAAACTACAACTACACACTTTTTTGCCCATGATGTCGTGAAAATGCATGTTGACAGCCTGGTCCACTGATTGTTCGGCCTCGAAAGTAATAAATCCAAAACCTAGCCAACGACCAAGAGTGAATCAAGGTAGCAGGGTGTTGTGACAACACAAGATGAAGAACAGTATTGGGGTCAGCAAGACAGGGATCCATCAAGATTGAGCTGGAGGCTCCTGGGGCTTGGATGATGTCGCTGACTTGCAGCAATACACAAGTTGAAGTTTGGGGGCTGAGGCACTTTTATCATCCAATAAACTTTGCACCAATCCTCTCCATGCTAACTCTTAA
Organism: Oncorhynchus mykiss; assembly: GCF_013265735.2. Taxonomy (NCBI): domain Eukaryota; kingdom Metazoa; phylum Chordata; class Actinopteri; order Salmoniformes; family Salmonidae; genus Oncorhynchus; species Oncorhynchus mykiss. The sequence goes on along the minus strand of NC_048565.1, from coordinate 17,662,467 downwards.
AAATATTTTTTGAATACTTCTAACATAGCAAAGTAAATGTAAGTAACATTTGCTTGTACTGCATTCATGCATTATATAGGGGATTGAAAATGTAATTTATATACAACTTTAATATATTTACATGCAGTGCAGTCAGTGGAACTGCCGAGGAATATAAAAACTATAGATTTTATGACACATTTGAGTGGTTTCAAAGCATTCATTTCTATACTGGATTCCAATTTGACCTGTGCTATTGATGTGACTTCATGCAGTTTCATCCAAACCCCACCTTGATCTGCCCCTTGGTATATTTCTGTGCAGCACAAACTGGCAGCATCCAATGTTAATGCATAACAAAAAATGGAGAAACAGAAACTGTACAATGTCTAAAGATTTCTCCAAGCTTTCCCAAATTTGGTTTTATGTTTTGAGTCAGCCAGGATAAGCCTAAATGGAAAATTACAATATTACTTACAACAGCAACACAAAGATATAGGCCATTTTGTCTTCCGAATGTGTAAGTAATAACTAATGATGCTGTCAAGAGTTTACATGGGGGATAAACAAAGTTCCCTTCAAAACAAGGAGAAAAACCCCGCTGTGTGAGGATTCAACACTTACTATATAAAACAAAAACAGTGAAATTAAGTAGCAAACCAACAAAGACTTGATAAAGGATTGATGGTGAATCCTCTGGTAGCTTTACATTGAAATAGACAAAGTCTAACATAGACCCTAGGTTATTCTCACACCCTTTAAGCACAATGACTACAGTCTCTTCATGATATGAAAAAGAGCTCTAGCTGAACTTATGGATATACAGCACTGTAATTTAGCATAGCCATACCATCTTTGATTCAACTGTACATTTAGAAGGCAAACATTGGCAAATGTCCTGGTTCTGATAAGGTCTAAGGGGAGTACACATCTAAGGCTCTAAAAAACTTTTCAGAGTTTGCAGTAGCAAAAGCACACAACACTGAACCAGTTTCATTTTGATAAATGTATACCAGTGGCAGAATTGGGTTGTGAGAACATCTCCTCTGAGGGGCCTAACCTGATTCCAATTCAATGTCCTTTGAGACAAAATAGATTTTGAAACCTCTAATTACATGTCAAGCCTTCCCAAGCCGCCTGATCTACAACTAAAAATACCATCCATCGATGACCTGTCCTTAATCTAGATTCAAAACTTAGTTTAAGCATTTAGAGACATATTGGTAACATTCAAGTCGAACATTTGCTGCAAACTGAAAGCCGCAAACATTCCTAGAAAATATATATTTTTAAATAATACAAGTTTCAAAACATCCTAGGTCCTTCTTAGCGCAACAAAACTCAGTTCATATGATGAATCTAAACTTTGTATACACCCCAAATTGACAGCCTGCACATTCCATTTGGGGATTTTACATCTGGCCTGTACCTCTGTGATACCACTCAGTACACAATAACCTAAAGGAGAAAAGACAAATCTTAAGAGACACCATTAATCACATTCAAACCATTCACAAGAAGGAGAAGAGAGAAAGAAAAATAGAAAGGGCTTACTTACAAAAATACTTAACTTTCTACATATGGGAAAACACGTAATATATATATATATTTTTAGATATATCAGACATGTCTAAATTAAACAAAAGAAAACTTAGTTCAATGCCGGACTTTAAAAGTATTTTATTAAAAGAAAAGTCTGGATATTATCCTTGATTATCTTTAAGGTTATTGCTGCGTATCATCGTGTAAATTCAGATGACAAACTATTCTGTTGGTCTCCCCAAAGAGATCAATGGATTCTGAAGGAGAAGAGGGGGAATAAATTATGGAAGTCATTCATGACCACTGCATCATTGCTATGTAGGACAAGTGCAAAAGAAACAGCTCTGAGCAAACAGACCAAACTAATGTATATTTAAACTGTTCTGAGAAAACTGACCAGACTAAACAACATCAACCCATGCTTGTCTTGTCATTCTAACTGTCAACTAATTTAAACAGAATGAGTAAGGACTTCCACTTAAAGCACGTGTCAAACTCATTGTTCCACGGACGGCTGAGTGGCTGTGGGTTTTCGCAATACCCTTGTACTCAATTCATCAATCATGGTCACTAATTAGTAAAGAACCCCCCTCACCTGGTTGTCTGTCTTAATTGACAGGAAAAACTAAAACCCTGTAGACACTCGGCCCACCGAGGAATGAGTTGAACACCCCTGACTTAAAGGGATACTTTGGGATTTTGGCAATGCGCCCTTTTATCTACTTCCCAGAGTCAGATTAACTTGTGGATACCATTTGTATGTCTCTGTGTCCGGTATGAAGGAAGTTAGAGGTAGTTTTGCAGAATCCTCTGCATAATTGTGCTTGTTTACTATCAATACACTGGTGAAGCTCTGCTATTTCAACATTTAAGTCAAACTAAACAAGGAATGTTAGCACTTAGTGGGGCAAAAAAGTATTTAGTCAGCCACCAATTGTGCAAGTTCTCCCACTTAAAAAGATGAGAGAGGCTTGTAATTTTCATCATAGGTACACTTCAACTATGACAGACAAAATGAGAAAAAAATACCCAGAAAATCACATTGTAGGCTTTTTAATGAATTTATTTGCAAATTATGGTGGAAAATAAGTATTTGGTCACCTACAAACAAGCAAGATTTCTGGCTCTTACAGACCTGTAACTTCTTTAAGAGGCTCCTCTGTCCTCCACTCGTTACCTGTATTAATGGCACCTGTTTGAATTTGTTATCAGTATAAAAGACACCTGTCCACAACCTCAAACAGTCACACTCCAAACTCCACTATGGCCAAGACCAAAGAGCTGTCAAAGGACACCAGAAACAAAATTGTAGACCTGCACCAGGCTGGGAAGACAATCTGCAATAGGTAAGCAGCTTGGTTTGAAGAAATCAACTGTGGGAGCAATTATTAGGAAATGGAAGACATACAAGACCACTGATAATCTCCCTCGATCTGGGGCTCCACGCAAGATCTCACCCCGTGGGGTCAAAATGATCACAAGAACGGTGAGCAAAAATCCCAGAACCACACGGGGGGACGTAGTGAATGACCTGCAGAGAGCTGGGACCAAAGTAACAAAGCCTACCATCAGTAACACACTACGCCGCCAAGGACTCAAATCCTGCAGTGCCAGACGTGTCCCCCTGCTTAAGCCAGTACATGTCCAGGCCTGTCTGAAGTTTGCTAGAGAGCATTTGGATGATCCAGAAGAAGATTGGGAGAATGGGGAGATGGAACCAAAATATAACTTTTTGGTAAAAACTCAACTCATCGTGTTTGGAGGACAAAGAATGCTGAGTTGCATCCAAAGAACACCATACCTACTGTGAAGCATGGGGGTGGAAACATCATGCTTTGCAGCTGTTTTTCTGCAAAGGGACCAGGACGACTGATCCGTGTAAAGGAAAGAATGAATGGGGCCATGTATCGTGAGATTTTGAGTGAAAACCTCCTTCCATCAGCAAGGGCATTGAAGATGAAATGTGGCTGGGTCTTTCAGCATGGCAATGATCCCAAACACACCGCCCGGGCAACGATGGAGTGACTTCATAAGAAGCATTTCAAGGTCCTGGAGTGGCCTAGCCAGTCTCCAGATCTCAACCCCATAGAAAATCTTTGGAGGGAGTTGAAAGTCCGTGTTGCCCAGAAAGAGCCCCAAAACATCACTGCTCTAGAGGAGATCTGCATGGAGGAATGGGCCAAAATACCAGCAACAGTGTGTGAAAACCTTGTGAAGACTTACAGAAAATGTTTGACCTATGTCATTGTCAACAAAGGATATATAACAAAGTATTGAGATAAACTTTTGTTATTGACCAAATGCTTATTTTCCACCATAATTTGCAAATAAATTCATTAAAAATCCTACAATGTGATTTTCTGGATTTTTTTCCCTCATTTTGTCTGTCATAGTTGAAGTGTACCTATGATGAAAATTACAGGCCTCTCATATTTTTATGTGGGAGAACTTGCACAATTGGTGGCTGACTACTTTTTTGCCCCACTGTATGTCAAAGAATATTAAAAAGTTTGAAATGAGACCCAAAATCTATTCACACATCCTGAATAACAAAAAACCTTCATCTCAATAAGCTTATTTCAAACTACATGTATTTCTATAGCATGTTAACATGTTCCTAATAGAACTAAAGCGTCTACACAGGCAGCCCAATTTTGATATTCTTTCCACCAAATTGGTCTTTTGACCAATCAGACGGGCTCTTTAGCCAATAATAGGGCAAAAGATCAGAATTAGGCTACCTGTGTAAATGCAGTCTATATGCATCAGAAGCTGATTCTGTCACACAAAGTCAAGGGAAGATGTCTTAAATGAATGCCAACGTCATTCAACTTTCTCACCATGTAAACAGGTCTGCATGGGGAAAGTTCAATGGTTAAGGATGAAAAAAATGTTCCACCACAAGACACAGGGGGTATAGTTATAATTGAGGGTGGGTGGGGGTGAGGGGGAATGAATGCGCTTATCCTATTTGGGTCAGAATAGTTTGTCATGAGATTTAGAGATGGGAGGTATGGAAGAGAAAAACGAGATCAGCTTTTACCTCGGGGCCTCTGTTTCTCCGCGTCATAGATCATTACCACCTCTGTGACCTTGGATTACACAAAGGAGAACATGGGCTGCATTAGGATTCAGACCACTAGTATTGCCATAGCATGCATCACTCAGTTGGAACCATAGAATTAGGAATTAGGATACGAATTTAATAGGCTCTCTATGGTTTAAACACTGACACGTTCTATATCCTCAAATTGATAGCATTTTAACAGAAAAGTATGTTTTTCCTGTGTTCTTCCAAGAAGCAGTTCCTGTATTGGATCCTGGTAACTGTTTTAGGTATAAAACAAATGTATAAAGCTATACAATACAGTATACACCATCTTAACAGGACTCACCACTCCAAATCTATTGAAATATTCCCGGAGTTCTGGTTCACCACAGTTATGGGGGATTCCGCCGACAAATATCTTCTTTGATTTATTGCTGTCAGCTTTGCTGCCCTTCTGAAACAAAGAATGGGGTCTCAAAGCCAGATCGAGAATCACACTGAAGACGAGGCAATTCACCATCATCTAGCTAGACAGTCGAGAAGAAATTAGCTTCTCTCTCCTTTTGCCCTGGGGTATAAATGTCACGGCGATGCAAACACTAGTCCACACAGATCAGGGTGCACTAGTGCCTTCGCTTCAGCGTTACTGAGACAAGCTATTTCAGGATTGCAGCGTAATTCATTTTTACAGAATCACTTAGTCTAACAATTACTTGGAAATAATTACATTTTAAGCTCCTTAGCAGAAGTCATGTTAACAGCAATAAGCCTCAGTGTGACAGACGCGATTTCTAGAGGCAGATAGGACCCAGCTTATCAAAGGACAAAAAGGATCCAATTCAATCCATTCTACCCAGGCTTGGTGCCCTATTTCTGTAGAGGACATACAGTACCTAGCCTCCACGAAATGAAATACGCTCCTTACCCAGCCGTCCTTAGTTCGTACTTTTTCAGGTTGCATTCCTCTGGGAGTACATGGCTTGGGGTCAATCTAAAGGCAAAGGATGAAATCTCAGCCTTCAATGAAAAAGCACCTTCAAATGTTCCCTCCAATTTATCAGGTGAATTAGACTACTCAATAAGGCCACATACAAATGGAATAAATTAAATATGTGCAATACAATTAACTGTACAATAAATCACAATTTAATTGCAAGAAAATAACCTTTATTATAGCAAAATGGTCATGTTCATATTGCTGCATATAAAACGCACTGTCTGCAGTTAATTATCTGTTAAATGTTGTTAAGCATCTGAACAGGCAACATTCAGCCTGTTTTGCATATAGCTCATCAGAACAGTCCAGGGATGTCCTTCAGAGAGCCAGCCTTTTGTTTTCTGAAGATGCCAGCGCGCGCTATGGGTTCACTATTACTTCATTAGCTCTGTGTAATACTTTACTGAAAAAAGTCCCCATTCCCATGCAGTGCTTAATCCTTATCTCACACTTCACAAAGGGCATCATTGGAAAGACACGTATTTCACACTCACATTTCTGCCATCGAGATTATGGGGTTTGGTCTCCAGTACAGTCCGGACACAGTTGGGGTCTTTGAATTTGACAAAACCAAAGCCCCGGGACTGATTTGTGGTTTTGTCCTTCATGATGACACAATCAACTACTTCCCCATACTGCGAGAAATAGTTTCTCAAAGTTTCTGATAGAAAAGAGGACATTGACATGAGTCGGACGACGCCATTACAGAATCCTTTAGGGATATATACAAAGCCTAGTGTCCTGACATTATGGGTAATGTGTTTAAAAGTTCACTGGATGCAAAGCATGAACAATACATTTACATTACAGGCATGTATCTTTGGAGGCATGGCATAGAGGTTTCAACAAGTAAGAGTCATATCATTCACATTGAAAGCCCCCCCACACACACAAGGTAATCCCATGGAAGGACAAACAGAAATACATAGTACTGTGGCTACTGCTCATAACTTCAGAAAACACTGTCAGAGTGAAGAGTGTGGTGCAAAGACACACACTGTCTAATTAAGCATGATACAGAGAAGGGCTCTGAATGCCTGTGGCTAAAGAAAAACTATTGTAAAGCTACTAGGTCTGAGCAATTATGAGAAAAGCCTGCATGTGTGGTTTAACTGCAATACATGATAACATGCTACCCTTTGGGTACTCCAGAACAACATTTCCATGCAGACACTTTCATGTTCAAGCACAACACTATCTGCATTGCAATACACCTAATATTGACAGGTTGGTAATTAGACAGCTGACTCACCCTGTGTTGTACTCCAGTCCAAGCCACCCACAAACAGTTTCCTATAAAATTTAGAAAAAAGACGTCCTTTGAGGACACTTGAGATGGTCCATCATTCCGTGGACACAATAAACCAGTCTCAAATGGTTTTGTGGCGTTAATGTGTGACTATTAGTTGTGCGACTGTGCCACATAACTATACTTTTTATGCAACCTTACAATAGCTTGAGTTGTATTTGAGCGGGTGTTTCTATAGGTAGCTGATGTTTCGTATCAACACAAAACGTCCTAACGTTAGTCCTACGCGTGGCTCATTATGCATAGCTATGAACCCTAGGTACTTTCTATTAAAAGGCTGGAATATAGAGGATGACTTGTTTAGCCCCGACAACACTTCAGGTCTTTTTTTGTTTTATTCCTACTGCGACGTATCCAGTGCAGGCTAAAATAAGCCAGACATGAGAGACGTTAGCTAGCTAAAATAAATTATCCTTGCTGGATATTGAAAATAGCGTTAACTGCACATCGATCTAGGCTAGCTACATATGACATTATACTCTTATCAGCTGTATGCCGACATTCAAAACTAGAGAAGATATCATAGCCTCAACTATAATTTCGTATGGATAATTTAGATAGATCAAACCAACATTATCCAAATCCTCTCAATCCAATGCCCGCTAAATGTCCTGAAAGAGTCCTCTATCAAGTTCATCAAGTGAGTAACAGCGCAATAAAACTCGCGCCAGCTACAATTGAAGACGTTGGCTAGCTAACGTTAGCTAGTTGGCTCTAATATTTTTTTGGGGGAAATCTGTTAATCTGTCAACTTCAATCAAACTTCTACCATCACACTCAAAATAAAATTGGCAACAACTAACGTAAACATGAAGATAGCAAAGCTTCGACCCCTGATGGTGCGGTGCCCACATTTTTACCACACAATAGCTAACGTTAGCTAAATACAGTAGCTTGCTAGTTAGCCGCTAACATTGTAGCTGCTGACTCGTTTCAGTTTCTATTTAGCTAGGTGGTTTGTTAGCTAAATAGTTGAGTTTTTCCAATTAATTATTCAATGACAACTTGAAAAGTAATGTTTAAATGGTATCTAAACCAATGTCATGCGTTTCCAAATTATTAGCTTGTAGTAGCTAGGCTAAAGTCAACTAACGTTCGTTTACTATCTAGATGGCTACCAGTACATATACTTAACAAAATGCTAGCTAATGTAGCTAGCTGAGTAAAACTGGTGATGCGGGTGAGATCTACCACAGTAATAATTCATTCAAGTTAAAAAATGTATATAGATATTTAACTAATTGTCATTAATTATATGGAGATCACATCTTACCCAACTTCATCTCCGGCTAAGTTGCTGTTCATTTCTAGACTAGTGTGCAGGGAACTGGTGTGCTGTCACCGGTTCGGTGTATTGCTTCAGTAGCTACTACCGCCCCTCTACTGTAGCTACTGTACTGATACCAGAGGAAGGTCACTCTGCTTTTGGTTCAAACTGAATCTGCGCAATGACGACATGTTTGCCACGGGGCCACCTGCCAGGGGTAAAAAAAATAAAATAAAAAAACGAACAGTTCTGGGATATGTAGTTGAAATTCAAGATGTAGTCTCTTTATTGACAAATTCGATCAGAAAATAAAATAATACTGCCCCGCACAGGCACATAGACTGAGTGCATACCCTTGACCATGGACCAAGGAGATAGGATGGGTGACTTTGTAAGCCAACTAGCCTGCACAAAATAAGCAGCCTGGTTATTTTGTTCCAGTAGGTCAGGAGCTACATTTTTCACAAGGACCCCTTTTACAATAGTTTATAGTTTGTTTTCTATGAGTGCAGATTATTGTGTAGTAGGCCTAGATCTACATCAATCAGGGGTGCAGATTTAGTTGATCAAGTCTTGACTCTCCAAGATGACCATCTTGTATCACACTCAGTATGCTTTCATTGCTCCTTGATCTGATTGACAATGACAGCATTATCATCAAAGAGTTCACTGCCACTTGCAACCATTGCTACGCAGGTGACTGATTATACCTCTGACATATTACAGTGGTCAACATGGTCTTGCACTTTGACGGCCATTGACTTGGCTCTGAAGGGTTGACATAATGATATACATTGAACAAAAATATAAATGCAACACACAACAATTTCTAAGATTTGACTGAGTAACATTTCAAATAAGGAAATAAGTCAATTGAAATAAATTCATTCGGCCCTAATCTATGGATTTAACATGATTGGGAATACAAATATTTGTTGGTCACAGATACACTACATGGTCAAAAGTATATGGACACAATTAGTGGATTCGGCTATTTCAGCCACACTCATTGCTGACAGGTGTATAAAATCGAGCACACAGCCATGCAATCTCCATAGACAAACATTGTCAGTATAATGGCCCGTACTACCGCGGCTTTAAGCATGGTATCTTTATTTTTATTTTGTATTTTTATTGAACCATTATTTAACTAAGCGTGGCACCGTCATAGGATGCCACCTTTCCAACAAGTTAGTTCATCAAATTTCTGCCCTGCTGTTATTGCGAAGTGGAAATGTCTAGAATAGCATAAAACTAGAAGGAACAATGGCTCAGCCTCTGAAGTGGTAGGCCACACAAGCTCACAGAACGTGACCACTGAGCGCTGAAGTGCGTAGTGCATAAAAATCGACGTCATTGAACTCTGGAGTAGGGGAAACGTGTTCTCTGGAGTGAGGAAATAGGCTTCACCATCCAGCAGTCCGACAGACAAATCAGGGTTTGGTGGATGCCAGGAGAACGCTACCTGCCCGAATGCATAGTGCCAACTGTAAAGTTTGGTGGAGGAGGAATAATGGTTTTGGGCTGTTTTTCATAGTTCGGGCTAGGTTCCCTAGTTCCAGTGAAGGGAAATCTTAACGGTAAAGCATACAACGACATTCTAGACGATTCTATGCTTCCAACTATGTGGCAACAGTTTGGAGAAGGCCCTTTCCTGTTTCAGCATGAGGTCCATACAGAAATGGTTTGTCGAGATCAGTGTGGAAGAAATTGACTGGCCTGCACAGAGCCCTGACCTCAACCCCATCGAACACCTTTGGGATGAATTGGGACACAGACTGTGAGCCAGGCCTAATCGCACAACGTCAGTGCCTGACCTCACTAATGCTCTTGTGGCTGAATGGAAGCATGTCCCCGCACAAGGAGTCACTAGAGCGTGATGGGACAAGGACATCCCGGCCGGTAAAACCCTCCCCTAACCCAAACGACACTGGGCCAATTGTGTGCCACCTCATGGGTCTCCCGGCTACGGCTGGCTGTGATACAGCCTGGGATCGAACCCAGGTCTGTAGTGAAGCCTCAAGCACTGCGATGCAGTGCCTTAGACCGCTGCACCACTCAATGATTTTCACATTACTTGTGTTCCATTTCAGACAGTGATCGGTGTTTTGAATTAATTTAGTAGTAATTGACACACTCAAACACACCGCAAACAGGCCTTTAAGGATTAGGTAGTCAAACAATAATAATAATGTAAACCTTCACTGTTATTACCTGCATACAAGTCTATGTAGGCCTAATTACTGTATTTAAAATAAATAGAATATCTCTGGTGTGGACTTCAGGGGACTGGTTTATGATTAGGTGTTAACAATACGTTTTTCTCAGTGTTAGTCAATGGCAGCCTAAAAACTCCCACCAATGATTTATTCACTTCCTATGATTTGTTTACTCCCTTACAGTTGGACAGACGGTATAGGAGCATGAGGTCTGATACCAACAGCCTCAGAGACAGTTTCTATCTACAAGCCATAAGACTGCTGAATAGGGTTGCACATTTTGGGGAATATTCAGAGGTGGACATTTTCTGTGGGAATTAACGGGAATATATGGGAATTAACTCTCATCAGACTCTGAGGTCTCATCTTCACTGTCACTTTCCATCCTTGTTGACGATGGCTCGTTGTCAGGCTCAAAAAGCCTAAAATTTGCCCGGATGGCCACCAATTCCTCAACCCTTGTATTGGTCAGCCTATTGCGTGCTTTGGTGTATGTGTTCCCAAACAAGGACCAGTTGCGCTCTGAGGCGGCTGATGTTGGTGGGATTTGGAGGATGATGGAGGCAACAGGGGAAAGAGCCTCAGATCCACAAAATCCCTTCCACCAGGTGGCTGATGAGATATGTTGGCACGACTGTCATATTGCATCTCCATCCCAAAGCCCTTGCTTGGAAGTGTACTTTGCCAGACTGCCAAGACCCTTCCTCTCATCCAGGCCAAGATGGCGAGGCACGGTAGTGATGACACCATAGGCCTTGTTGATCTCTGCGCCAGACAGGATGCTCTTGCCTGCATACTTGGGGTCCAACATGTACGTACTGTAGCGGCGTGTATGGGCTTCAGGCAGAAGTCTTCACCCTCTTTGATGTATTTTAGAACTGCAGTTTCCTCTGCTTGGAGCAACAGTGAAGTGGGCAGGGCAGTACAGATTTTCTCTCTTACATCTGCAAGCAGAGTCTGGACATCAGACAGGATGGCATTGTCTCCCTCAATCCGTGCAATGGCTACTGCTATAGGTTTCAGGAGTTTCAGGCTGCTTACCACTCTCTCCCAAAATACATAATCCAGGAGGATCCTCTTGATGGAGCTGTCCATGTCGGCAGACTGTGATATGGCCATTTCTTGGAGAGACTCCTTCCCCTCCAGGAGACTGCCAAACACTATGATAACACCACCCCAAAGGGTGTTGGTGGGCAGCTTAAATGTGGTGCTCTTATTCTTCTCACTTTGCTTGGTGAGGTAGATTGCTGCTATAACTTGATGACCCTTCACATACCTAACCATTTCTTTGGCTCTCTTGTAGAGTGTATCCATTGTTTTCAGTGCCATGATGTCCTTTAGGAGCAGATTCAATGCATGAGAAGCACAGGCAATGGGTGTGATGTGAGGGTAGGACTCCTCCACTTTAGACCAAGCAGCCTTCATGTTCACAGCATTGTCTGTCACCAGTGCAAATACCTTCTGTGGTCCAAGGTCATTGATGACTGCTTTCAGCTCATCTGCAATGTAGAGACCGGTGTGTCTGTTGGCCCTTGTGTCTGTGCTCTTGTAGAATACTGGTTGAGGGGTGGAGATGATGTAGTTAATTATTCCTTGCCCACGAACATTCGACCACCCATCAGAGATTATTGCAATACAGTCTGCTTTCTCTATGATTTGGTTGACCTTCACTTTAACTCTGTTGAACTCTGCATCCAGCAAATTAGTAGATAAAGCATATCTGATTGGAGGGGTGTATGCTGGGCGAAGAACATTCAGAAATCTCTTCCAATACACATTGCCTTTGAGCATCAGAGGTGAACCAGTTGCATACACAGCTCGAGCCAGACATTCATCAGCATTTCACTAACTACGTTCCTCCATTGAGTCAAAAACACTTCTGATTCCAGAAAGACCATGAGCTGTTGCTATCGATAAGGTGTCTGATTCATAATTTTCCCCTCGAATAGAAGTAGCGGGACTTTTGTCAGAGGTTTCTTGTTGTGAGCGCTGAGGGAACTTTATACACTTGGCCAGATGATTCTGCATCCTTGTTGCATTCTTCACATATGATTTGGCACAGTATTTGCAAATGTACACAGCTTTTCCTTCTACATTAGCTGCAGTGAAATGTCTCTACACATCAGATAGTGCCCGTGGCATTTTCCTGAAAGATTAGAACAAATTTTGGAAAACTCTAATACAATTCCATGTACAGATAAATAGTTAAGCACTCCTTTGTAAAAAAACATTTTTTTATTAAATGTATGGAAACCGGTGAATTAACACCCCTCAGTTAGCTGGCTCAAGCAGCTAAAATCCACATGGTAGCAAAAACTAAGTAGCAGAAATTGTTAACAAGTTAGAAATGATTTAAACACACTTTCCTGTAGGCTACTAGTTAACAAAAAATCATGTATGTCATATAAAATATATTCACCCCAACCAGTATTGTAATCAAAACTTAACAGAAAGCATGTAGTTCATGGCTCAGACAGTGTAGTAGTGTGGGCTCAAATAGCATCTCATTAGTGTGCAAGATCTTGAGAATCAGCTGTACATGTGATGGAAGAATGCACTGCACATGTGATTAAAGAATACACTGTGCATGCAGAGGGTTGCAATTCCATTGAATTGGGGATTGTTCAACCAAAATATGCCACAATACCTAGAATTGCCTTGTGTATCCCACAAAAACAGGTTCACTTTTATAAGCTAACTTTTTTAAATGAATTTAAGCAAAATTCCCCAAATTCCTGGGCTTAATTTACCATGGGAAAATTTCCTGAAATTTCCCGCAAAGTTTCAGACATTCAGTACACACATCCATCCATACACACATGTTTATTTTTTTATTTTTTATTTCACCTTTATTTAACCAGGTAGGCTAGTTGAGAACAAGTTCTCATTTGCAACTGCGACCTGGCCAAGATAAAGCATAGCAGTGTGAACAGACAACACAGAGTTACACATGGAGTAAACAATTAACAAGTCAATAACACAGTAGAAAAAAAAGGAGAGTCTATATACATTGTGTGCAAAAGGCATGAGGAGGTAGACGAATAATTACAATTTTGCAGATTAACACTGGAGTGATAAATGATCAGATGGTCATGTACAGGTAGAGATATTGGTGTGCAAAAGAGCAGAAAAGTAAATAAATAAAAACAGTATGGGGATGAGGTAGGTATAATTGGGTGGGCTATTTACCGATAGACTATGTACAGCTGCAGCGATCGGTTAGCTGCTCAGATAGCAGATGTTTGAAGTTGGTGAGGGAGATAAAAGTCTCCAACTTCAGCGATTTTTGCAATTCGTTCCAGTCACAGGCAGCAGAGAACTGGAACGAAAGGTGGCCAAATTAGGTGTTGGCTTTAGGGATGATCAGTGAGATACACCTGCTGGAGTGCGTGCTACGGGTGGGTGTTGCCATCGTGACCAGTGAACTGAGATAAGGCGGAGCTTTACCTAGCATGGACTTGTAGATGACCTGGAGCCAGTGGGTCTGGCGACGAATATGTAGCGAGGGCCAGCCGACTAGAACATACAGGTCGCAGTGGTGGGTGGTATAAGGTGCTTTAGTGACAAAACGGATGGCACTGTGATAAACTGCATCCAGTTTGCTGAGTAGACTGTTGGAAGTTATTTTGTAGATGACATCGCCGAAGTCGAGGATCGGTAGGATAGTCAGTTTTACTAGGGTAATTTTGGCGGCGTGAGTGAAGGAGGCTTTGTTGCGGAATAGAAAGCCGACTCTAGATTTGATTTTCGATTGGAGATGTTTGATATGAGTCTGGAAGGAGAGTTTACAGTCTAGCCAGACACCTAGGTACTTATACAGTGCCTTGCGAAAGTATTCGGCCCCCTTGAACTTTGCGACCTTTTGCCACATTTCAGGCTTCAAACATAAAGATATAAAACTGTATTTTTTTGTGAAGAATCAACAACAAGTGGGACACAATCATGAAGTGGAACGACATTTATTGGATATTTCAAACTTTTTTAACAAATCAAAAACTGAAAAATTGGGCGTGCAAAATTATTCAGCCCCCTTAAGTTAATACTTTGTAGCGCCACCTTTTGCTGCGATTACAGCTGTAAGTCGCTTGGGGTATGTCTCTATCAGTTTTGCATATCGAGAGACTGAAATGTTTTCCCATTCCTCCTTGCAAAACAGCTCGAGCTCAGTGAGGTTGGATGGAGAGCATTTGTGAACAGCAGTTTTCAGTTCTTTCCACAGATTCTCGATTGGATTCAGGTCTGGACTTTGACTTGGCCACCTGGATATGTTTATTTTTGAACCATTCCATTGTAGATTTTGCTTTATGTTTTGGATCATTGTCTTGTTGGAAGACAAATCTCCGTCCCAGTCTCAGGTCTTTTGCAGACTCCATCAGGTTTTCTTCCAGAATGGTCCTGTATTTGGCTCCATCCATCTTCCCGTCAACTTTAACCATCTTCCCTGTCCCTGCTGAAGAAAAGCAGGCCCAAACCATGATGCTGCCACCACCATGTTTGACAGTGGGGATGGTGTGTTCAGCTGTGTTGCTTTTACGCCAAACATAACGTTTTGCATTGTTGCCAAAAAGTTCAATTTTGGTTTCATCTGACCAGAGCACCTTCTTCCACATGTTTGGTGTGTCTCCCAGGTGGCTTGTGGCAAACTTTAAACAACACTTTTTATGGATATCTTTAAGAAATGGCTTTCTTCTTGCCACTCTTCCATAAAGGCCAGATTTGTGCAATATACGACTTATTGTTGTCCTATGGACAGAGTCTCCCACCTCAGCTGTAGATCTCTGCAGTTCATCCAGAGTGATCATGGGCCTCTTGGCTGCATCTTTGATCAGTCTTCTCCTTGTATGAACTGAAAGTTTAGAGGGACGGCCAGGTCTTGTTAGATTTGCAGTGGTCTGATACTCCTTCCATTTCAATATTATCGCTTGCACAGTGCTCCTTGGGATGTTTAAAGCTTGGGAAATCTTTTTGTATCAAAATCCGGCTTTAAACTTCTTCACAACAGTATCTCGGACCTGCCTGGTGTGTTCCTTGTTCTTCATGATGCTCTCTGCGCTTTTAACGGACCTCTGAGACAATCACAGTGCAGGTGCATTTATACGGAGACTTGATTACACACAGGTGGATTGTATTTATCATCATTAGTCATTTAGGTCAACATTGGATCATTCAGAGATCCTCACTGAACTTCTGGAGAGAGTTTGCTGTACTGAAAGTAAAGGGGCTGAATAATTTTGCACGCCCAATTTTCCAGTTTTTGATTTGTTAAAAAAGTTTTAAATATCCAATAAGTGTCGTTCCACTTCATGATTGTGTCCCACTTGTTGTTGATTCTTCACAAAAAAATACAGTTTTATATCTTTATGTTTGAAGCCTGAAATGTGGCAAAAGGTCGCAAAGTTCAAGGGAGCCGAATACTTTCGCAAGGTTCAATTCAGAACCATCCAGGGTGGTGATGCTAGTCGGGCGTGCGGGTGCAGGCAGCGAACGGTTGAAAATGCATTTGGTTTTACTAGCGTTTAAGAGCAGTTGGAGGCCATGAAAGGAGTGTTGTATGGCATTGAAGCTCGTTTGGAGGTTAGATAGCACAGTGTCCAAGGACGGGCCGGAAGTATACAGAATGGTGTCATCTGCGTAGAGGTGGATCAGGGAATCGCCCGCAGCAAGAGCAACATCATTGATATATACAGAGAAAAGAGTCGGCCCGAGAATTGAACCCTGTGTCACCCCTATAGAGACTGCCAGAGGACCGGACAGCATGCCCTCCGATTTGACACACTGAACTCTGTCTGCAAAGTGTAACCGATGTGAAATGGCTAGCCGCGGCTTTTGTGGAGCGATGGGTAACGATGCTTCGTGGGTGACTGTTGTCTGTGTGCAGAGGGTCCCTGGTTTGGGGGCGAGGGGATGGACTTAAGTTATCCTGTTACATTGATGCTGTTGACCCCGATCACTGGTTGCAGCGGAAAAGGAGGTGTGAGTGTAACCGATGTGAAATGGGGTGCTAGGGGTGGTGCGCTAGCGGTTCGATCGGTGACGTCACTCGCTTTGAGACCTTGAAGTAGTGGTTCCCCAGTGGTTAAGGGTGCCAGCTGTGCCATCAGAGACTCTGGGTTCGCGCCCAGGCTCTGTCGTAACCGGCCGCGACCGGGAGGTCCGTGGGGCGACGCACAATTGGCCTAGCGTCGTCCGGGTTAGGGAGGGCTCGGCCGGTAGGGATGTCCTTGTCTCATCGCGCACCAGCGACTCCTGTGGCGGGCCGGGCGCAGTGCGCGCTAACCAAGGTTGCCAGGTGCACGGTGTTTCCTCCGACACATTTGTGTGGCTGGCTTCCGGGTTGGATGCGTGCTGTGTTAAGAAGCAGTGCGGCTTGGTTGGGTTGTGTATCGGAGGACGCATGACTTTCAACCTTCGTCTCTCCCGAGCCTGTACGGGAGTTGTAGCGATGAGACAAGATAGTAGCTACTAAAAAAAAACAATTGGATACCACGGAAAAGGGGTAAAAATAAATAAAAATAAGTAGTGGTTCCCATTTCTCTGCAAGGGCTGCGGCTTTTGTGGCACATTGGGTAACATTGCTTCGTGAGTGACTGGTTGATGTGTGCAGAGGAGCCCAGGTTAGGGCGAGGAGAGGGACGGAAGCTATAATGTTACACACACATCATAACTGCTGCTTACCACTCTTATTATAATAGCTAAATATTGAACCAATCCCCTCTTTCCCAAAATACGGGTAAATATTGGACTATAAATTGTGCCTTCCTGTATAATACTTATGCTAAAATATGTTTTATATTATATTCTACTGAGCTATTTCGCTACACTTGCAATAACATCTGCTAACCATGTGAATGTGACCAATAAAATTTGATTTTACAGTTTGTATTTTTATCTTATATTATTTCTTATTATTGTTGCATTGTCAAGAAGGAACCTGCAAGTAAGCATTTTGTTGGACGGCGTATTCCATGTGTGTCCGGTACATAAGTCTAATAAAACTTGAAACGTATGTGAAAGTTAGAAGAAAAAAGTGATGGCAATGGGGTTCGCTGTGGAAACTGCTGGTAGATACAATTTGATAATTGCAGACCTCTCTCTGCCTGCTCCACTAAAAGGCTAAATTAGTTCTGGTCAGTATAATGTTGTTAATTAATTAGTTATAGTTTTAAATATGTAGCCCATCACACTTTCAAATTAATTGTATTTTGTATTATTCTGTGATTTTATGTTTTATGTAGCTGTCTTTACCAAATAAATCTCCCCGTGGGATAATAAAGATGATCAAATAATCTAGACGAAACTAGGGTGCAGTGCAATGCTGTAAAACAGACTGTAATATGCCACGATCATGAAAATACAATACATCATGTTTTTTTTTCTCTCAGCTTTCCATACTAAGGACGTCAGTGACCCCAACACTCCTTGGAATGCCACCTATTGACCAGCAGTAGTACGCCTCGTTGACATTGCAAACATGTCTTGCAGAGTCAGCACTTCTAACCCATATAAATCCCCACCGCCGCAAAATCTCACTTTCCTCTGGCACGACGTGGAAACAGCAACCGTCTATTCCCCAGCGATTAGAGAAAAACAATCACCAAAATGACCACGGCACAAGCCATATTTTCCAAGGGAGAAGACTGCAAAGCTGGTTGGCACGACGCTAGTGCTGGTTACAATGAGACCGACACTCATCTCGAGATTTTGGGCAAGCCTGTGATGGAACGTTGGGAAACTCCGTACATGCACTCGCTGGCAACTGTAGCCTCCTCAAAAGGTACAACGCACAATGTGCAAGCTGGTGGTCCCTATGAACGCACCGGGGCCACTAGATAGTAATTAATTCCGGTATTCTATGATTATTTATAGTTCTATAATAACCTTTTACATTATTGTAATATTTTTTTCTTACAAATGTGTGAAATAAATAAGCCGTAAAGGACAGCCTAATATTTTCCCAATAGCCTAATCATTGGCCAGGCCTACACTTAATTCAGAGCTGCAATATAGTCAAATCAGATTATCAATAAATCAGCAATTAGGCTATTGGGAAAAGTTTATGAAACAAATGCATTTACTTTTTATATTACTTCTGAGTTGTTTCACCCAATGCACATGCTAGTGGAGTTAGACATATGTTCGACATAATGCTTGTGCTTCCAGCAGGTGTTATTCTACCCATGGAATCGTGCCAAGTGAGGACTTGGGAGTGCCAATAATTTATGACGACATGCCATTCAATACGTTTTATAACTAACTACAACTGTTGATCACTGATTTAACTTTTATTGCACACAATACGTGCACAGACTTGAACTTTTATGTTTAGAATTCAACGTTTTGCACGTAAAAGTTGTGTTTTGGAGTTGTTTGCGCGCTCATGTCACCATAGCACACATGTTGCTGCATGTAGTAGGAATGCAGTCCGTCGAGTTTATTAAATAGGGTATTATACTTTCTTTATATTGCTTAATATTGGAAAATGCTCATATTTGGTGGAAATTTGACAACAGAGCAGTAGCAGAGTATAAGCCTGATAATAGTATAGGTCGATGCAAAACCAAATCGTATTTTTCTCTAATCTATTTTTACACATCAATGAAAGACTTTTCTGTGGAAATCCTTGAAGTGGACTTTCTATCACGTGCCACCACCTCCTTCTTTTCCCCATATATTTCTTATATTTCTATACTGTGGTTCTCAGAGAGGTCTCTCAAATAAACAAAAACAGTCCATTATTTTTGTTTTGCTTTTCATGAAAGGTGCCACAGCATTGGAAATACTTCAATACAGGTCAGACCTGGGTTCAAATACCATTTCATGTATTTCAGTTACTTTTCAATACATTTCAAAGCAAGTACTCAGATAACCTTTATTTGGAAAAAGTAAGTAGTTGAATATTGGAATGTATTTGGAAATGTTCAAATACACTGAATCAAATGCGCTATGCATTTAACCTAGGAATTTGAAATGACAAATTTGGTCACCTATTTTTTTTTTTTTTCTTTTTTTTTATACAAATAACCATTCAAATACTCAAATAAAAGTACTTGTTTTGGGCTGTGTATTTGAAAATGCTCAAATACCAAGAACAAATATTTAATAACAAATACCCAAATACACGTATTTGAAACCAAGTCTTGATACAGGTAGATACTTAAACACCAATTGAGATGCTTGTTCTGCTTTCCCCCACAGGTGGACGGGTTCTGGAGATTGGATTTGGCATGGCCATCGCCGCAACTAAAGTCGAGTCCTTCCCCATTGAGGAGCACTGGATCATTGAGTGCAATGATGGAGTGTTTGCGAGATTGCAGAAGTGGGCCAAGGCTCAGCCACATAGAGTGAGACATCTTCAACTTCACATTAGGTTCTATTTAGACTTTTCCCTCATTTAATGTGAATAAAATGTATCTAAATTATTCTCCTCATAGATTGTGCCCCTCAAAGGACTGTGGGAACAGGTAGTAGGCGGCCTGCCTGACAACCACTTTGATGGTACGTTTCAAAAGGCATTCTATTGGTCTATCCATTGTATCTTTGTATTGTTAAGCAGGGAAAATTGCTTCAGACACATAACTAAGTAATTCTAATAATGCCTCTTCTATCAAAGGCATTCTGTACGACACATACCCTCTGTCTGAAGACACATGGCACACTCACCAGTTTGACTTCATCAAGGTAAGTACAACACTTCTATGACAAAGACTGCACATTACAAATATATTAGCAAAAGCACCAGAATCAACAGCGGAATAGGGATTTCTCCTGTATTAAAGACTTTATAAAACACAAAAATGTTTGGTATTACATATGATATTGTAGCTGAATCCAACGCAAACATATGGCAGATGTCTAGGGTGGTAGGTCGCTTAGTGTTGGGCTAGCAACCAAAAGGTTGCTAGTTCGAATCCCAGAGCCATCAAGGAGAAAATAAACTGCTGATGTGCCCTTGAGTAAGGCACTTAATCCTAATTGCTCCAGAGTTGCCATTGCCCACTTTTTTATTAATACACATTTGTACATCCGAAATAGGACAAATATAAGCACCCACCAAATTAATGAATTATTAAACAAATTAATCCAAATGGAATGAAATATTTCTTAATGGAATCTGATTCCTATCACTCATTACAAACATTGGCTTTCGTGCCACAATGACGTTTCCATTATAATATAATTCTTGAATTGTGTCTCTATAGGGCCATGCCCATAGGCTGTTGAAGCCCCGTGGTGTCCTCACCTACTGCAACCTAACCTCTTGGGGTGAACTTCTCAAGTCCAAATATGACAACATCGACAACATGTTCCAGGTGAGCCGGCTCTCAGCCAATCAATGATCAACAACACCTAATCTCTCTGTGAGGTGCTTGTGTACACGTGTCCTCTCGGGCACGACACATTTCATTTCTTGCACGTATTCTGTCCTTGTCTCAGATAGTACTGCACTTACAGTACAAGTCTGGTACAGTGTAATTGCATATGTGATGTTATACCGCTAATCATTACTGTGGTATAACATGTCATTTAAAGTGTGGCCCTCCATTTTGTTTGGTTTGATGTTCATTAAATCATTAACCCATTTGTTTCATTCACGTGCAGTGACTATTTGTCTGTTGTATTTTGCTTATTTGGTCTGTCTGTAGCTTCAGTACTAACTAATTTGCCTGCTACCTGCTTCCAACATTTCTTTATAGTACATTGGATTTGGTTTAATAACTGCAGTACAACAGTAATTGGTTTAGTTTATCTATCACCGGTGTCTGCCATTTACTATTACCATATTTATTGCACTTGGTCGTAGCACTGTTAGAATGCGTCCTCAATTACCTTTCTTGACTAAACAAAGGTAATAATACATTTGACCTGAACTACAAGATCTGAGAATTTATTTGTATTTATTTATATATATCTTTTTTTTTTTCAACCAAATCCCCCAAGAATAGGTAAATGGGATGTTATAAACAGGTCCAGACACTTTCATCCTCGTTGTGCAGTATGGGGCCCTGAAAAAAACATTAACAAAGGCTCCAAAAACATGCAAAATGTCCTTTTAGAAACGGAAAAGCTCTCAGTATAATGATGCAGGTCTTCAGATGTTGTACACATGAAATTGTGTAATTCCATTTTGTTGCGACTCGAGCAATACCTCTACGTCCATTCTAGCAGCAGGCTACACAGAGAATAGCTGGATAGGGGAAGCCGTTTGTCTCACAAAATGGATTATAACGTTGCGGATAAAGCTTGGAATGACACAAGTTCATGTGTACATCTGAATACCTGCATCATTATACTGAGAGCTTTTCCCGTTTCTAAAAATGATGCATTTGGATGTTTTTGGAGCCGTTGTTCATGTTTTTTCAGAGCCCCGTACTGCACAATGAGTAAGTGACCCGCTGGTTGGGGTAAGTTTCTCAAAAACAAGTGAAATTGCAACAACAACAAAAAGTATCTGGACCCTTCTATAACATGCCATATACATAAAAAATAGAGATTTGGTTATAAAATGCAAGTTCCTCCTATGATGATTTTTCAGGAGACCCAGATGCCTCACCTGCTCGAGGCTGGCTTCAAGAGGGAGAAGATTAGCACCACAACCATGGATATTGTTCCTCCAAGTGAATGCAAATACTATGCTTTCCGCAAGATGATTACACCCACCATTCTGAAAGAGTGAAGTGGTTTGATGCCACCGTAATGTCTTTATTCCTTTAATTCTCAAGTGCCTGCATTTTAAAAGCCACATTGGTTTACTGTCAAAAATCAAGCACTCAGCGATGTCCATCTTACAATAAACCAATTTAAATAACATGTCCACTCTGAAAATGAATTTGTTTGGGTATCACCTCAAACAATTTTGCACCTCTTGCTATAGAACCTCTTGCAATTCGTTATAGAATGCATTACATTTGAACTTCATTGCAATGTTAATGAGCACTATATTTGACATAATACTAAGTCTGCGTTTACACAGGCAGACCAATTCTGATCTTATATCCAATTTAGTGATTGGTCTTTAGACCAATCAGATCCTATCTTTTGCCAATAATTGGGCAACATATCACAATTGGGCTGCCCGTGGAAACGCTTTCGATTGGCCACTTGAATAAATGTGAATAAAAATGTCATTAACATATTTCACTTCTGAAAGGAGTACAATTATTTCCTGAGGGGCTGCAAAATAAGTCAAAAAACATGATTTTCCTGTTTTCAATGATATTTCCACACTAGGAGCATGAAATAACACTCAAATATTGAAAATGCCAATGCCCTTTCTGTGTCAGCTTTTTGAAAAACATGCCTGGAATTTCAGCCTGTTCACCTGGGATGGAGTTTTGGCCCACAGCACAATGAGATCAGATTTTTTTTTTGTATTATAATTTTTTTGTGTGTGTATTTTTACCCCCCTTTTCTCCACAATTTCGTTGTATCCAATTGTTAATAGCTACTATCTTGTCTCATCTCTATAACTCCCGTACGGGCTCGGGAGATACGAAGGTCGAAAGTCATGCGTCCTCCGATACACAACCCAACCAAGCCGCACTGCTTCTTAACACAGCACGCATCCAACCCGGAAGCCAGCCGCACTAATGTTTCGGAGGAAACACCGTGCACCTGGCGACCTTGGTTAGTGTGCACTGCGCCCGCCACAGGAGTCGCTGGTGCGCGATGAGACAAGGATATCCCTACCGGCCAAACGCTCCCTAACCCGGACGACGCTAGGCCAATTGTGTGTTGCCCCACGGACCTCCCGGTCGCGATAGAGCCTGTGGCGCGAACCCAGAGTCTCGAGATCAGATTATTTTGACCAATGACCAGTCATCTTTTATTATATGTATCCTCCTACTTTGGGAAGTAGAGCAGGGGTATTCAACCCTTACCCTACGAGGACCGGAACCTGCTGGTTTTCTGTTCTACCTGTTAATTGGGGTGGCAGGTAGCCTAGTGGTTAGTGTTGGGTCAGTAACTGAAAGGTTGCTAGATCAAATCCCAGAGTTGACAAGGTAAAAGTCTGTCGTTCTGCCCCTGAACAAGACAGTTAACCCACTCTTCCTAGGCCGTCATTGTAAATAAGAATTTGTTCTTAACCGACTTGCCTACGTCTTAAATAAATGAATTGCACCCACCGGTGTCCAAAGTTTAAATCAGTCTCTGATTAGAGGTGAACAATGAAAAAAATGCAGTGGTCCAGAGTTGAGTTTGAGGGCTCTGGAGTTGAGACGGTCCTATCCGACAATCAGGGCTGTGCATGTACGCCCACATGATTACACTGAGCATTTCAAAGGCAAAAGGAGTCTCAGCAAAATCAATTATTTTCATTAAATAAAGTAATATATTTGACATACAGTGATGATTTAAACAGACTGCATGGAGCTTTAGGAAAATTGATGGAAAAAGTCCCTATTAGAACTTGTTAATCATTAATTGATAAGTTGTCATCATGGCACAGTGCAGATTGGTAGATAAGTGTTAGTCATATCTTACCCCAAACTATGAAGTTTTTTTAACAGAAAATTGAGAACAGTAGGACCTTTGAATATTGGCCAACCATCATAGCATATCTCTCACAATAATTTAACTCAATCTATACACATTTACTATTGGGTCACAAATCCTTAAACCTGGTGAGATGAGTTACTGAAAACACTGAGAAAATACATAAATTGTATTTATGATGCATGCTACATTTCTTGCAGAATTAGAGGGTGATATATATTTTTAAATGTAGATCGTGTGATTTGTCACTATAAATTACATCCAAAGGGAGCGTCTTTGTGCAAATAAAATGTTAAAACGGTTTTCACCTATCAACTTTCCTATAAAATATGAACAGCTACACCCTGCTTCCTGATAGGCTAGGTGAAATAGCACCCCTATTGCTACCTTCCAATTGTCTAAGATGTACACAATTGCATACAGGGCCGGGGTCAATTTGGGATTGAGTGTTAGTGAGTAGAACCAAAGACTGGCCCTGAGACAATACTTGTAAATTGTATCCATCCTCATTTACTCTAAGTAAACACTGATGACATAATTGGTCAAAGCACTGCAAAAGGAAAGCATGCTTACACCAATTCAATGTCAGGTCAGTGATTACTTCAAGGAAGAAAGGAAACATTTAGGAATATTTCAAAAAAAGCGACTACTCTCTCTTTGGTAGACCCAGTGTGAATAGAAGTAAATGTCTAAACTCAGAATTTTTTGGGGTGCCAAGTGCACCATCTACTGGTTCAGAATATACACACAAAGAGTCTTCAAACAAAGAAGTACACCAACATACATTACAAAAACGAATGGACTACTAAAGAAACCTAAGGTGACCTTCCATCTACATAGTAATGACCATAACAATGTTTAAAATGCTCAGTTAATTATTATTGCTAAATGTATTTATATCCCTGCCAGTATCATAAGCTGTGCAAGGCCAAGAACAGTGATACAAATTACAAGAAATTCCTTTATTGTTTCTACAGAGAGGAGGAGCCAGAGCTCAACCCAGAGTGATTCCTGAGGATATTGCCAACCGGTTTACTGGCTGATCAGACCACCAATAAATACAACATCTACAAAAAGCCAGACGTACATCATTTCACTTCCGATACCAAATCCTCATTTTCTTCTCTCTCTTTATTTTCTTTTGCAACTGTAGCGTCCCGTAGAGAAGGGCCTCTGCTGTGGGTGGGCAGCCTATGGGAGGACAAGTAAAACAGTCACTTAGAGTCAAATGTTTTCTATAAAAAATAAAAAGGTAAATAAGATGATCTTCACAGAGGTATTATTGTGATTTGTTTATTTTCCACATTGCTGATCATACAGTACCTTCAGAAACTATTCACACCCCTGGACTTTTTCCACATTGTTGTGTTACGAAATTGGATTGATTTGTAATTTTTTGTCAACGATCTACACCAATGTCAAAGTGGAAGTAAAATTCTATTTTTTTTATTTTTTTTTAATCGAAAATAAAACACTATATCTCGATTAGATAAGTAATCAACCCCCTGTGTCAATACATGTCAGAATCACTTGTGGCAGCAATTACAGCTTTGAGTCTTTCTGGGTAAGTCTAAGAACTTTGCACACCTGGATTGTATTTTTTTTTCCCATTATTCTTTTTTAAACTTTTCAAGCTCTCAAATTGGTTGCTGATCAATGCTAGACAGCCATTTTCATGTCCTGACAGATTTTTAAGCAGATTTAGGTAAAAAATTTAACTAGGCCACTCAGGAAAATGTCATCTTGGTAAGAAACTCCAGTGTATATTTGGCCTTGTGTTTTAGGTAATTGCCCTGCTGAAAGTTGAATTTCAAATCAAATGAACATTTTATTTACAACAGGTGTAAGGTGTAAGTCAACCTTACCATTAAATGCTTACTTACAAGCCCTTAACCAACAATGCAGTTCAAGAAAGAGTTTAAACAAACTAAAGTTTAAAAAAAGAATAAACTAAACAATAAAATAACGAGGCTAGATACAGGTGGTACCAGTACCGAGTCAATATGTGGGGGTACAGGTTCGTCAAGGTCATTTGGGGTAAAGTGACTATAAATAGATAATAAACAGCGAGTAGCAGGAGTGTAAAAACAAAGGGGGTGGGGGTCAATGTAAATTATCCAGATGGCTATTTGATTAATTGTTAAATCTTATGGCTTGGGAGGGGTAGAAGCTGTTAGGAAGCCTTTTGGACCTCGACTTGGCGCTCCGGTACTGCTTGCCGTGTGGTAGCAGAGAGACCAGTCTATGACTTGGTTGACTGGAGTCTGACAATTTTTTGGGCCTTCCTCTGACACTGGCCAGTATATAGGTCCTGGATGGCAGGAAGCTTGGCCCCAGTTATGTACTGGACCGTACGCACTAGCTTCTGTAGAGCAGTTGCCATATCAGGCGGTGAAGCAACCGGTCAGGATGCTCCCCATGGTGCAGCTGTATAACTTTGAGAACCTGGGGACCCAAGCCAAATCTTTTCAGTCTCCTGAGGGGGAATAGGCTTTGTCGTGCCCTCTTCACGACTGTCTTGGTGTGTTTGGAACATGATAGTTTGTTGGTGATGGGGACACCAAGGAACATGAAACTCTCGACCGGCTCCACTACAGCCATATAGATGTGAATTGGGGCATGTTCGGCCCATCTTTTCCTGTAGTCCACAATCAGCTCCTTTGTCTTGCTCACGTTGAGGGAGAGGTTGTTGTCCTGGGATCACACTGCCAGGCATCGGACCTCCTCCCTATAGGCCACCTTATCGTTGATCAGGCAAACTTAAAAATGGTGGTGTTGGATTCATGCTTGGCCACACAGTCGTGGGTGAACAGGGAGTACAGGATGGGACTAAGCACGCACCCCTGAGGAGCCCCGGTGTTGAGGATCAGTGTGGCAGATGTGTTGTTGCCTACCCTTACCACCTGAGGGCAGCCGGTCAGGAAGTCCTGATCCAGTTGCAGAGGGAGGTGTTTAGTCCCAGGGTCCTTAGCTTAGTGATGAGCTTTGTGGGCACTATGGTGTTGAACGCTGAGCTGTAGTCAATGAATAGAATTCTCACATAGGTGTTCCTTTTGTACCAGTGGGAAAGGGCAGTGTGGAGTGTGATTGCATCATCGGTGGATCTGTTGGTGTGGTATGCAAATTGGAGTGGGTCTAGGGTTTCTGGAATAACGGTGTTGATGTGAGCCATGACCAGCCTTTCAAAGCACTTCATGGCTACCGACATGAGTGCTACGGGGCGGTAGTCATTTAGGCAGGTTACCTTCGCTTCCTTGGGCACAGGGACTATGGTGGTCTGCTTAAAACCTATGTATTACAGACTCAGAGGGAGAGGTTGAAAACGTCAGTGAAGACACTTGCCAGTTGGACCGCTCATGCTCTTAGTACACATCCTGGTAATCCGTCAGGCCCCGCGGCCTTGTGAATGTTGACCTGTTTAAAAGGTCTTGCTCACATTGCACATTGCTTTCCTCGAAGCGAGCGTAAGAGGCATTTAGCCCGTCTGGTAAGCTCGCGTCACTGGGCAGCTCGCGGCTGTGCTTCCCTTTGTAGTCTATAATAGTAGTGCAAGCCCTACCACATCCGACGAGCGTCAGAGCCGGGGGTAGTGGGATTCAATCTCAGTCCTGTATTGATGCCTTGCCTGTTTGATGGTTCAATATGAGGGCATAGCGGGATTTCTTATAAGCGTTTGGATTAGTGTCCAGTTCCTTGAAATAGGCAGCTCTAGCCTTTAGCTCAGTGAAGATGTTGCCTGTAATCCAGTGGCTCCTGGTTGGAATATGTACGTGTGATCACTGTGGGGACGACGTCGTCGATGCACTTATTGATGAAGCCGGTGACAGATGGTATACTCCTCAATGTCATTGCATGAATCCCAGAAAATATTCCAGTCTGTGCTAGCAAAACAGTCATGTAGCGTTGCATCTGCTTCATCTGACCACTTCCATATTGAGCGAGTCACTGGTACTTCCTGCTTTAGTTTCTGCTTGTAAGCAGGAATCAGGAGGATAGAATAATGGTCAGATTTGCCAAACGGAGGGCGAGGGAGAGCTTTGTATGCGTCTGTGTGGAGTAAAGTTGGTCTAGAGTAATTTTTCCTTTGGTTGCATGTGACATGCTGGTAGAAATTAGGTAAAACAGATTTACGTTTGCCTGCATTTATCTCCCAGTGTCTATTGGAAAGCAGACTGAATCAAGTTTAGGATTTTGCCTGTGCTTAGCTCTATTCTGTTCATTTTTCTCCTAAAACTCCCTAATCCTTGCAGATGACAAGCATACCCATAACATGATGCAGCCAACACCATGCTTGAAAATATGAAGAGTGGTACTCAGTGATGTGTTGTGCTAGATTTGCCCAACGAAAACACTTTTGTATTCAGTACAAACAGTTCATTTATTTGTCACATTTTGCAGTATTACTTTAGTACCTTAATGCAAGCAAGATACATGTTTTGGAATATTTGTATTTTGTACAGGCATCCTTCCTTTCACCCTGCCATTTATGTTAGTATTGTGGAGAAACTACAATGTTGATCCATCCTCAGTTATCTACCATCACAGCCATTAAACTAGCTGTTCTAAAATCATTTTTTTTCAGGATGAAATCCCTGAGAGGTTTCCTTCCTCTCCGGCAACTGAGTTAGGAAGGGCGCCAGTATCTTTGTGCGACACCATCCAAATTGCAATTAATAACTGCACCATGACCAAAGAGATATTCAATGTCTGCCCCCCCCCCCCCTTTTTTTTAACCCATCTACCAATTGGTGGCCCTTTTATCCAAACCATTGGAAAACCTCCCTGGTCTTTGTGGTTGAATCTGTGTTTGAAATTCACTACTAGACTGAGGGTCCTTACAGATAATTGTATGTGTGGGGTACAGAGATTGACTACCCAATTTAAAATCCTGTTAAACACTTATTGCACAAAGTGAGTTCATGCATCTTACTATGTGACTTAAGTACATTTTTACTCCTTAAATTATTTAAGCTTGCCATAACAAAATGGTTGAATACTTATTGACTCAAGAAATTTCAGCTTCACATTTTGAATTAATTTGTAAACATTTCTAATTCCACTGACGGAGTATTATGTGTAGATCAGTGACAAAATCTAAATGTAATCCATTTTAAATTCAGGCTGTAACAACAAAAAGTGGAATTAAGTCAAGCGGTGTGAATACTGTCTGAAGGCACTGTATATCAGGGCCAGAACAAATTATTTGTTTTAAAAGAGTAAAAAAATCAAATACAAATAACAGAATGATACATACCTGGAACGTATATGTCCACTGGTACGATGCGGTCACACCCTCGGACCACGGCGTAAGAGTAGTGGTAGTAGCCACCCCCATTGGCACAGCTTAATAAGGACAGAGTAATAAGATACACTGTAGCTCAACTAACAGCTGCATATGAAAAACATCAACCGACACTGTAAAAGCACTCACTGTGTGTGTAATGCTAAAACAGTTTGGGGAATTAAATCCCAATCAGTTGGCAGTAATCTTTACATTAAACAATCAGGCATTCTTAAATGAAAAAGTTACAAGGACATTATGTGATTCATTTCAAACTAGACAACCACTAACATCTTTCTGCTTGAACCTAATATTAGGACAAAACTTTACCTGCCCATGGAAATGACATATCTCGGCTCAGGCATCTGGTCATAGACCTATCGGAAAATAAGCATGTTGAATTCATAGTCAATAAAAGACTATGCTGATTTCAAGCAAATGCAGAACTCCTTTCTCCAAAGAAACATGTTCTTCAGTCAAATACCTTGCGCAGAGCGGGGGCCATCTTGTTGGTCAAGGTGCCTGCCACAATCATGACGTCGGCCTGTCTGGGGCTGGCTCTGAACACCACTCCGAACCGGTCCATGTCGTATCGAGGAGCCGCCATGTGCATCATCTCAACCGCACAGCATGCCAGGCCAAAGGTCATGGGCCACAGGGAGCTCTAATGTAGAAATCCACAAAAACAGATTAGAGCGATTGTTTTGTTGACCTAACTGAACAAAGATCATTCATTCAGTCAGTCAATGTTTTTCCCTAACTCTTCCTAACAATCCTCAACTCATCTTGAGAAAGGTGAAAAGGTCAAGGAATAATATTTAGAGAAAGCAAACTTGTTATAGTCCCGTACCCCTTCAAACATTCAACCTCCAGCTGCGTATCTCCAGCACACTCAAATGTTGTTTTTTGCCATCATTGTAAGCCTGCCACACACACACTATATGATACATTTAAACATAAGAATGAGTGCGTCACAACCCAGCTCGTGGGGAGTGACAGAGCTCTTATAGGACCAGGGCACAAATAATAATAAATCAATAATTTTGCTTTATTTAGCCATCTTATGTATAAAGTTCATAAAAAATAGAGAATAACGGCCTCCCGGGTGGCGCAGTGGTTAAGGGCGCTGTACTGCAGCGCCAGCTGTGCCATCAGAGTCCCTGGGTTCGCACCCAGGCTCTGTCTCGTAACCGGCAGCGACCGGGAGGTCCGTGGGGCGACGCACAATTGGCCTAGCGTCGTCCGGGTTAGGGAGGGCTTGTCCTTGTCTCATCGCGCACCAGCGACTCCGGTGGCGGGCCGCGCTAACCAAGGTTGCCAAGTGCACCCTCCAACACATTGGTGCGGCTGGTTTCCGGGTTGGATGCGCGCTGTGATAAGAAGCAGTGCGGCTGGTTGGGTTGTGTATCGGAGGACGCATGACTTTCAACCTTCGTCTCTCCCGAGCCCGTACGGGAGTTGTAGCGATGAGACAAGATACAACAATTGGATACCACGAAATTGGGGAGAAAAAGGGGTAAAAATTCACACAATTTTTTTTTTACAAAAAAATAACATTGAGAATAACTCACCACATGAGTCAGAAGGGTGTGCTTGAAGGAATGCTCTGCAATGTTGGGTTATATTGAGAGAGATTCTCGGTCTTAAATCATTTTCCACACACAGTCTGTGCCGAGAATCCACATAGGTACGTGGTTGCAGAGAAGTTGTCTCTAGCGCGATTTTTCAAAACTGAGCGCCCAATCCAGAAATCTGGCAGTGGTTTCTGATTACATTTTCACAGAATCGCATGCTGCAATTTCAGTGAGGCTCTCTTGTTTAGATATTGGTAAGTGGATTGGAGGCAGGGCATAAAAGGGATAACGAATCCAGTCGTTTGTGTCGTCCGTTTCGGGAAAGCACCTGTGTAATTGCGCACCCAGCTCACTCAGTCAGGTGCTTCGCTATATCACATTTGACATTGTCCATAAGCTTGAATTCATTTGCACAAAAAAAAAAAAAAATCATACAATGATGGAAAGACGTGTTGTCCTTGTTAATGCAGACAGAAAAGAGCTCCAACTTCTTAATCATAGCCTCAATTTTGTCCGGCTGATTGAATATAGTTGTGGAGAGTCAGTGTAATCCTAGATTCAGATCATTCAGGTGAGAATAAACATCACCGAGCTAGGCCAGTCATGTGAGAAACTCGTCATCATGCAAGCCCCCTGATAACCAGTATACTTCTACACCTATGTTGTAAAAGCGTTACATGGCCACTGCCCATATCATTGCATAATGCAGAAAATACACGAGTTCGTCTTTATTCTCGCTCAAAAAACTCCTGTGGCTTATTTTTCAAATTGTCATGTTTTGTTAAAATGTCTGCGCAAGTGAAGGTTTCCCGCGAGAGTGTAACAGTTAATGTGATTGGATGTTAATTATTTGACTAGGCTCCCGTCCACAACCGGGAGACCCATGGGGCAGCTCACAATTAGCCCAGCGTTATCCAGGTTAGGGAAGGGTTTGGCCAGCAGGGATGTCCTTGTCCCATCGCGCACTAGCGATTCCTGTGGCGAGCCAGGCACAGTGCACGCTAACATGGTCGCCAGGTGTACTGCGTTTCCTCCAATACATTGCTGCGGCTGGCTTCAGGGTTAAGTGGGCAGTGTCAAGAAGTAGTGCGGCATGGCTGGGTTTCAGAGGACAAACAGCTCTCGTCTCGCCCGAGTCCGTACAGGAGTTGCAGCGATGAGACAAGACTAACTACCAAGTGGATACCACGAAATTGGGGAGAAAAACATTTACAAAAATATAAAGGATGGGGAGTGCTCTTTTGGAGTTTTATAAAAGCCAAATTGACACTGAAAACATACAAAATGTACCGTATGCCACTGCAAAACAGAGATATTGTGTGGTATTCAATCGGAGCCCTAACTTACTCTGCGTGCCCAGTTCACCAAATCATCCAGTTTAGTGATGACATATTCTCCCTTGCTGCTTGCTACTGCAGCGGGCTTGGCAGCAGCCACCGCTGTGCTTTTCTCTCTGACTGGAACCACACTGGAGGAAAAGGGAATATTAAGTACTCGAGCAAATCTTCTTTATAGTTCTTGACAAATTCAGATGTTCACTGGATTTCCATTACCTTGTAGCATTGTCGCTTTTAGCAATGTGGTGTAGCAACCTCTGTTGTATCACAAATACTGAAATGGGTCTGTGTGGTAAAAAATACCAATATTGGATTGGCACTGACAACTTTGTGATAACTGCTGATGTAAAAGAGGTTTATAAAATAAAGTTGATTGATTGACTGACTGACTGACTGACTGGCCATCAACACAAGCACAATGGCATTGCAAGGAAATAACACAATACTCTAAACTATAACAAATGGGGCAAACATATTTAATGTAGACTACTGGTGATTCCAAAACAGAAAGAACCTCCATGTTGCTAACTATAGTGAATGCCAGACCTGTCTTGGACAAATTACGCAGTTGATAAGGTGATTAATTAAAACCAGGCTGCCAGAGACAGCAGATAAGCATTCCTAAATAATATCAGATTAAACTTTAAAAAAGCATCCTTACCTTGATGAAAAGTTATCAAACGCGGCGAGGCGAGGGACTGCTAAGAAAATACAAAAAAAGCATAGCTAGATTTAAAAATGCAATTAAATCATTACGCCACACCAAACTCTCTAGCTAACACAATTTACTGGGGGGATAACGTTACTGCACAGGTTGTCACTTGTTACCACAGCCTAACCCAAAATCACGACCAAAAAGCCAATTTTTGTTTTAATGAATCATTACGCTAGGCAATATTGACATGTGTGGCTGTAGTAACTAGTGGAAACCCACTGACTGGCAGTCAATGCGCATTTCTTGAGTGGCATAACAGACGTTTGTGATATGGCTAGTTGTAACTTAGCCAAACTGACTTGTTAATATTTATATAAGGAAATACTTGATACATGTATTTGCCATTAGATGACCATTAGCTAAGAGGTTGATCACACTGCATGTCTGACTGAGGAACATAACGTTCCACGCGTGCTAGTTAGCTATTTACAAACAAACATGTTCTCCCTAGCTAGCTAACATTAGCTAGTTAGCCTAGCCAGAGCCGTTTCTGTTCAGATTTACGCCAGGTATAGCAACTAGCTAGTTATAGCTAGATAGCAAGGTCAGTGATTACAACCGATGGTGGAAGCATAAAATGACAGCAAAACCTAGATAATACATTAATCAGTTGGCATAGGAAATACAGTAATGTTAGTGGGATAAATAAGTCGGATATTTAGCAGAATGTTATGTCGCAGTAACTTGGGAACATTGCATATTAGCCATAACATCACTCACCCACCAACGCCGCCATCTTTCGCAAAAAATGAGAAGACTTCCACTGACTGTGGATACGTGATAGAACTGTCCGTCCTATCTGTGATCCTTGGGACGTCCCTACTTCTTTGAAGTTGACATTTAAAATGGTTAGGTTCAGGGTTGGGACGTCCCAATGATTAATTAAAATAAATATAGCAGTTAATAATAGGGGCCTACCGGTATATATTTTTTTGTTGACAGGGAGAGAAAAATGTCTAAAGTAAGAGTTAAACGTATTGATTGGTCTGAACTTAAATACCAAATATGTGGGAAATAATTTCACATTTGCAAGTGGTTCATGGGTTATGACGTAGCTCAGAGCAGATCCGGGATCACTTTAGACAACCCAATCAACTGAGGTAAAGACAGTTTCAGGTTGGATATTCGACGGATATTCGCGCTTTCAAACCTCAATAGCTTTCAAACCACTTGAGCCACAGACTCCAAATAAGTGTCATGATGTTGTAAAGAATTGCGCACAACATTGCACAGGTATTATTTTCACGATTTGGACATTAATTGGCGTTCCAAAGCTAATAAACATGTGCAAATGTGAGCAGCATTTTGTATTCCAAGTTGAATTAGTTAGGGAGTGTAAACAAAATACAAACATTTTTTACATTCAAATTTCAATAGCTCCTTGGTCATGTGACCTAGTGACTTCAAACAAGGTTCAGAATGTCCACTCAGTGGCCCTACACATTGCACACCCCTTAGTTTGGCCATTTTCATCTCACATGGTTTTACATGAATTTTTCAAAATTTACAATTTCAATAGCTCCTTGGTCATGTGACCTACTGACCTCAAACAAGGTTCAGAATGTCCACTAACTATACCTTCATATCGCACACTGATGTTTGTCTACTGTCATCTCATGCTATTAGATGTAAATCTGTAAGCTTTACAGGCCTTCATTTTACATGGGTGTGACATTTTTTTTAAAAAGTCAAACAAATGTTCCATCCTCGCAATAACTATCTTTCACATGGCTGTATGTGGTTTGGATCAAGGACAGGAGAGGTGTTCAAACAGAGGTGCTTAAAGGAAGGTGCACAGGTAGGCCTCATGAAAAACAATGTTTCATATGCTCTTTTTAATCACAGTAATTGGCAATGATTTGTCAGTCACAGTGAGCTTGATAACGTGAAATAATTATTTTCATAGCATCACTTTCATATACTGTACATTAAGACAAATCCTTCTACGTTGAGTATTAGAACGCAGTTTACATAACCTGATAATGACTTGAGTGCATTCACAACAAGCCACCTCCAGACAACTTACAAAATGCAATATTGCATTTGAGGGTTCGTTTTTCTGATGAAAATAGTTATTCGATGCATGGCCTACTATTTCTAACTGGGAAAATAAATTCCTATGTCTTTTGTGAGTAAAATCCTTTTTTCAAAAATGATTTAGGTTCATTTTTGTGGAGAGGTATGAGGTTTGTGATATGGGTAATTTAATACTAAAATAATTTAAGGAATCAATAGATTTCTATATTGCTTCCCCAGTATCTGCATGAACCATCAGGCCAAGTGTTTTTGGTTGACCTTGCTGGACAGAAAGAGAAGGAGGAATCGGAACACACTGCATTCAAATTCAGGTCTTAGTTATTCCATTGTACTGGACCTAATACACATTAGCATTTTACATACAGTGCCTTGCGAAAGTA
This sequence comes from Oncorhynchus mykiss, assembly GCF_013265735.2. Classification (NCBI taxonomy): domain Eukaryota; kingdom Metazoa; phylum Chordata; class Actinopteri; order Salmoniformes; family Salmonidae; genus Oncorhynchus; species Oncorhynchus mykiss. Next base: position 17,627,287 of record NC_048565.1, on the reverse strand, counting down.
TTCGGCCCCCTTGAACTTTGCGACCTTTTGCCACATTTCAGGCTTCAAACATAAAGATATAAAACTGTATTTTTTTGTGAAGAATCAACAACAAGTGGGACACAATCATGAAGTGGAACGACATTTATTGGATATTTCAAACTTTTTTAACAAATCAAAAACTGAAAAATTGGGCGTGCAAAATTATTCAGCCCCCTTAAGTTAATACTTTGTAGCGCCACCTTTTGCTGCGATTACAGCTGTAAGTCGCTTGGGGTATGTCTATCAGTATTGCACATCGAGAGACTGACATTTTTTCCCATTCCTCCTTGCAAAACAGTTCGAGCTCAGTGAGGTTGGATGGAGAGCATTTGTGAACAGCAGTTTTCAGTTCTTTCCACAGATTCTCGATTGGATTTAGGTCTGGACTTTGACTTGGCCATTCTAACACCTGGATATGTTTATTTTTGAACCATTCCATTGTAGATTTTGCTTTATGTTTTGGATCATTGTCTTGTTGGAAGACAAATCTCCGTCCCAGTCTCAGGTCTTTTGCAGACTCCATCAGGTTTTCTTCCAGAATGGTCCTGTATTTGGCTCCATCCATCTTCCCATCAATTTTAACCATCTTCCCTGTCCCTGCTGAAGAAAAGCAGGCCCAAACCATGATGCTGCCACCACCATGTTTGACAGTGGCGATGGTGTGTTCAAGGTGATGAGCTGTGTTGCTTTTACGCCAAACATAACGTCTTGCATTGTTGCCAAAAAGTTCAATTTTGGTTTCATCTGACCAGAGCACCTTCTTCCACATGTTTGGTGTGTCTCCCAGGTGGCTTGTGGCAAACTTTAAACAACACTTTTTATGGATATCTTTAAGAAATGGCTTTCTTCTTGCCACTCTTCCATAAAGGCCAGATTTGTGCAATATACGACTGATTGTTGTCCTATGGACAGAGTCTCCCACCTCAGCTGTAGATCTCTGCAGTTCATCCAGGGTGATCATGGGCCTCTTGGCTGCATCTCTGATCAGTCTTCTCCTTGTATGAGCTGAAAGTTTAGAGGGACGGCCAGGTCTTGGTAGATTTGCAGTGGTCTGATACTCCTTCCATTTCAATATTATCGCTTGCACAGTGCTCCTTGGGATGTTTAAAGCTTGGGAAATCTTTTTGTATCCAAATCAGGCTTTAAACTTCTTCACAACAGTATCTCGGACCTGCCTGGTGTGTTCCTTGTTCTTCATGATGCTCTCTGCGCTTTTAACGGACCTCTGAGACTATCACAGTGCAGGTGCATTTATACGGAGACTTGATTACACACAGGTGGATTGTATTTATCATCATTAGTCATTTAGGTCAACATTGGATCATTCAGAGATCCTCACTGAACTTCTGGAGAGAGTTTGCTGCACTGAAAGTAAAGGGGGCTGAATAATTTTGCACGCCCAATTTTTCAGTTTTTGATTTGTTAAAAAAGTTTGAAATATCCAATAAATGTCGTTCCACTTCATGATTGTGTCCCACTTGTTGTTGATTCTTTACAAAACAATACAGTTTTATATCTTTATGTTTGAAGCCTGAAATGTGGCAAAAGGTCGCAAAGTTCAAGGGGGCCGAATACTTTTGCAAGGCACTGTACATTCATAAGTGTAATAGTTTTTTATGACATACTGTGAAAAACTCTTGGCTGCTGGCTCTGCCACTTTCAGACATGCACAGAGCAGACTTGAATCACAGGGGATCTCTGCAAAGAGAGAGTAATCCAAAAGGCACAGACACACCATTGACTTTCAATTGGCACCGTTGACCTGTATGTATTCTCTCCTGATTGGCTCTGTGGTGCACAGTCTGGCAGTCTGACTAAAGTGCAAGAGGTATGAGGAGAGACATCCTCCTTTGTATTTATGGCAACAAATATTTCCTAACACTTTGGATCCTATTCTTGGACAGTTAGAAGACACAATGCAACAAAAAAAGTATTACTAATGACTGTCCATGAGTAACCTCAACCTTGTGGGTCTATGGGTGTTTGGGCCAATAAAGTGCCAACTCAATTCTACCACTAACTAGTCTCTCATGCCCCTATGAACGGAGACACAGGGCAATAGTTTTTAATCGAAACCAGCCCTTTTTTTACTGGAGTACACTAACCCCTAATTGGGGCTCTTTTCTTGACACATAGTAGCAGTTTACCAGATAAGAAGTCAAGATCAAAAAGTAGATTGTTGTAAGGGTGTATTTACATCCTGTACTGGCTCCATTGTCATATCCATTCTGGATTCTGAGTAGTAAAATCATAGCTGAAAAATGCCTCTATGTATGTGTATACACTTCCGCCAAGACAGAACTGCCAAAGGGGGTGGAGTTGCAATCTACTGCAGAGACAGCCTGCAGAGATCTGTCATGCTATCCAGGTTGTGCCCAAACAGTTTGAGCTTCTACTTTTAAAAATCCACCTTTCCAGAAATAAGTGTCTCACTGTTGCCGCTTGTTACAGACCCCCCTCATTCCCCAGCTGTGCCCTGGACACCATATGTGAATTAATTGCCCCCCATTTATCTTCAGAGTTTGTACTGTTAGGTGACCTAAACTGGGATATGCTTAACACCCCGGCCGTCCTACAATTTAGATGCCCTCAATCTTACCCAAATTATCATGGAACCTACCAGGTACAACCCCAAATCCGTGAAATGGGCACCCTCATAGATATCATCCTGACCAACCTGTCTTCTAAATACACCTCTGCTGTCTTCAACCAGGAATTCAGCGATCACTGCCTCATTGCCTGCGTCCGTAATGGGTCTGCGGTCAAACGACCACCCCTCATCAAAGTCAAACGCTCCCTAAAACACTTCAGCGAGCAGGCCTTTCTAATCGACCTGGAAAGATATTGACCTTGTTCCGTCAGTAGAGGATGCCTGGTTATCCTTTAAAAGTGCTTTCCTCACCATATTAAATAAGCATGCCCCATTCAAAAAATGTAGAACCAAGAACAGATATAGCCCTTGGTTCATTCCAGACCTGACTGCCCTTGACCAGCACAAAACATCCTGTGGCGCACTGCATTAGCATCGAATAGCCCCCATGATATGCAACTTTTCAGGGAAGTAAGGAACCAATATACACAGGCAGTTAGGAAAGCAAAGGCTAGCTTTTTCTATCAGAAATTTGCATCCTGTAGCACAAACTCCAAAAAGTTCTGGGACACTGTAAAGTCCATGGAGATTAAGGGCACCTCCTCCCAGCTGCCCACTGCTAGGAAACACTGTCACCACCGATAAATCTACGATTATCGAGAAGCATTTTTCTACGGCTGGCCTTGCTTTCCACCTGGCTTCCCCTACAACGGTCAACAGCTCTGCACCCCCCACAGCAACTTGCCCAAGCCTCCCCATTTCTCCTTCACCCAAATCGTGATAGCTGATGTTCTGAAAGAGCTGCAAAATCTGGGCCCCTACAAATCAGCTGGGCTAGACAATCTGGACCCTCTCTTTCTAAAAATATCACCTCAATTGTTGCAACCCCTATTACTAGCCTGTTCAACCTCTCTTTCGTATTGTCTGAGATCCCCAAAGATTGGAAAGCTGATGCGGTCATCCTCCTCTTCAAAGGGGGAGACACTCTAGACCCAAACTGTTACAGACCTATATCTATCCTACCCTGCCTTTCAAAGGTCTTCGAAAGCCAAGTTAACAAACAGATCACCGACCATTTCGAATCCCACCGTACCTTCTCCGCTATGCAATCTGGTTTCCGAGCTGGTCATGGGTGCACCTCAACCACGCTCAAGGTCCCAAACGATATCATAATCGGCATCGACAAAAGATAATACTGTGCAGCCGTATCCATCGACCAGGCCAAGGCTTTCGACTCTGTCAATCACCGCAATCACCGACTGCCTCACCTGGTTCACCAAGTACTTATCAGAAAGATTTCAGTGTGTCATATGGCAGGGCCTATTGTCCAGACCTCTGCCAGTCTCTATGGGGGTGCCACAGTGTTCAATTCTCGGGCCGACTATTTTCTCTGTATACATCAATGATGTCGCTCTTGGGGCTGATGATTCTCTGATCCACCTCTACGCAGACAACACCATTCTGTATAGTTCTGGCCCTTCTTTGGACACTGTGTTAACTAACCTCCAGACGAGCTTCAATGCCATACAACTCTCCTTCCGTGGCCCCCAACTGCTCTTAAATGCAAGTAAAACTAAATGCAAGCTCTTCAACCGATCGATGCCCGCATCTGCCCACCCGCCTAGCATCACTACTCTGGACGGTTCTGACTTAGAATATTTGGACAACAACAAATACCTAGATGTTTGGTTAGACTGTAAACTCTCCTTCCAGACTCATATTAAGCATCTCCAATCCAAAATTAAATCTAGAATCGGCTTCCTATTTCGCAACAAAGCATCCTATGATTATCCTGCCGATCCTTGACTTTGGCGATGTCATTAACAAAATAGCCTCCAACACTCTACTCAGCAAATTGGATGCAGTCTATCACAGTGCCATCCTTTTTATCACCAGAGCCCCATATACTACCCAACACAGCGACCTGTATGCTCTCGTTGGCTGGCCCTCGCTTCATATTCGTTGCCAAACCCACTGGCTCCAGGTCATCTATAAGTTGTTGCTAGGAAAAGCCCCACCTTATCTCAGCTCACTGGTCACCATAGTAGTGAGCCAATTCCTCATTTGGCCACCTTTCCTTCCAGTTCTCTGCTGCCAATGACTGGAACGAATTTCAAAAATCACTGAAGATGGAGACTCATATCTCCCTCACTATCTTTAAGCATCAGCTATCAGAGCAGCTTACAGATCATTGCACCTGTATGTAGCCCATCTGTAAATAGCCCATCATTTTTTTCTATTTTTTTGCTCCTTTTCACCACAGTATCTCTACTTGCACATTCAGGGTTTATATGCGAAATTGTAATTATTTTGCCACTACGGCCTATTTATTGCCTTACTTCCCTAATCTTACGTCATTTGCGAACACTGTGTTGTGTTATTGACTGTACGTTTGTTTATCCCATGTGTAACTCTGTGTTGTTTGTGTCACACTACTGTGCTTTATCTTGGCCAGGTCGCAGTTGTAAATGAGAACTTGTTCTCAACTGGCTTACCTGGTTGAATAAAGGTGAAATAAAAAAATGAAAAACTACTGTATGTGGGAATGTCTTATGTCCGTCCTACATGTCGTGTTGGTATATTGGAATATTCCTCAACTGCATATGTCATACATTGCTATTGCAAATATATGTATTATTTTGAACAACTGACACTTTGCAGATATTATTTTGACAAACACACTTTGGTGCTTACAATTCATTCTCTATTGTCATAGATTTGGTGGGCACTGTCATCTGTGATCTTTGTGATATGACTTTCTTTAAGCACGTACTGATGTAACTGCCACTTAATATTTATTTCTTAAAGTCTTCAAACGCTCTACATTTATTCACTCTGTGATAGGGTTGGATCCTATATGCTATTTTTATTATTGTCCTGTAAATGGTTCTGTGCCTATAATTTAGGCTGTGTGTAGAATGGGGCATAAAGGAAATTACCTCTACTAATAAATTACTACTAGATTATAGTGATAAGGAAAACAGCATAACAATTTGGCTTGTGTATTCATTTGCCTATAACTAATCATAATTCCGGAGCGGGGTCTATGTCCCGAACCGGAGCCACCACCCGGACCCTCCCCCATGGAGTCAGGTTTTGCGGCCAGAGTCCGCACCTTTGGGGTGGGGTACTGTCACGCCCTGACCTTAAAGAGCCTTTTTATTTCTCTATTTGGTTAGGTCAGGGTGTGATTTTGGGTGGGCATTCTAGTTTTCCTATTTCTTTGTTTGGCCTGGTATGGTTCCCAATCAGAGGCAGCTGTCTATCGTTGTCTCTGATTTGGGATCATATTTAGGCAGCCTTTTTTCCCCCTTTAGTTTGCAGAACTTTAGTGCAGTCTTTGTATGCTATACCCCATCCACACTGAAGAGGCTCTGAAATGTACATCAACCAGGGATAAAGAGAAAGATAACACTGTGAAATTGTTCATACTTAATTGAAGTTAAGTGTCTATTGACACATTGGAAAGGTCTACAATTTCTGTTTATTTGGCAATATTACATTTTTATTCTTTGATTTACTGGCCACCATTACTGTGGTTACATGTTCAGTATATGTATTGACCAGCAAACCCACTGCAGCCTACATCACTAGCTCACTCTCCATCCCTGCTTTGGACAATTAATAACATGACACTCATACTCTGCCCTTTTCCTTTATGGTTGATATTAACGATATAAAGAGATTCTCTCTCACTCCAATTGTGTACCACTGTTAAATACTGTGGAAAATAAAACATAGGGAAAATAAGTACTTAAAACTACCAATTACTGTAGATAAATATGAAAGAAAATGGTAAGCACAACACTAGACTGAACCCCCTAATTGTCAAACTAATATTAATGTACAACAATATAGAAGATACATGACTAGAGGTTATGCAATATGGGTGTATATCCACTGCATGCTTCTTAGGTGTGTAATTGACATGACCAAGGAGCTATTGCAAATTTGAAACTATGAAAAATGTACATTACACCGCATGATTTTACAGTACACAAACAAGAGTGTGCAATATAGAAGGGTAGTCAGCGGACATTAGGTCACATGACTAAGGAGCTATTGAAATCTTACATTTAGAAAAATTAATGTAAAAACGTGTGAGATAAAAATGGACAAAGTAAAGGATGTGCAATGTGTAGGCCCACTGAGTGGACATTCTGAACCTGGTTTGAAGTCACCAGGTCACATGACCAAGGAGCTATTGAAATTCTAAACTTTGAAAAATTAATGTAAACTAAAGGGTGTGCAATGTGTGTCTATGCCATCGGGTTAGCAACAACCAGTTTTGAAAGTGTTAGGAGTAATGGTAAAGAGCTATTGAAATATCAAATCAAATCTATTTATATAGCCTTCTTACATCAGCTTATATATAAAAGTGCTGTACAGAAACCCAGCCTAAAACCCCAAACAGCAAGCAATGCAGGTGTAGAAGCACGGTGGCTAGAAAAACTCCCTAGAAAGGCCAAAACCTAGGAAGAAACCAGGCTATGAGGGGTGGCCAGTCCTCTTCTGGCTGTGCCGGGTGGAGATTATAACAGAACATGGCCAAGATGTTTGACATTTGAAAAATGTAATTTGTCACTATGTTGACGGTCCCTAACTGCTGTTGGTGAACGTAATTAAAACTACAGCCGAATATCCGTCGAATATCCAACTTGAAATTGTCTTTACATCGGTCCCAAATCATAGTCTTGTCAATGCCGTTACACAACGCAAAAGTGACCAAACAATGCACAGATACTTGCGCGCCAGTCTTGATTATCTGTGGCGGGAATATTAGTTATTGTTCACGCTCGTGTAGTAGGCCTATTCGAATGTCAAGTACAACCGTTAGTGATGAAACTGTCAACATCAGTTAAAATCAAGTTGTAGACATGAGAGTTAGCGAAATGAAAGGATTGCTTCTCTATGACCAACAATGTATCAGCTGATCAGTTCAAACAGCAGACAGAATGAGGTTTATCAGTTGCTTCTTGTGTATGTTGTATGTGTGCACAATGTATGCCGAGGTCATCTACACTAACATTTGGGCTCTACATTTGAATTGTACTCCTGAACAAATCAACAAGATTGCAAAGAAGCATGGTTTCCATAACCTAGGAAAGGTAAAACAATGTTAGTTCACTGTTTATGTCATATAATGATTTGTATTTTTATGTGTAGATCTTTTGGCATATTATGACTAGCTAATTTCTTCTGGCATATTATATTTGTAGATATTTCCAGATGGCAACTATTACCATATGGAGCAAAGACAGGTGGCAAAACAATCATTGCAGGCACACTATTTGCATAATCTTATATTCAAAATGGACCCTAAGGTGAATAGCCAATAGGTCAATACTATCCAAAATTGGCTGGAATAACCAGTCCCAGCATTTCTCTTATTGTAATGAGTGTGATGATGTACTTTCTGTTTCGTAGGTGCTTTGGTTTGCACAGCAATCTGGAAGGAGTAGAAAGAGAAGACACTCTTTCACAGTACCAACTGATCCATTTTTCAATCAGCAGTGGTACCTGGTATGTCAACATTAAGCTTCCATTTTTGTTTGAAGTATATTTCCTTAATACAAGCTCTTTACATTTTTATTCAGCCTGTTTTAGTTTTTTCTGCCTTGAGTGAAAACAAATGGTTATCCCCGTTTTAACAGAAAAAAGAATGTATTCAAACTGCTTTTCCAGAGTGAGGCCTTTGATCAGAATGTGGTGGCTGCATGGGCTCGAGGCTACACAGGAAAAGGAGTGGTGGTGTCCATCTTAGACGATGGCCTAGAGACAAGCCACCCAGACATTGCTGAAAATTATGTGAGTTGTTATTATATATTTTTTTATTGAACCTTTATTTTAACAGGGAACACATTGAGACCTAGGTCTCTTTTACAAATGTGCCTTGTATAATACAACATAAATATACAGATTATACCCTATATATATATATTAAAATACAAAAACACATTAATGGGAAGCACAAATCACCCAGAAAAAGTTACATTCCTCCACAAAAATGTCCCCAATCAATACTTTAAATTGCCTGAATGGCACTAGAACATCAATATTAAATGTATTTAGAATTTTGTTCCAGCAATACAGTGTTGTAACAAAAATGGAAAAAGACAAATATTATTTCAAAAATAAAATACAAGTGGCAAATGATCCTTATAAAGACCTAATGTATTGTACCTGTAGGATCCACAGGCTAGCTATGACATGAACGATAATGACCCCAACCCAGACACCCAATACACTCTGACCAGACCAAAGAGGTAATTTGCTATGATGTTAAGATTTTAATGCAAGATATTACATCATGTATCATGTATGAAGTGCACTATGTAACAACATTCTGTATGGATGAACCCCTTTTGTATTCTGTTCCATAGGCATGGAACACGGTGTGCTGGGGTGGTGGCAGCGGTGGCAAATAATGGGGTGTGTGGGGTTGGAGTGGCATATCAGGCCAAGATCGGAGGTAAGTATTACCCATACATTCACTCATTTGGTCTCTTTTAATAGCATATAGAACTGTACTGCAATTATCCTGCTTTAATTTGTGTCCTGTTACTTGTTCTGTTTTGTCCAGGAGTTCGGATGTTGGATGGACAAGTGACTGACCTGATAGAAGCCATGTCCTTAAATTTGAATCAGCAACACATTGACATCTACAGCTCCAGCTGGGGACCTGAAGATTTGGGGACGAATTTGGAGGGGCCAAACACATTGGCCCAAGAAGCCTTTATCAGAGGCACTACCAATGTATGATACAACTTGTACTGGTTATCCTATATTACCTGTTTCATCAGTAGTGTCCATTTTGTTAGATAAGATAAAACAATGTAATCGGCATTGGCAACTAAAGCGGTAAGATCATACAATGAGTCTTAAAAAACATATTCAATACCTTACAGGGCCGAGGTGGCTTGGGTTCCATTTACGTCTGGGCTTCAGGCAATGGGGGCGCCAGCTTTGACAACTGCAACTGCGATGGCTACACCAACAGCATTTACACGTTGTCTGTTGGTAGTACCACTGAGAGGGGAACACTGCCCTTCTACAGTGAACCCTGCTCTGCCATTCTAACAACGACCTACAGTGGTGGCAGCTTTCATCACCGCAGTATTGTAAGTCTCTTTGTCCTCAACTCATCCCACACTAGTGTTTTTAACATCCATATATTTCTTTGGAAAGATGCATTTAGAGTGACAAAGCATTCTGTTAAATCTTTGACTAGTTTAGCATTAGTTTAATTGTGCTTAACAAAGTAGTCACATGAATGTAAAGGTTTGCTGAAGATGTGTGGAACTCTGAAAATGGTCAATATTTATCTCACATTTACCACCTACAGCAACAGTAAGCAAAGCCTCAACAAAGTACCTGGATGTTGTTTCCCTTCCAGGTCACCACCGACCTGCATCAATCCTGCACCTCAGACCATACTGGGACCTCTGCCTCTGCCCCTCTGGCTGCTGGGATCATTGCACTGGCTCTGGAGGCAAAGTAACCATTCTCTTGTCTCTGTGCACCTGTAACTCAATAACCTATTTGTTGTAAATTTGAGGCTTTGAGTCATTGAGAAAGATGATAATATCCCAACTTCTCCCACAGCCCGACACTCAACTGGCGTGATGTGCAACACCTCGTGGTGCGAGCATCTAGACCGGTAGATCTTCGAACGAATGATTGGCGGACCAATGGTGTTGGAAGACCTGGTGAGACATAAAGCACTACCTTCTAGTGTTAGTTAGGTAGTTGACCAGGGGCGGCTAGTGGCTAGGGGCAGCTAGTGGCTAGTGACCAGGGGCGGCTAGTTAGGTAGTTGACCAGGGGCGGCAGGGTAGCCTAGTGGTTAGAGTGTTGGACTAGTAACCGGAAGGTTGCTAGTTCAAATCCCAGAGCTGACAAGGTACAAATCTGTCATTCTGCCGAATGGAGATCTCTCCATCATTATTTACCATCTCCAATTTACTAGGCCGTCATTGAAAATAAGAATTTGTTCTTAACTGACTTGCCTAGTTAAATGAAGGTAAAAATAACATTTTTTTTTTGTGAAACTGGGATATGATTTGCTACACTGTAGGGCCAGAAATAGAGTTGAAATGAATGAACTGCTTTTAGACAGGCAGCCCAATTCTGATATTTTTTTCACTAATTGGTCTTTTGAAAAATATAAGAATTGGGCTGCCTGTGTAAACACAGCTATAGCATCATACACCTGATTTGCTTTATTGTAGTCAGCCATTACTATGGATATGGGCTACTGGATGCAGGGAGACTGGTGGAGTTGGCCAGTAAATGGAAAGCAGTCAAACCTAAAAGGAAATGCACCATTGACCTCATTACCAGAGCCATGTAAGGAAAACACCATTGTCCTTTCATCTCACTTATGGATAGTTAGTAGGAAAACAGCCACTAGTGTGTTCTATAGCTGTTTACAGTAAACATAAACATGATCGTCAGATTTTATTGAGCATAAACAGAAGTGGAGGCTGGTGGGAGGAGCTATAGGACGGGCTCATTGTAATGGCTGGGATGCAATGCATGGAACGGAGTCAAACATGTGGTTTCCATTTGTGTGGTGGGTGATACCATTCCATTAGCTCCTCCCACCAGCCACCACTGATAAAGTAATTCCACTAATTCATAATGCCAACTTGGCCAGTTAGATGTGTTATACCTGATGCTCTGTCTGTCTGATAGTGAACTCCGCAGGAAACTGACATTGAGGTGGAATGTGACAGCTTGTCACGGCACCAGGAACTGGATTCGGTCTCTGGAGCACATCCAGGCCCGTCTTACACTGACCTATAGCAGACGTGGAGATCTCTCCATCACCCTCATTAGCCCAAAGAAGACCATCTCCAATTTACTCACAACCAGGTAAGGCACAGCCAAGTCAATGGACAGAAAGATTGAAAGCAATACATAGAAGTGATTTAAAAAGTCATAGTCAATCAATTAATAATATTATAATACTCTTAGAAAAAAAAGGTCTTTAATTTACAATATGTAGAATCTATGAGAATAGAAAGGTTCAGAACTTTTGTGAAACATCACAGCACAGTGGAAAAATATATGACAAATAGAAATCAAAACTTGATGGTGTTCAGAGGTAGATGGGAGGGGTTTAGTGGAAGATAACTATTGTAAACCATACTGTGTCTGTAAAATGTACACTGCTCAAAAAAATAAAGGGAACACTTAAACAACACAATGTAACTCCAAGTCAATCACACTTCTGTGAAATCAAACTGTCCACTTAGGAAGCAACACTGATTGACAATACATTTCACATGCTGTTGTGCAAATGGAATAGACAACAGGTGGAAATTATAAGCAATTAGCAAGACACCCCCAATAAAGGAGTGGTTCTGCAGGTGGTGACCACAGACCACTTCTCAGTTCCTATGCTTCCTGGCTGATGTTTTGGTCACTTTTGAATGCTGGCGGTGCTTTCACTCTAGTGGGAGCATGAGACGGAGTCTACAACCCACACAAGTGGCTCAGGTAGTGCAGCTCATCCAGGATGGCACATCAATGCAAGCTGTGGCAAGAAGGTTTGCTGTGTCTGTCAGCGTAGTGTCCAGAGCATGGAGGCGCTACCAGGAGACAGGCCAGTACATCAGGAGACGTGGAGGAGGCCGTAGGAGGGCAACAACCCAGCAGCAGGACCGCTACCTCCGCCTTTGTGCAAGGAGGAGCAGGAGGAGCACTGCCAGAGCCCTGCAAAATGACCTCCAGCAGGCCACAAATGTGCATGTGTCTGCTCAAACGGTCAGACTCCATGAGGGTGGTATATGAGGGCCCGACGTCCACAGGTGCGGGTTGTGCTTACAGCCCAACACCGTGCAGGACGTTTGGCATTTGCCAGAGAACACCAAGATTGGCAAATTCGCCACTGGCGCCCTGTGCTCTTCACAGATGAGAGCAGGTTCACACTGAGCACATGTGACAGGCGTGACAGAGTCTGGAGACGCCGTGGAGAACGTTCTGCTGCCTGCAACATCCTCCATTATGACCGGTTTGGAGGTGGGTCAGTCAACCCTCCATGGGCTCGCCAGAGGTAGCCTGACTTCCATTACGTACCCGAGATGAGATCCTCAGACCCCTTGTGAAACCATATGCTGGTGCGGTTGGCCCTGGGTTCCTCCTAATGCAAGACAATGCTAGACCTCATGTGGCTGGAGTGTGTCAGCAGTTCCTGCAAGAGGAAGGCATTGATGCTATGGACTGGCCCGCCCGTTCCCCAGACCTGAATCCAATTGAGTACATCTGGGACATCATGTCTCGCTCCATCCACCAACGTCACATTGCACCACAGACTGTCTAGGAGTTGGTGGATGCTTTAGTCCAGGTCTGGGAGGAGATCCCTCAGGAGACCATCCGCCACCTCATCAGGAGCATGCCCAGGCGTTGTAGGGAGGTCATACAGGCACGTGGAGGCCACACACACACTACTGAGACTCATTTTGACTTGTTTTAAGGACATTACATAAAAGTTGGATCAGCCTGTAGTGTGGTTTTTCACTTTAATTTTGATTGTGACTCCAAATCCAGACCTCCATGGGTTGATAGATTTGATTTCCATTGATAATTTTTGTGTGATTTTGTTGTCAGCACATTCAACTATGTAATGAAAAAAGTATTTAATAAGAATATTTCATTCATTCAGATCTAGGATGTGTTATTTTAGTGTTCCTTTTATTTTTTTGAGCAGTGTATATAGTATGTAAAGGCTTCTACTTCCAGCTTAAGTGTTGTCGTCTACTACTTTACTCGAATTAGGGGAGGGATGGTAGGGTTAAGTGTGCCTTGAATTGTAAATAAATCACCGACAGTGTCACCAGAAAAGCACCATCACACCTCGTCCTCCATGCTTCACGGTGGGAACCACACATGCGGAGATCATCTGTTCACCTACTCTGCGTCTCAGACACAGAGGTTGGAATCAAAAATGTCAAATTTGGACTCATCAGACCAAAGGACAAATTTCCACCGGTCTAATGTCCATTGCTTGTGTTTCTTGGCCCAACAAGTCCCTTCTTCTTATTGGTGTCCTTTTTTAGTGTTTTTTTTGCAGCAAGTCGACCATGAAGGACTTATTCACACAGTGTCCTCTGAACAGTTGATGTTGACATGTCTGTTACTTGAACTCTGTGAAGCATTTATTTGGGCTGCAATTTGAGGCTGGTAACTCTAATGAACTTATCCTCTGCAGCAGAGGTAACTCTGGGATCATCCTTTCCTGTGGCGGTCCTTATGAGAGCCAGTTTATTCATAGCGCTTGATGGTTTTTGCAACTGCACTTGAATAAACTTTGAAAGTTCTTAATTTTCCCCATTGACTGACCTTCATGTCTTAAAGTAATGATGGACTGTCGTTTCTCTTTGCTTATTTGAGCTGTTCTTGCCATAATATGGACTTGGTCTATTACCAAATAGGGCTATCTTCTGTATACCAACCCTACCTTGTCACAACACAACTGATTGGCTCAAACGCATTAAGAAGGAAATAAATTATACTATTTAACTTTTAAATAGGCACACCTGTTAATTGAAATGCATTCCTGGTGACTACCTCATGAAGCTGGTTGAGAGAATGCCAAGAGTGTGCAAAGCTGTCATCAAGGCAAAGGGTGGCTACTTTGAAGAATCTCAAAATATAAAATATATTTAATTTGTTTAGCACTTTTTTGATTACTACATGATTCCATATTTGTTATTTCATAGTTGATGTATTCACTATTATTCTACAATGTAGAAAATAGTAAAAATAAAGAAAAGGCCTGGACTGAGTAGGTGTGTCTAAACTTTTGACTGTGACTGTCAATGACTGTGACTATATATATATATATACACACACACACACAACTTATTGTGGGAAGCTTGTGGAAGGCTATCCGAAACGTTTGACCGAAGTTAAACAATTTTAAGGCAATTCTACCAAATACTAATTGAGTGTATGTAAACTTCTGACCCTGTCACGCCCTGACCTGAGTATTCTTTGTTTTCTTTATATATTTTGGTTAGGTCAGGGTGTGACAAAATCAAATCAAATCAAATTTTATTTGTCACATACACATGGTTAGCAGATGTTAATGCGAGTGTAGCGAAATGCTTGTGCTTCTAGTTCCGACAATGCAGTAATAACCAACAAGTAATCTAACTAACAATTCCAAAACTACTGTCTTATACACAGTGTAAGGGGATAAAGAATATGTACATAAGGATATATGAATGAGTGAAGGTACAGAGCAGCATAGGCAGGATACAGTAGATGGTATCGAGTACAGTATATACATGAGGTGAGTATGTAAACAAAGTGGCATAGTTAAAGTGGCTAGTGATACATGTATTACATAAGGATGCAGTCGATGATATAGAGTACAGTATATACGTATGCATATGAGATGAATAATGTAGGGTAAGTAACATTATATAAGGTAGCATTGTTTAAAGTGGCTAGTGATATATTTACATCATTTCCCATCAATTCCCATTATTAAAGTGGCTGGAGTTGAGTCAGTGTCAGTGTGTTGGCAGCAGCCACTCAATGTTAGTGGTGGCTGTTTAACAGTCTGATGGCCTTGAGATAGAAGCTGTTTTTCAGTCTCTCGGTCCCAGCTTTGATGCACCTGTACTGACCTCGCCTTCTGGATGATAGCGGGGTGAACAGGCAGTGGCTCGGGTGGTTGATGTCCTTGATGATCTTTATGGCCTTCCTGTAACATCGGGTGGTGTAGGTGTCCTGGAGGGCAGGTAGTTTGCCCCCGGTGATGCGTTGTGCAGACCTCACTACCCTCTGGAGAGCCTTACGGTTGTGGGTGGAGCAGTTGCCGTACCAGGCGGTGATACAGCCCGCCAGGATGCTCTCGATTGTGCATCTGTAGAAGTTTGTGAGTGCTTTTGGTGACAAACCGAATTTCTTCAGCCTCCTGAGGTTGAAGAGGCGCTGCTGCGCCTTCTTCACGATGCTGTCTGTGTGAGTGGACCAATTCAGTTTGTCTGTGATGTGTATGCCGAGGAATCCCTGCTCATCTGCGTGAACGTGCCTTAGGCATGCTGCAAGGAGGCATGAAGACTGCAGATGTGGCCAGGGCAATACATTTCAATGTCCATACTGTGAGACGCCTAAGACAGTGCTACATGGAGACAGGACGGACAGCTGATCGTCCTCGCAGTGGCAGACCACGTGTAACAACACCTGCACAGGATCAGTACATCCGAACATCACACCTGCGGGACAGGTACAGGATGGCAATAACAACTGACCGAGTTACACCAGGAACGCACAATCCCTCCATCAGTGCTGACTTTCCGCAATAGGATGAGAGAGACTGGACTGAGGGCTTGTAGGCCTGTTGTAAGGCAGGTCCTCACCAGACATCACCGGCAACAACGTCGCCTATGGGCACAAACCCACCGTTGCTGGACTAGACAGGACTGGCACAAAATGCTCGTCACTGACGAGTCGCGGTTTTGTCTCTCCAGGAGTGATGGTCGGATTTGCGTTTATCGTCTAAGAAATGAGCGTTACACCGAGGCCTGTACTCTAGAGTGGGATCGATTTTGGAGGTGGAAGGTCCGTCGTGGTCTGGGGCGGTGTGTTACAGCATCATCGGACTGAGCTTGTTGTCATTGCAGGCAATCTCAACGCTGTGTGTTACAGGGAAGACATCCTCCTCCCTCATGTGGTACCCTTCCTGCAGGCTCATCCTGACATGACCCTCCAGCATGACAATGCCACCAGCCATACTGCTCGTTCTGTGCGTGATTTCCTGCAAGACAGGAATGTCAGTGTTCTGCCATGGCCAAAGAAGAGCCCGGGTTCTCAATCCCATTGAGCACATCTGGGAGCTGTTGGATCGGAGGGTGAGGGCTAGAGCCATTCCCACCAGAAATGTCCAGGAACTTGCAGGTGCCTTGGTGGAAAAGTGGGGTAACATCTCACAGCAAAAACAGGCAAATCTGGTGCAGTCCATGAGGAGTGCACTGCAGTACTTAATGCAGCTGGTGGCCACACCAGATATTGACTGTTTTTGAACCCCCCTTTATTCAGGTACACATTATTAAATTTCTGTTAGTCACATGTCTGTGGAACTTGTTCAGTGCATGTCTCATTTGTTGAATCTTGTTATGTTCATACAAATATTTACACATGTTAAGTTTGCTGAAAATAAATTAAGTTGACAGTGAGAGGATGTTTCTTTTTTTGCTGTTCATATATATATATAGAGTATTTGAAGAAGTATTTGATACACTGCCGATTTTGCAGGTTTTCCCTTTTACAAAGCATGTAGAGGTCTGTAATTTGTATCATAGGTACACTTCAACTGTGAGAGATGGAATCTAAAACAAAAATCCAGAAAAGTAATTAATTAGCATTTTATTGCATGACATAAGTATTTGATACATCAGAAAAGCAGAACTTAATATTTGGTACAGAAACCTTTGTTTGCAATTACAGAATTCATACGTTTCCTGTAGTTCTTGACCAGGTTTGCACACACTGCAGCAGGGATTTTGGCCCACTCCTCCATACAGACCTTCTCCAGATCCTTCAGGTTTCGGGGCTGTCGCTGGGCATTACGGACTTTCAGCTCCCTCCAAAGATGTTCTATTGGGTTCAGGTCTGGAGACTGGCTAGGCCACTCCAGGACCTTGAGATGCTTCTTACGGAGCGGAGCCACTCCTTAGTTGCCCTGGCTGTGTGTTTTGGGTCGTTGTCATGCTGGAGGACCCAGCCACGACCCATCTTCAGAACTCTTATTGAGGGAAGGAGGTTGTTGGCCAAGATCTCACGATACATGGCCCCATCCATCCTCCCCTCAATACGGTGCAGTCGTCCTGTACCCTTTGCAGAAAATCATCCCCAAAGAATGATGTTTCCACCTCCATGCTTCACGGTTGGGATGGTGTTCTTGGGGTCGTACTCATCCTTCTTCTTCCTCCAAACACGTCGAGTGGAGTTTAGACCAAAAAGCTCTATTTTTGTCTCATCAGACCACATGACCGTCTCCCATTCCTCCTCTGGATCATCCAGACGGTCATTGGCAAACTTCAGACGGGCCTGGACATGCGCTGGCTTGAGCAGGGGACCTTGCGTGCGCTGCAGGATTTTAATCCATGACGGCGTAGTGTGTTACTAATGGTTTTCTTTGAGACTGTGGTCCCAGCTCTCTTCAGGCCATTGACCAGGTCCTGCCGTGTAGTTCTGGGCTGATCCCTCACCTTCCTCATGATCATTGATGCCCCACGAGGTGAGATCTTGCATGGAGCCCTAGACCGAAGGTGATTGACCGTCATCTTGAACTTCTTCCATTTTCGAAAAATTGCGCCAACAGTTGTTGCCTTCTCACCAAGCTGCTTGCCTATTGTCCTGTAGCCCATCCCAGCCTTGTGCAGGTCTACAATTTTATCTCGGATGTCCTTACACAGCTCTCTGGTCTTGGCCATTGTGGAGAGGTTGGAGTCTGTTTGATTGAGTGTGTGGAGAGGTGTCTTTTATACAGGTAATGAGTTCAAACAGGTGCAGTTAATACAGGTAATGAGTGGAGAACAGGAGGGCTTCTTAAAGGAAAACTAACAGGTCTGTGAGAGCCGGAATTCTTACTGGTTGGTAGGTGATCAAATACTTATGTCATGCAATAAAATGCAAATTAATTACTTAAAAATCATACAATGTGATTTTCTGGACCTGCAAAATCGGCAGTGTATCAAATACTTGTTCTCCCCACTATATACAGTGCCTTGCGAAAGTATTCGGCCCCCTTGAACTTTGCAACCTTTTGCCACATTTCAGGCTTCAAACATAAATATATAAAACTGTATTTTTTTGTGAAGAATCAACAACAAGTGGGACACAATCATGAAGTGGAACGACATTTATTGGATATTTCAAACTTTTTTAACAAATCAAAAACTGAAAAATTGGCCGTGCAAAATTATTCAGCCCCCTTAAGTTAATACTTTGTAGCGCCACCTTTTGCTGCGATTACAGCTGTAAGTCGCTTGGGGTATGTCTATCAGTTTTGCACATCGAGATACTGAAATGTTTTCCCATTCCTCCTTGCAAAACAGCTCGATCTCAGTGAGGTTGGATGGAGAGCATTTGAACAGCAGTTTTCAGTTCTTTCCACAGATTCTCCGTCCCAGTCTCAGGTCTTTTGCAGACTCCATCAGGTTTTCTTCCAGAATGGTCCTGTATTCGGCTCCATCCATCTTCCCATCAATTTTAACCATCTTCCCTGTCCCTGCTGAAGAAAAGCAGGCCCAAACCATGATGCTGCCACCACCATGTTTGACAGTGGGGATGGTGTGTTCAGCTGTGTTGCTTTTACGCCAAACATAACGTTTTGCATTGTTGCCAAAAAGTTCAATTTTGGTTTCATCTGACCAGAGCACCTTCTTCCACATGTTTGGTGTGTCTCCCAGGTGGCTTGTGGCAAACTTTAACCGACACTTTTTATGGATATCTTTAAGAAATGGCTTTCTTCTTGCCACTCTTCCATAAAGGCCAGATTTGTGCAATATACGACTGATTGTTGTCCTATGGACAGAGTCTCCCACCTCAGCTGTAGATCTCTGCAGTTCATCCAGAGTGATCATGGCCAGAGTGATCATGGCCAGGTCTTGGTAGATTTGCAGTGGTCTGATACTCCTTCCATTTCAATATTATCGCTTGCATAGTGCTCCTTGGGATGTTTAAAGCTTGGGAAATCTTTTTGTATCCAAATCCGGCTTTAAACTTCTTCACAACAGTATCTCGGACCTGCCTGGTGTGTTCCTTGTTCTTCATGATGCTCTCTGCGCTTTTAACGGACCTCTGAGACTATCACAGTGCAGGTGCATTTATACGGAGACTTGATTACACACAGGTGGATTGTATTTATCATCATTAGTCATTTAGGTCAACATTGGATCATTCAGAGATCCTCACTGAACTTCTGGAGAGAGTTTGCTGCACTGAAAGTAAAGGGGCTGAATAATTTTGCACGCCCAATTTTTCAGTTTGTGATTTGTTAAAAAGGTTTGAAATATCCAATAAATGTCGTTCCACTTCATGATTGTGTCCCACTTGTTGTTGATTCTTCACAAAAAAATACAGTTTTATATCTTTATGTTTGAAGCCTGAAATGTGGCAAAAGGTCGCAAAGTTCAAGGGGGCCGAATACTTTCGCAAGGCATATACGGCATAATGGTGAAGTATCAGGGTTTCAATATGCAACAAGAGGTCCAAGTGTGACTCATCTTGTCTGTACTAAAATATTCTAATCCAATGTTGCTTCACAGGCCTTACGATAAAATGTCTACAGGTTTCTCAGACTGGACCTTCATGAGTACACACTGCTGGGATGAGGATCCCTGCGGATATTGGGTTCTACGGATAGAAAACAACGGAGATTCAACCAACAGAGGTACACTGACAAAAACAAAGATGTTTCAATTTGAGGTGTCAACTTCAATAACACAGCGAGTGTTTTAAAACTCATCTCTAGTATTTAAATGAAATTAGTTACAGAAAGAAATAGTACACAACATTAATTAGAAACAGAACATTTGTCATCTTTAACTAGTATTAGAAATGAAATGCACTCAGTGTGTCACGTCCTGACCTTAGTTCCTTTTTTATGTCTCTGTTTTGTTTGGTCAGGGCGTGAGTTGGGGTGGGCATTCTATGTTTTGTGTTCTATGTTTTCCATTTCTATGTGTTTGACCTGGTATGGTTCTCAATCAGAGGCAGCTGGGAATCGTTGTCTCTGATTGAGAACCATACTTAGGTAGCCTGTTTTTCCCACTTGAGTTGTGGGTAGTTATTTTCCGTGTTAGTGCCACACGGGACTGTTTTGTTTGTGTCACGATGTATTTTGAAGTGTTCCGTTTTACATGTTAAAATGGACACTTACCACGCTGCAAATTGGTCCGATCTCTCTTACTCCTCGTCAGAAGAAGAGGACGAGCGTTACACGGTGCTGCAGCTGATGTAACAGAGGCTGGCACTGTTTGGCTCTCACATTCTTCTTTTGTCGTCCTTCCTGTTCAAGCGCACACCTCATCAAAAGATACTACTCACTGTACTCATGATTTGTTTGTGTTCCATAATTTCTCACACAGTTACAATTTAGGACAGGTGCTTTAGATTGTGCAATGGACGTTTTCTACAATGTACTCGAGCACAAACTCGTTTTTTTCTTTGTCCATAGGCGTCCTGTTGAAATTTCATCTGGAGTTACATGGGACAGATGAACGCATGGCAGGCCGTCGCATGGAGAGAGCAGTGATACAGCAGTGTGCAGTGGGGAACTCTGATGGCAGTTGTGAAGGTAGGCAGCAACATCAACCATACCCTGAATTTATACTGAACAAAAATATAAACTCAACATGTGACAATTAATGATTTTACTTATTTCATATCAAATCAAATTTATTTGTCACATACACATGGTTAGCAGATGTTAATGCGAGTGTAGCGAAATAATTGTGCTTCTAGTTCCGACAATGCAGTAATAACCAACGAGTAATCTAACCTAACAATTCTAAAACTACTACCTTATACACAAGTGTAAAGGGATAAAGAATATGTAAATAAAGATATATGAATGAGTGATGGTACAGAACGGCATAGGCAAGATGCAGTAGATGGTATCGAGTACAGTATATACATATGGGATGAGTAATGTAGGGTATGTAAACAAAGTGGCATAGTTTAGTGGCTAGTGATATGTGTATTACATAAAGATGCAGTAGATGATATAGAGTACAGTATATACATATACATATGAGATTAATGTAGGTTATGTAAACATTATACACTGCTCAAAAAAATAAAGGGAACACTAAAATAACACATCCTAGATCTGAATGAATGAAATGTTCTTATTAAATACTTTTTTCTTTACATAGTTAAATGTGCTGACAACAAAATCACACACAAATTATCAATGGAAATGAAATTTATCAACCCATGGAGGTCTGGATTTGGAGTCACATGTACGTGAGTGTGTGTCCTAGCTGCTGACACACTAGAGACCAGAGAGGAGGACATTTCAGCCTTGCACTTAACTCAACTTCGTGGAGAGGCAGAAACCTAATAGGCTAGGAGTATGACACAGCCGTGCTATATATGGGCAGCGCTATATGGCTTTCTATGGGGGGTTCTGCCATAGAGACCTTAATATAGGAAGCAGACCATCTCTATTCATTGACTTCATTATTTACATTATAAAACTGGAAATGGCACAAGGCAGCAGACCATCATTTGTCTCTCCATTCACCTTCATGGCTTATTACTGAAATCAAATTGCATGTTTGCTATGGTATGAAAGGGAAAGGGGATACCTAGTCAGTTATACAACTGAATGCATTCAACTGAAGTGTGTCTAATGGCATTTAACCCAGCCCCTCTGAATCAGAGAGGGGGGAGGGGCTGCCTTAATTGACATAAACGTCATGGAGAAATGGGTCAAAATATCCCCACTGGGCAACAACGTCAATTCAACGTCGACTCCACGTAGGTTCAACATAATTGAATTGAAATGACATGGACACAATGTTGATTCCACAAGGGTGTGCCCAGTATATATTGATTGAAACCCCACGCGCCTGTATGACCTCCCTACAACGCCTGGGCATGCTCCTGATGAGGAGGACAACTCCTGGACAGTCTGTTGGTGGATGGAGTGAGACATGATGTCCCAGATGTGCTCAATTGGATTCAGGTCTGGGGAACGGGCGGACCAGTCCATAGCATCAATGCCTTCCTCTTGCAGGAACTGCTGACACACTCCAGCCACATGAGGTCTAGCATTGTCTTGCATTAGAAGGAACCCAGGGCCAACCGCACCAGCATATGGTCTCACAAGGGGTCTGAGGATCTCATCGCGGTACCTAATGGCAGTCAGGCTACCTCTGGCGAGCACATGGAGGGCTGTGCGGCCCTCCAAAGAAATGCCACCCCACACCATGACTGACCCACCGCCAAACCGGTCATGCTGGAGGATGTTGCAGGCAGCAGAACGTTCTCCACGGCGTCTCCAGACTCTGTCACATGTGCTCAGTGTGAACCTGCTTTCATCTGTGAAGAGCACAGGGCGCCAGTGGCGAATTTGCCAATCTTGGTGTTCTCTGGCAAATGCCAAACGTCCTGCACGGTGTTGGGCTGTAAGCACAACCCCCACCTGTGGATGTCGGGCCCTCATATACCACCCTCATGGAGTCTGACCGTTTGAGCAGACACATGCACATTTGTGGCCTGCTGGAGGTCATTTTGCAGGGCTATGGCAGTGCTCCTACTGCTCCTCCTTGCACAAAGGCGGAGGTACCGGTCCTGCTGCTGGGTTGTTGCCCTCCTACGGCCTCCTCCACGTCTCCTGATGTACTGGCCTGTCTCCTGGTAGCGCCTCCATGCTCTGGACACTACGCTGACAGACACAGCAAACCTTCTTGC
Source organism: Oncorhynchus mykiss (assembly GCF_013265735.2). Taxonomy (NCBI): domain Eukaryota; kingdom Metazoa; phylum Chordata; class Actinopteri; order Salmoniformes; family Salmonidae; genus Oncorhynchus; species Oncorhynchus mykiss. The sequence goes on along the minus strand of NC_048565.1, from coordinate 17,604,234 downwards.
CACAGCTCGCATTGATGTGCCATCCTGGATGAGCTGCACTACCTGAGCCACTTGTGTGGGTTGTAGACTCCGTCTCATGCTCCCACTAGAGTGAAAGCACCGCCAGCATTCAAAAGTGACCAAAACATCAGCCAGGAAGCATAGGAACTGAGAAGTGGTCTGTGGTCACCACCTGCAGAACCACTCCTTTATTGGGGGTGTCTTGCTAATTGCCTATAATTTCCACCTGTTGTCTATTCCATTTGCACAACAGCATGTGAAATTTATTGTCAATCAGTGTTGCTTCCTAAGTGGACAGTTTGATTTCACAGAAGTGTAATTGACTTGGAGTTACATTGTGTTGTTTAAGTGTTCCCTTTATTTTTTTGAGCAGTGTATTAAGTAGCATTGTTTAAAGTGGCTAGTGATATATTTTACATTAATTTCCATCAATTCCCATTATTGAAGTGGCTGGAGTTGAGTCGGTGTGTTGGCAGCAGCCACTCAATGTTAGTGGTGGCTGTTTAACAGTCTGACTTGCACAATTGGTGGCTGACTAAATACTTTTTTGCCCCACTGTATGTGAGAATGCTATTCATTGACGACGGCTCTGTGTTCAACACCATAGTGCCCTCAAAGCTCATCACTAAGCTAAGGACTCTGGGACTAAACACCTCCCTCTGCAACTGGATCTTGGACTTCCTGGCGTGCCGCCCCGAAGTGGTAAGGGTAGGTAACAACACATTTGCCATGCTGATCCTCAACACGGGGGTCCCTCACAGGTGTGATTGCTCAGTCCCCTCCTGTACTCCCTGTTCACTCATGACTGCATGGCCAGGCATGGCCAGGCACGACTCCAACACCACACAACAGTGGTAGGCCTGATCACCGACAACGATGAGACAGCCTTTATGGAGGAGGTCAGAGACCTATCCCGTGGAGTGGCAGGATAACCTCTCCCTCAATGTGATCAAGATAAAGGAGATGATTGTGGACTGGAGGACTGAGCACACCCCCATTCTCATCGACGGGGCTGTAGTGGAGCAGGTTGAGAGCTTCAAGTTCCTTGGTGTCCACACCACCAACAAACTATCATGGTCCAAACACACCAAGACAATCGTGAAGAGGGCAAGACAAAGCCTATTCTCCCTCAGGAGAATGAAAAGATTTGGCATGGGTCCTCAGATCCTCAAAGTTCTACTGCTGCACCATTGAGAGCATCCTGACGGGTTGCATCACCGCCTGCTATGGCAACTGCTCGGCCTCCGACCGCAAGGCACTACAGAGGGTAGTGCGTAAGGCCCAGTACATAACTGGGGCCAAGCTCCCTGCCATGCAGGACCTCTATACCAGGCGGTGTCAGAGGAAGGCCCTAAAAATTGTTAGACTCCAGCCACCCTAGTCATAGACTGTTCTCTGTTACCGCATGGCAAGCGGTACCAGAGTGCCAAGTCTAGGTCCCAAAGGCTTCTTAACAGCTTCTACACCCAAGCCATACGACTCCTGAACAGCTAATCAAATGGCTACCCAGACTATTGCATTGCCCCCCCTCTTTTACACTGCTGTAACTCTTATCTATGTATAGTCACTTTAAATCTGCCTACATGTACATATTACCTGAACGAACCTGTGCCCCCGCACATTGACTCTGTACCAGTAGCCCCTGTATATAGCCTCGCTACTGTTATTTTACTGCTGCTCTTTAGTTTTATTTATCCTTTTTTTTTTTTTTTACTTAACACATTGTTCTTAACTGCATTGTCGGTTAAGGGCTTCTAAGTAAGCATTTCACTAAGGTCTACTACCCCTCTTGTATTCGGCGCATGTGACAAATACAATTTGATTTGAAATACACTTTGTGCATATGGAGAATATCTGGAGTCTTTTATTTCAACACTTTACATGTTGCGTTTTTATATTTTTGTTCACTATATTTTACAATGAAACAGTTGCACACTTTAATGTCACATTCTATAAGACAGTTTGAAAATGTTACTAACCAAGTAAGGATCCTCCTTTTTTTTAGAGTGTGTCTACCCATTGTACGTGTTTGAGAGCATCTGCCTAATGTCCTGTCCACCTCACTACTATGAGTCAGATGGAAACAGCACCCGTTCCCATCGGAAATGCTTACCCTGCCATCACAACTGCCACACTTGTTTTGGGAAAGAGGACACAAACTGTCTGGACTGCCCTCCGTATTCTATCTTGGATTTTCATCTTGGTACCTGTAGCCCCCCTGTCTACCCCTGGGACCACAGAGGTAAAGTGACCAGTGGCATGGAGCGGACGGCAGCAGTTCTTGGTATCCTGATGGGAGGGCCGCTGGTGATTTTGTGCACCATGTGGGCGATTACATGGATGGTGAGCAGGGTGTTCCTACCATGTGTCGCTGCCAGGAACGAAGTGGACAGCAGCACCAGTCATAGCAGCAGTGAGGAGGCTAGGGATGTGGAGATGGTGGTCTTCCGTATTACAGAAGACCAGGCAGAGAACAGCGAGAGAACATCTCATTCCCAATACTTCACTTCAACAGGAATTTGACTCGCTTCAGTCAACATTAAAGTAGCCAATAATAAAATTCTGTCGAGAAACAGAATAAATTATTTTCCAAATAGCTTTTATTGTTACTTCAGTATCATTTACAAACTTTTGGATGGATAAAATAAATGTCTATTTGGGACCCAAGTCGCATTCAGTGGTTTTTATAAGAACACATCAATTGGTAGAATATCCATCCATTTGCAATTATAACTTTTAAGTCAAAGTACTTCACAAAACATTAAATATAGGCACTGGAATAGCTTAAAAGGACACACATTTAGAAGTAGAACATTGTTCAAAGATTTCCTCCACAACTAAAGGGAGGAACGGCTCTTGCATTTCAGATAATAAGCATGAATCCACATAAAAAGGTCCTGTATATGAGGAGCAAAATACAACTTAAGCCTTTACAGACTTCGAGGTTAGTGGCATTCTGTGAAGCTCTGCTGAACTTCAGACCACAGGAATGGGCTATTTCTGGGTTCTAAGCTTTCTCTTTAAGTTATAAGGGACAGTGCTCTCCTCCTTACTGAGTTTCCAAGATGTCCGTGGGTATGACACTATCTGATTTGCCACTGGAGCTCTGTGACACCTCCAGAGGCCAAGATGAAGGGGTGGTCTGATAATAGAGTGTGTCCTCCGACCCAAAGAGCAGCTGTCTGAGGCTCAAGTCGTACAGACAGTACAGATTGAAAGCCACCATGGCAAGGAGTGGGAAAACAGTGAGCCCCGATCCAAAGCCTCTCCAGGGGCTACATATGTGGAAGCAGAGCCAGTAGATAAGCCTATAGGAATAAAATGAGGATAAACTTAAAACATGTTCAGCTTTATAATAATTAGGTGCTTACATTTGTCCTATTTCACACCTGTACAAGTGTGAATTGGATATTTGATTTTTGCATATCCCACTCCCCCGACACCCTTGGAGAATGGGGTCAGAGCCAGGGATCAGCCATTATACATGGGCACCCTGGAGCAATAAGGGTTACGTGCCTTGCTAAAGGGCAGACAGATTTTTCACCTAGTCGGCTTGGGGATTTGAACCAATAACCTTTCAGTTACTAGCCCAATGCTCCTAACCGCTAAGCTACCTGCCGTCCATTCTAGAGACGTCACTCTTTTCACTCACTGAGCAATCAATGACTTTGAAACCACTCACCTCCCACCAACGAAAACGCCAGTCAAAATGGGCACCACCCGCAGCTGGTCTTGAGGCAGGAATGTAGCCAGAACCAACAGATTGAGAACGTAGAGAAACAACTGCTCCATAGACGCAGAGACAAACAGCTGCTGAATGGCCGGTCTTCTGTGGAGAGCCTCAGCTGGATTTAAAGACCCAGTGCAGAACTGGCACATAGCACCAATCAGCATAGCTAGAGTGGGAGTAATAGATATTTTAGTATTCACATTTGGAAACACAACACAAAACACCTAATGGTCTGTTTGACTTTGTCTGGCATTATGAGTCTTCAGCATCCTAGTTTTTTGAACTGATTGCTTTTGAACTGATACTTAGTCCAGTCTTTGATTAAAACCCTCAGTTTCTGCTTGAACATTCGACTAATAACACTTGAAAGCCAAATATGTGAAAGGATTTGTTTTTAGCCATGTTGCTTTCTACAGTCAAGTCCTTTCAGTAGAAAGAAAAGGAGATGAGGAAAGTAATGAGAAACTATTGGGACACTGCCCAGGAGACTGGAGAACTAGTTACCCTCATCTTTTCTATTCTAGTTTCCATGTTAAGCTATTTATAAGAAAGGGGAGGAAATTGCCAGTGCTTCAGTAAGACTTGCATTGCCTTGAGGTTGAATGTGTTGACAAAGACTAAGCCTTAGACAAATTATGAGACGTGGACTACTAGAAAACCTAAAATAACTTAATACTGCATTCAAGAGCTTTTTGGGAGATTGATTGCTCCAACTAAATAAGTAGGTTTGTAGAGCTCAGTATAAAAGGCACCCCACTGAGCAAAAACTGGTTGAATCAACATTGTTTCCATGTCATTTCAACAAAAAATAAAATGTGATGACTTTGAATCAATGTGGGAAAGTTATTGGATTTGCCAAAAAGTCATCAACGTAAGGGGATTACATCTTTTCACCCAACTTTTTACCTAAATCCAATTACGTGATTTTTTTTTATTTCACGTTTGTTGACAACAACCAAATTTAAATCTAAACTAGATGTTGAACTAATGTCTGTTCCCAATGTGACAGTTGTGTTGTTTGAGTCGCATATAAAAACAATTATTCAGACATACCCAACAAGATGGGGACTGCAGCTACGGCACAGCAGCAAAGTGTGAAAGTGAGGCGGCTGACCATGTCAGGGCAGTCTGGGGAATCTATGGGAACATAGAAATAAAGTGCATAGAGAAGCCCTGCAGTAATCAGAAGGGAGGCCAGGACTGAGCACACAGCAGGAACACGGCCACTTTGGCAACATCTACAGCAGCAGCACCACAGTCTCTTGTCTGCCACCTCTGGGACAGCCTCACAAGTCTCTTGATCTTGGGAACTCCACATAGTCAACTCTATGCTCTCCGGTGGCAAGCCGAGCAACGGTTGGCCTTCATCAATGGTGGACTCCAGATTGTTGGATTCTGGACTCCATCTCTGTGTGTCTGTGCCATTGGGAATGTCTCTGCGAGAGGCTATATTTGGAGTGCTAATGCAGTTTTCCACCGGGTCTTCCAAATTCTGCACAAGAGCAATCGGACTTGAAATAGTTCCATCCTGAACTCCCTCTTTCCCCTCTTGCGGTCTTCGCTCTGCTTTGAAGCCCTCGCTGGGTTGCTGGTGGCAGGAATCAAGCTCTGTACAAAACAAAGCATAATCAACATCTTTCTGCCACCATATGTTCAATGTTGTGAATAATGAATGTCACCCAATCTGCACGTTTAATTTGTGGCACTCAAAAAATGTGTTTGTTCGATTATCACTTACGGACAAGTTGATCAGCTGGCAGGGCTTCCAGGGAGTGGTGAGAGCCCATGACTGAGTGAGAAGAGGAGTGGAGCTCCTCCACTGAAGATTCAGGACTGTCAGACACTGGTGCTAAAGAGATCTGGGTGTCCAGGTCGAGGAATGGAGAGAATGACAGCCTGGCAGGGTCAATATCCTGCAGTTGATTGATGATGTCACTGATGGACTCCTTCACACTGTCAATCTCTTTGCCATCTTCTGGGTTGGTGGCTTGACGCCCCGTCATAGTCGCACAGCCTACAGAAATAACTGCAGATAGTCAATGTGAAATTGTCTATGTGAACCCTACAATAACATGACAATATCGGTCGTATTGATATTGTTTGCATCTCCGCACGGGAGGTTCAAAGGGTCCACCCCATTCGCGCCAGGCTGTATTATGAACATCTGGGGATTGAATTTGGAATCGGCCCTTGGGGCAGCGCCAATCGTGGAGGGCGGCTCGTCGTCTGATTTTAGGACTGACACGCAACTAAACCAAACACGTCACGACTGGGGTTCATTCTCCAAACAAAAGACATATTTACTAGACTATCATAACATTTTGTGCAGCTTTTGGAAAGTGAGGCATCGAATTGAAATGACCAATTGACAAACGGAACGCGCACACAAGAGAAAATGTGCATTTGCTGTTCTGTTGCAGATTAATTGTTGCCAGTTGCATTCATTGATTAGGATATTACCATTTTTCTTTGAATAGGATACTTGATAATTGAAGTGGTCGTTTATTGATCATAAATAATACATAGATCTAATATTCCCATATCAAATTACTAATAATAACAAGAGGAGCAATATAAACGATAGCCTCATCATTTAGGTCTGATGAAGCCACTATTCAATAGCTTAGTTTATACATAGTCATATGGACATAGAGTCAAAATTCATACAGAGAAAGTAGCCTACACACTTCTATTCGATTAAAAGATGCTTAATATACTTACTTTTTCTAGGGATGCAGAATTACTGCTGTTTCAATTTCTTCGTTATTTTTTCCTTCCCCCAACTTTTGTCTTCTAGAATCTGGTATACAGTCTCAACTTCTGAATCAAATTTCAAGACTGACAAAATACTACGTTTAAGCCCCCGCCCACACACTTTCTGGGTACCATGTCACACAGACCATATGGAGCAAATAAATCCAAAGCGGATACACCGGGGGGTTTTGGGGCTCTGCTGTTTGGTCCAGATATTTAGAAAATAAAACATTAAACAGGAAGTCACCTGGAGTTGATCATCAAATAAATCAGCCTCCCGTAAAGTGCTATGGTACACAGAGAATTAAAAACAAATCACATGCAAAGTTATTTCAACTCAGATTTGCAAACTCTAGACGGGTTTCCAAAAGCAGTATGAAATTAACCCACTCAGACCTTAGTGTCGAATGAAAGGTGACCAGGTGCCAACCCCTGAGACTGATTTGTGAAGCATGTTGAAACTTTAGAAAGGTAAGAGAATAGGCAGACAATAGCAGTCTTTGTGTTCCTGTCACATGTGGGGGAAACTGGCATTAGAGTAGGATTCCACTATAGCTTTGGTGGAAAGGTCCGTTTAATGGGAGGGGTAAGTTTAGTTTCTGAATATTCATTCTTGGGGTAAAAATGTATTGTCAAAATTCCATGTACAAAAACAAAACAAATAGGCTAACCATGGAAGTCATAGGACACATGACATTTCTATAGTGTGCTAAAGGCACTGTAAAGGTAGCCAGAATAGATTGACCCTATGCTTGCTTACAGCTGCACTGGGGTCGGACAGGATTCCTATTTAGATAAAGACACTGTGGAGCCGGAGTGAGATATTCCCAGGGATGAGAAATACATTGTACTCCGAATTGTCCCATTATCCCAACTGTTAGATCAAGATTGAATGACCACTAGTTTTTACAGAAAATGGCCCTTTCCATCTTCATGCTAAGTAGCAGAAGCTAAAGCAGCCATTTTGGAATGGCAGTGTCAGCTAATCAGCTCCTTTGTTCAACGCTATGTGCCATTCCGCAATGACTGCGGCGGGTACCGATAGCTAGAATGAGGACAAATAGCAGTTTACTTAAACTAGCAGCCGTTCAATGATTCTCGGTGTAACAGTTTGGATAATGGGACAATTCGGAGAACAACGCATTTCTCCCCCCTGGATTGAGTCGTTTCCGGAGCCATATCTTGCACCAGCTCCATAGTGTCTTAATCTAAACAGGAAGCCTGTCCGACCCCAGTGCAGATGTAAGCAGTAGTGTCAGAATCTAGTTTGACAAGCGTAAAGGGAGATTTGCATTTTCGTGCATGAGGTCAACCAGACAAATAAGACTAAATTAATCAGACTTCTCAAATTATTCTGAAAAAGGCCAGCATGGTTTAAGTTGTTTTATTATTTACAGAAACTTGTTCTGGCTTTTGTTGAGGTGAAAAATCCAATCATGTCACTAAAATAATCAAAGAATATTTACACAACAGCTTCTAAAAATATATTTTCTGTCAATAAATTAGGATTATTAAGTATGAAGAACATAAAGTTGCGTCATTATATTCAAATAGTTCATTTTTAAACTAATAGCAATTTATTGCTGGGCTGAGTGAGAAATGTTTGGGAATCTCTGCATTTTAAACTGACACACTATCAGAAACCCATTGGTCATTCAGAGATTATACAGAAGGACTAGAATAGTAGATATAGTTCATGTTTGCAATTAAAACATTTATGGAAGGATGATCAGAAGCCTTTTCTCAATCCTCAGAGAGCAGTCTGAAAGTGGTCTGTCCTCCTCTTCAGTACCTCACGGCAATCATCCTACAGAAGATTGGTGCCTTCAAGTTAGTAAAAACATCCACTATTTATTTTGTAGAACACTGGTGCTGTTTCTTGTGGAATACAAGTAGTAGCAGTCTTTCTGAATGACATTTCCAAACATACGATAACAGCTTTAACTTGTGGTATTTGTAGAATACTAGCCAAGTGTTTAAGACTGACTCAAGGTTAGTTTTTCTGCTTTTTCCACACGCCAGGGGCATACCCACTTCCCAAATGAGATCTCTGTTGCATGTGTGATGTTGGTTTTGTCAAAAGAGATTTAATCCTAGAAGACACCTAACTAGGTCGTGAATTATGGAAATTGCAACAACAAAAATAAACACTACAATTTAATGAAAATAATACTTTGTATGCCACCGGAGGTGGGATAGCAAAACACTGTCAACGTACTGTTCCGGACACTCTCTCAAGATACGGGATGAGCTTCTGAAGTTCTTTGTCCTCCTTATCCCCAGACCAGCTCTTGATGGGAAGCATATTCATCAGCTGCAGAAATAAAGCAGGAAATTTAATAAAACTCCACTCTGCTTCCAAATTTAAAAAAAATGCATCATATAATTAAGTGAACAACATCACAGTAAACACACATGGTAGGGGTATGTGTGTGGAGCATTGTCCAAAACCACCGTTTTAGCAAGGTCCCTCTCAAGTACGCCCAAATCCTTGACATAGTGCCCAAGAACACAGGTACAGTCCTGTTGATACAAACGGTGTCTACAAAAGAAGATATCAGTTATGTACATGATATATACAGTGTCTACAAAAGGAGATATCAGTTATACACATTTAAAGTACAACCTAATATCAACTGAAATCTATTCCTCAAATTATTCAAAGTAGATGAGATTGTCAGCCTGTCTCTGGTACACAGAACTCTGCAGCTGCAATATCACTACAACAATACAGCAAAACAAGCATTGCAAAAGGACAGCAACCAAAGTAAAACAAATGTTACTTCTCATACCGAAACAGCCTTCTTTTTGGGTCCAAGATGTCCAGTATTTTCCCTGCATATTCTTTCTTTGCAGATGTATAAACAAACATCTGCGAAAAACACATGAGTCATTCAATTAACTGGCTTCTTAACAAACATACATGGGGGAAAGTTAAACATGTAGCAAAAATAAAAACACATGGCTACTGCACACATAATACCAACAACTTGAAAACATACCTCAAAATGTTTTGTCATGGCTTCCAGAAATTCTTTCACATGTGGTCGTAGAATCATGTAGACCTATTGAGGTAAGAGAATTAAAATATTACAATATTTTATGTTACCATCATTAGACAGACATTCATCCTATTAAAAAAATAAACACTGGTCATTCAAGCAAAGGATAAAAGCCCTTATCACTGCCTTCCTGAGGCCTTATAAGTCTGAAATGAACAGATTGATTCACTAACTTTGTACTGATTGTCCTGAAAGCATGTGCGAAAGGTGTACTCTGCATCCTCAATCCGGTTCAGAGAGCTGTAAATGAGCGTTTCATCCTAGAACACAAAAATATCCAAGCAATTGGTACCCCAGTGTTTAATTTTGATGGAATGATAATATAACTTGGTAATCATCATGGAAATACAACCTACTGATACATTAATATACTAAGTAAATATTAGACTGTAAACCAGACCCGCCTAAAAATATATATTATACTTTGCATGGGAATTACATAAGTAAATGCTTTGATTAGTCACTAATCTCAAAGGTAAACCCAACACTCACCAGATCTAAAACTAGAGTGGCTTGGGGCGTACTCCTCGTCTTAGGTGGGATGTCTCGTATGCATGGTTTGGATTGCTGGGATTTGGATGGAATGTTCTTGATGAAGGTAAAGCTAAATACAACAGTGCAATGGATTAATTACTTTCAGGAAAAGGGAGTCCTTGAGAACCACAGACATTAGGACAGCAAGTATGGGCAGTGGATTATTTCAGCAGAAGTGCATCACAAACCAGGAACAATTATGTTGGCCAGGCTGGCCAGCTTCTTTAGATGCCCAGCTGTTGATTATCTTATCAGAGTTATTTGACACCAATGGACGGTTTGCTGGTAACTCTTTGATCCTGCATTATGACATAGCCCCAAGATGATCCTGAGGTGATCTAATTCATCAAGTATTTCATCATTGTATTTCATAATATGTTATGGCATGCAGCCTTATAATCATTCCACAGAACCAAGAACAAAAAACGGAAGAACCCACGGGCTGAAAACATCATCATTGTCCTCATCTCCAGCGAGAAGGCTGATGGAACCATAGCCAAACACACACTGCTCTGGGCTCATCACATCACCACTGCTGGGGGTTCTCGCATCTGAATAGATTTAAAAAAACGAAGGAAAAAAAAACAGCCTTGATTCAAATGAATAAGACTCATTCACCCTGGACCAATTGGGCCATTACTGTGCTGACCTCATCTACTCTTGCCTCAATAATCACATGCAAGTCCTTGCTAGCCTATACAGTAGTTTGTTTATTAGAAACCGAAAGTGACAGTTTCTCTATAAACAAATAGGCCTACCCAATGGACTCAGGAAAGTGCCAAACCATGATGGCCTATTCTCCAAGACAGAAGAATGTCTGTTCGGTTCTACACAATATAGTTCTATCTGAACACAAACACTGCACACCCATGAATTAGCCCCTGGCCTTCCAGGCAGACTACCCTACTTGTAAAATACATACAAAAGCCAAAACACACACACTCGGGATTGCTTACTAAATAGTGTGCAAGTACGCAATTTCGAACATAGCCCATCCAATCCACCTTTGAGGTACTTACTTTCCTTGGTAGGTGTGAGGAACCGGACCATGGGGGAGTAGATATTTCGCATAGTGGAATTGAGGGGAGAGGAGGGGTTTAGCTCTGACAGCACCCGGTGATGGCGCACATTAATGGGGGTCTTGAAGCCCAGATCTAGAAATGAATACAGAATGATTGTCAGTATTTAGTTGACATCTTGAAATAAACAATAGAGCAATTGCATTCACCAAAATAAATGGGTACCTTCTCCGTCTTCATAGGCAGGGGCTGCCACCCTTTTCCTCCCACGCCCTTGTACAAGAGGGCGCTTTGTAGCGGTGGGGATATCATCATCAGGGTAGAGTGACTGGTTGTCTGGCTGTTGTACATCTTCATCCTACACACAGAAAATATAATTGTGACAGTCTGAAAAAGTAGCTAAAAGCTCACATAAAAAGGATCAGAATTACCCCCACCAACTGTATGTCAGTAAAGTATTGGGCACTAGTATAAAAACGTGCAAGTTGTCTCACATACAGGCTGACCCAAACCTTGATGAAAAAGGCGTTATCCAAAGCGACTTACAGTCATGCATACATAGTATGTACAGGGGGTCATGGGAAACGAACCCACTATCCTGGAGTTCCAAGCACCATAATCTACCAACTGACCTACTAATGACCACATTATTATGAGTCTTTGTCCTATGGAGGATTCAATTAAATCAATCAGTGTGTATACTGACATTTAATAACATCTAGCTACAGTGATAGTAAAAACAGAGCGCATGGGCGACATAGATACTAGTTCAAGTCCTTCCCCCTCGACCTACTTGTGATGGGTAATCTGTATCCTCTCTGCCAGACACTACATCCGTGGAGCTATTTCAAGCGAAATGTAAGACATGACTACCTGCCTGTATCAACATGAGTTGATGATAAAGCCAGTGTGATGCTTTGTCAAATTAAACAAAAACATGAGTCACCATGTTATATTACAGACAGGTTATGTTCAATTATAATAAATTAGATAAAATATTGCATATATAGTTTTGGGTAAGAACGAAAAATACATTCAGGGTGGCCAACTGGTCAGTTGAACTGTGAACAAGAACCCATTGTAACATTTGTCCGTTGTAGTTAGCCAATTTTGCCAGCAAGTGAATATACTCTTTTCACGCCACTTCGTTACATCTACAACCGGAATGAACGTTTTCGTAGTAGGTTAGGAGAATTTATGCAGTAGGTTGAGAATGAACATATTCAGGTTATGATCATTAACGTGTCAGGTTAGGAAAAAGGTTAGGGTTAGCGAAAATGTTTTCATAACCTGCCAAGAAACCACTTCCGGTCGTATCTGTATCGAAGTGGCGTGAAAATAGTGTCCTAGCGACGAATAGCATTTTTCAAGCTAGCTACTACAACAACATCATTGTTTACGGTTGTCAAATCGGCTAGCTAGTTAGCAAGCGATTGTGAGTTCGGCTAGCAAATTTGTTTTAAGCCAACGATAATGCGTATGACGCATTCAAAGTTCAGTTTATTCCAAGATATTTGGTCAAAACAAGCTAATCGATTTACCTTTTCCGGAGTTACGCTCGGAGCCGCTCTCTTCGAGGACCGCCGACCGTTAAACTGTGCTGATGAAGGGTCAGCAATACTTCGAGACCGAAGTCTCATCTTCACAAAATGAAATGTTGTACACGAACAATAATCGTTATACAGCTCGTGAAAATAATCCTTGTACCTACTAAAAAAAGGTCGAGAACATATCAGTTCCTGTTTGTGGTTGCTTTTCGTCCTTTATTCCATTCGTTCTCGTGCTGTTTTGTTTCTGTTCATTTAAATCTACCGGGAAGGTCTACTGCTGTAATCAAGGGGCGGTGCTTTTGAAAAAAAAAAACAGTCAACGTGATACCCAAGTCACGTTGCAGATGGTAGCCTTGTGGTGGCAGACCATTTCTAGATAGGGTAATAGTCATATTCTATTCATATTCCATTTGTATTGCTTTTTGTTTACAGTTAACTCCCGATTTTTTGTGGATGAATAGATGATGTATGACAAAGTGTAAACTTTCGAGGTGTATTTTTGCGAATCATTAGTATACCTAAAATGTTTTGTAAAAATTGAGTAAGAATGTACATAATGTACATCAGTAATAAGACAAGGTTCAATACAAAATACAATAAAACACACCCATTTTATTTAAGATTGTATACTTGTGTTTTTCCCCCCATTTAAAATCCATGCAGATAGGCCTTCATCAGATAAATTATGTCTTAAACTTTTCCAATGTAAAGGCTGATGGATAACAATTTACAAATGTGTTTAAAGATATAGAATGTAATCTTTCCAAGTTTAACCATGCCATTCAGTTGATACCAACATTCAATGTAATCTGTTCTAAAGAAACTCTGAAACATTCATCTCTTTGTGCTGAAGTATTTATCAATGCAATTGTGGTGTAAAACCTCAGCTGACATTCTAGGAAAAATTTATATTTATTTAAATCCAAAATGAATGTATTCACACAAACACATTGATTAAATAGGCAAGAACCGTTCTTCACCCCTCAGAAAAAAGCATTAAAAAGAGATCACACGTTCTAAAAAGCGTGTTGTTGATCTGTTGTTTGGGCACTACACCTAAAAACTGGTCACTGAAGAGGCACAAAATGCCACCCCTCAACTTCACTTGTTTCCTTGTATTTTGGGAAACATCCCATTCAGTGGAAAAAAGGTTCATCATAGAGAATAATGAGAAAAAATATCGCACATGCACAAAACGGACTGAAAAATACTTTTGTGCCTGTATCTATAAGAAGTAGTTGTAGGCTGCAGCAATAGTGTTTCAATATAGCAGTTTGTTGCCTAGGTGTAACACCGACCAAAATGCAAAAGTGCTACATGAAAAATAATCTGTAACACCAATGAAGAGAAAGAGAGAAATACAAAGCGCAACACCATGTGCACACACTAACCTGTAACTTTAGCCCTAGCAGGGATACATCCATAAAAACTGGAGGTAGAAGTATATTCCTGAGAAGTAGAAGAACAAATCCTCATTTATATTCTACATTTCCAAATACTACACATGACAACAAAATAGTTAACAAAACCAAGGCCAGTGTGCCAACCTAGCACTTCCCCAAATCACCCAGTACAGGAGTCGTCACAATAACTATTGTTATTAATATCATGATAATACATGTCATCAGCTGTAAATGTAATGTCTGTGCTATGTTGCTATATCATATTTTTTTAAAGAAAACTTCAATGTAAAAACAAAGTAATATAATCTAGAGCCATCCAAAGAATTTTCAGAAGTGTATAATTACTTTTCAGAAGTGCTATAATTACAAGATTTCTTATGCTGTGACAATGCTTCTATGAATTAACCTGTAAATAGAACTATATATTTTCATTCACGATAACATTGTATTTTATTTCATCTTCACACATGTTTTGGTTGTCCCAGCCATGTACAATCTGCCAAACAGATAGCTAAAGCAAGTGGTATGTCGTATAATGTCTTAAGGCTGAACATTCATGGAAAGATTCTGATGAGAATCTCTCTAAAATCTAAAGGATATAGAATAGAAATCTATAAGCAAGCCTCTTCCATGGTAAGTAGGTCTCCTAACTTCTGTTGAGATCAAGAAATGATAGAATTCTCCTCAAAATCAAGTTGAAATCTAAACTATGGGCCTTGCAATCAAATATAAAACAGGAAAGGCAAAGATTAGGCCTACCACGGAAGCTATAAACACGCTATGCATCCCAAACTGTATCTGATTGTGTGCTTTAAGAAATAAATCCACTAGGGGGTAGAATCACCAAGGCATGAAGTCAGTATTGCTGATAGAGGCTTCCCTGGTCTCCATTGCATGTTGCCAAAACAATCCAAAGGGATTGTCATCAATTATAATAAAGAAATTATTAAAGGCGTTAGACCAGGAGTGGGCAAACTTTTTGCCTTGAGGGCCACATTGGGATTTTGAAATTCAACGAAGGGCCGCATTTTTGGGCGGACCAATTGTTTGTTAAAATCAATTTGTGGGGCCTCCCGAGTGGCGCAGCGGTCTAAGGCACTGCATCGCAGTGTTCGAGGCGTCACTACAGACCCAGGTTCGATCCCAGGCTGTGTCACAGCTGGCCGTGACTGGGAGACCCATGAGGCGGCATATAATTGGCCACGTGTCGTCCGGGTTAAGAGAAGGTTTGGCAGGCCAGGATGTCCTTGTACCATCACGCTCTAGCGACTCCTGTGGCGGGCCCAGACATTGGTGCGGCTGGCTTCCGGGTTAAGCGGGCATTGTGTCAAGAAGCAGTGCGGCTTGGCTGGGTCGTGTTTTGGAGGACGCACGGCTCTCGACCTTCGCCTCTCCTGAGTCTGTACGAGAGTTGCAGCGATGGGACAAGACTGTAACTACCAATTGGGAAGAAAAAAGGGCGGGCCGGATTGAAGTGTACTTTGCTCCCCTCTTGCGTTAGACGATTGTCTGCAATAATCTATCCTTCCAACCATTTTGGATTATTTACTGTGTAAAGGGAAATGGTCTTACAAGAGATTTGGTCAAAGCATAGACTTGAGGTAGAGGCAGGCCCTACATTGAGGTCAAATGGATCTGCAGGAAAAAAGACCATGAGGTATACAATGTGTGTAACATCTCCTTATTGTCAAAACCGACCTTCCCTGAGGATTCTGAAAAGTACTGAGTGTGAATCTATGCGGTTTCTTGAAGATACAGAAACTGCCTTCCGTCAGATTCTCCTCTCCACCCTCTCAGGGCTGTGCTTCTCAAACTCTTGGGACTGCTTCTTACCTGGCAGGCTGCTCTTACCAGGTGACGTGGAGAGGATCTGTGTCAGCACCATATACTCTCACTACTGGCATGACCCAGGGCTCTGTTCTAGGCCCTCTCCTCTTCTATCTCACTCAGCTCCGTCATATCCTCACATGGTCTCTACCTCATTGCTATGCAGATGACAATCAACTACTATTTCCTTCTCCCCTTCTGACACCTAGGTGGCAACACACATCTCTGGCTGCTTGGCAGATATCTAAGCTTGGATTTCGGCCTACCACCACAAGCTCAACAAGATGGAGCTGCTCTTCCTCCTGGTGAAGGTCTGCCCACTCCCAAGACCTGTCCATCCCAGTTGACAACTCCATGGTGTCCCCCCCTCCCATAGTGCAAAGAACCTTGGCACGACACTGGTCAACATGCTGTCTTTCTCTGCAAACATCAAAGCAGTGACTCGCTCCTGCAGGTTCATGCTCTACAACAGAGTATGACCCTACCTCACACAGGAAGCGGTGCAGGTCTTAATCCAGGCACTTGTCATCTCCCATCTGGAACACTGCAACTCGCTGTTGGCTGGGCTCCCTGCGTGTGCCATCAAACCCCTGCAACTTATCCAGAACGCTGCAGTCTGCCTGGTGTTCAACCTTTGCAAGTTCTCCAATGTCACTCCACTCCTCAGCACACTCCATTGGCTTCCAGTCGCAGCTCACTACAAGATAATGGTATTTACCTACAGAGCAGCAACAGGAACTACCCCTCTCTACCTTCAGGCTATGTTCAAACCATGCACCCCAACCTGAGCATGCCATTCTGCCACCTTTGGTCTCTTGGCCCTCCCACCCCTACAGAAGGGCAGCTCCCGCTCAGCCCAGTCCAAGCTCTTCTCTGTCCTGGCACCCCAATGGTGGAACAAGCTTCTCCCTGAAGCTAGGACAGCAGAGTCCCTGCCCATCTTCTGCAAACATCTGAAACACTTTACTTTTTTCCCCCTTGCTAGCTCTGACTTTGCTGATAGCTACTTTGTTTAGGAAAAATACTTACTGTGATATGTGGTTATCCCAGCTAGCTATCTTAAGATGAATGCACCTTAGCAGTTAAAATGCAAATATCTCTGAGAGCTGCAAATCAATGGATATCTGATAAAAAAAATTTAAATGAGAAGATGCTCGGATGGGAATGCTTGCCTTGGGGACAAAGTGGTAAAAATATCAAATTGAAGATCCGTGCTGACCCAAAGTCAGGAATTGATTGGGTGATTCCACCCATCCTTTAAACCATAACACAGCTCTATGTTATCATTAGCCATTTATTGGGATAATAATTGGCTATTACTTTTATCATTCTCTGAGAGAGCTTTACCCTCCAGTGTCTAGCTGGAGAGGACAGACTCCTTCATACGTTTCAGTGGAAATTGTTTAATAGAATAACCATTGTTCTGTTGCTACAGGAGCATGATTACTATGCAACTGTGTTATATACAAAAAAAAAAACGGTACTTCTGATAACTGAAATTAAGTAAAGCAAATGCCAGCAGATGAAACAGATATCAGTCAATCCCACAATATTCTCTGTAACATCTTCTATTGCCATTAAACTGGCCTCCTCTGACTCCTCAACAGATTGAAGATAATGGTATAGCTGTGAATATAAGAAGCACTTGGATATAAGCAGCACTATATAATGCAAGCATGTAGCTAAATTCATTAATGCCTTGTCGTTATGAAGATTTCACATATCAAGGTGTAGGCACTCGAGACATTATGATGACAAGCTTTTAAAAAGAGTCACTTTCAGCCCCAAACCTCAGTTTTAAAGGCTCACAATGGCAGAGCTAAGAATTCCTGCACATATCAATCCCCTACTCTGTGTCGTCTCAGAGTGATCAACCTTTAAACTAAAAGCTTTACGTAGAGTGAAGATGATCCCACTTCTTATAAAAGGACTGAGTACCCTGGGTAATTGATGAGACAACTTGATAGAAAACTAAATTCTACATGAAAATCAAAAAAATATGGTTGAAATGTGTCATGAGAGAAACAAACACTCAAACCAGGAAATACATTTGTATAATGTGTGGCTATGACAGAAACATATAGCAGTTAAATACAATGTTATTGTTTCACAGCAATCTGGCGGACACCTGAGAAAAACCTGCACATATTCTAAAGCCCAATGAGCATTAAGAATGCCTGTTGACTTCTACTAGAAAAAAATGCAAGACAAAACCTGTGTCTGAGCAATTAATAGAAAATCTCAGCAAAGATTGATTTGTTTCTGACTGCATCATGCAAATGTAAAAGAGGAATTCTATAACATGAGGTCACAATGGTACTTTGTTATACCCTGAAGAACTAACATACTTTAAAGCTTTTCTACTTAAAATACAAGAAATGTCAAATGTTCTGCTTTATAGAATCCTAAATATATATTTTTTGCAATGAGTATATTGTTAGTGATGATGATGATAATAATAATAATAATAATAATAACAATGAGGAGAATGATAATGTTACAAACAACTTATTTTTCCTCTTGAGAAAAAGCTTCATTGTCAGTCAGTAGCTGTGTTAAATGTTTAAACAGTGCATTACCCTTCCAATGTATTCTTTTTCTTTTGTTCTCAGATAATCTGTACATTTATGTAGAAATAAATTATTCATAGGCTGTGCAAATATCTATCATATACTGGCTCCTTGTTGGGTTATTCAAACTTATTTAGGCTAAAGAACAAAAGAGGGAAGAATATATGAGAGGACCTGAGAGTGTACTTCAAGTGGTCTGAGTTTCAGTTTGTCTCGCCATATATATGTATTTTTTTGGCATAGGCTAAGTGAAAACGAGGTTTATTTTTGGCTTTAGTTAGCATCAAAGATAGGTGGATGAGGTAGGTGTGTAGGGGAGCCACTAGGATCCACTGTGCCCACCAGGGGCTTTGCTGTTACTTGATGATCCAGAGGGGCCTGACGAGGCTGATCCTGCTGCCTGAGCAAAAAGCACACCTGCACAGAAAACAGAAACACCAGTGTGAGACTTCTGTCATTGCAAAAATAAAAGATAGCAAGTTGGTCTGAGTAACCTGACCTACATAAGTCAAATGTTGACAAACAATGTTGTGAATTCAGGAATGATAGTTGTAGTCAAAAGTTTGGACACACCTACTCATTTAAGGGGTTTTCGTTATTTTTACTATTTTCTACATTGTAGAATAATAGTGAAGACTTCAAAAATATGAAAGAACTCATATGGAATCATGTAGTAACCAAAAAAGTGTTAAACAAATCAAAATATATATTATATTTTAGATTCTTCAAAGTAGCCACCCTTGATGACAGCTTTGCACACTCTTGGCATTCTCAAAACCAAGGAGTTCCTACATCTGCTGAGTATTTGTTGGCTGTTTTCCTTCACTCTGCAATCCAACTCATCCCAAACCATCTCATTTGGGTTGAGGTCAGGTGATTGTGGAGGCCAGGTCATCTGATGCAGCACCATCACTCTCCTTGGTCAAATAGCCCTTACACAGCCTGGAGGTGTTTTTTTCGGTCATTGTCCTGTTGAAAAACAAATGACAGTCCCACTAAGTGCAGACTAGATGGGACGGCGTATCGTTGCAGAATGCTTTGGTAGCCATGCTGGTTAAGTGTGCCTTGAATTCTAAATAAATCACAGACAGTGTCACCAGCAAAGCAGCCCCACACCATCACACCTCCTCCTTCATGCTTCACGGTGGGAACCACACATGCAGAGATCAGCCGTTCACCTACTCTGCATCTCACAAAGACACGGCGGTTGGAACCAAAAATCTCAAATTTGGACTCATCAGACCAAAGGACAGATTTCCACCGGTCTAATGTCCATTGCTTGTGTTTTTTGGCCCAAGAAAGTCTTCTTCTTATTGGTGTCCTTTAGTAGTAGTTTCTTTGCAGCAATTCGACTATAAAGGCCTGATTCAAGCTGTCATCAAGGCAAAGGGTGGCTACTTTGAAGAATCTCAAATATAAAATATATTTTCATTTGTTTAATACTTTTATGGTTACTACATGATTCCATATGCGTTATTTCAGAGTTTTGATGTCTTCAGTATTATTCTACAATGTAGAAAATGTAGAAAAGAAAAACCCTTGAATGAGTAGGTGTGTCCAAACTTTTGACAGGTACTGTATGGTAACACAAGACCGTGTTGTTGATTCTGTGACTGGTGACTCACCGGTGTACATGACTCCATTGAGTTCCACTGACATACTGATGCTGCTCATGCCATTAGTTGTGAGATTGAGAGCTGAGTCCTGTCGGCCATCTGAGAAAACACACACAGCATGTAATGTACACAACACTCATAGGTGATGTTTAACAGCAGATATAAGCATCAACATCTCAGGAAAATTTGTAAATATGAACAACCTCACTACATAAACATATGGGGCGGCAGGTAGCCTAGAGTTTCGAGAAGCGAGCCAGCAACTGGAGGGTTGCCAGTTCAAATCCTGGGTCTAAGGAAGTCACTTAACACCCCCCACAACAACTGCACCAGTGTGGCAGCCCCCTGCTCTAACCTCTCCAACCTGTATATGTATGTTTGTCTTTCAGAGGAGTTGGCCACATTTTGGTTGGACCTTCTGTACAATTGACGAGTAAAAGGATCATAAACTAACTGCACAAACAAACGTATAAATAAACGAGTTGAACAATCTAATAACCTGTAATAAGGAATATCTGTTACATCTGTTGTTAGAAGGAGACCAAGGTGCAGCGTGGTAGGCGTACATTATACTTTTATTTTAAATGACACCAAAAAACTACAAAATGCAAAACAAACGTAAAGCTATATGCAGTGCAGAAAGCAACTACACACAAACAAGATCCCACAACTGAAGGTGGGAAAGGGCTGCCTAAGTATGATCCCCAATCAGAGACAACAATAGACAGCTGCCTCTGATTGGGAACCATACCCGGCCAACAAAGAAATAGACAAACTAGAATGCCCACCCAAATCACACCCTGACCTAACCAAATAGAGAAATAAAAAGGCTCTCTAAGTTCAGGGCGTGACAATATCTGAATAAACTAACTAACTTCTGGAACAACCTAAGAAACAAATGGAACCCACCCTGCTAACTTGGATACATTATATCAATTCATGAGATAGTTTACCAACGTATCCAAGTGAGTGGACACCTAAGGCCATTGATTCATGAATGGTTCCCACCTGATGTCCTCAGTTGCCCTTTGTGCCCGCTCCCATACCCTATCATTCTGTATTTCTTTATGACTGTAACTTGTATACAGGTACACCAGAGAAGCCACATCCCTGATTGGCAGATGAGTGACAACCAATGTTCCCTCTAACTTAAACGTTGTGAAAATTATGTGCAACATCCGTTTACTGTGAACACTGAGGCTGTAACCGCTTTAAGTTAGTTTTAACAGGGGCCAAGTAGGTTACTGTAGCTATTTGATCATAGTGTAGGCCTACCTGTGGCCTACCATGAGAGAAAATGCATCCCATAACATTTTAACATGGAAATAGCTGTTCTATCATTCAGCCTACAGTAACAGCCAATGTGTGGTGTTCAATGTTGGCCTACATTCCATGAGACTTTTTGAAGAAAAACATGCAGGGCTTGACATTAACCTGTTTATCCACTTGTCCTTCAGACAAGGACGTGACTGAACATGTTGTGTTGTTTGATGCAAGAAACAACTTGACAAAATAAAATGCATTATTATTCCCATACCATTATTACAGAGAGTCAGACAAATTATGCTACCCTCTGCCTATTGGCTATTTAGTTTATTCAAGCCTGTCTCAAAATACAACACCGCTCCTTTAAGACAAGAAAAAAGCTCTGTACCTGACTAGCTTTCAAAAATGTTTAGAAATTAACACGTTTTGTGCTCTTGTAGTAAGCAATCACACCCCTATTGGTGACTACAAATGATCTATAACTGGGCTAATAACTCACTAACTAGCAAAGGATATGAACTAAATGTGCACACGTGGCTACATGCACCACTACCACAGCTGTAAACACAGTAGAGTTAAAATTAAATGACACAGATCCATATATGGCAATGGTCTATTTGCATATAGGCCTTCTGCAGCTCTGATTAGTTATGCACCGGTCTGTGTAGAGTATGGACTGAGTCAGTGCGCAAAATAATCATACTCTGATGCCTTGTGCCTACAACAAAATCTCTTGCATAATTTGTTTTGTTTTTCGGTATGTTACATTGAATGTGGCTAATATTGCGTTGATTCGATCACAATAGCCACAGTAAAGGAAAATGTTGATAGTGTTAACTAACGGAAAACTCTAGAAAGTTGAGTGAAGTTCAATCTTGTGCTTCTCTCAGTGGGCTGATATTTCTTCTGTCCTCGGGGCTACTGCGCACACACGTGCAGTTTAGAGGGAACATTGGTGGCAAACCTGATTAGAAGCACCTTCTGCTCATCGGTTGCTCACCTGTGTTCCCTACAAATGCTGTTTTGAATGAAAAAGCTTTGTACCTACACACTGAAGAAGGCTGAAAAGCTGAAACATCTGTGTATGCTAATCCCTAATGAATTGAAAATAATAAAATAAAATAGAAAAATGAATTAAGCTGTATGCAACATATTTTTGAATGCGAACCCATCACACCTTTAATATTAACTATACTAAGAAATAATTTATTTTACTGAAGGGAAGCAATGGTGGACCAATCTTGGTACTTTCGAATCAAATGTAACATTATTTAAAGTGCATTTAAAAATGGCAACAGGCTCTACCTTGGTTGTTGATGCGGATGTTCATGGGCATCTGGGCAGTCCTGGCCAGCAGATTGTGCTGCAGCGCTCTCTGCAGCAGCCGCTGGTGCTTCTCAGCAGGTAGGGCAATCTTCTTCTCCGGGGGCTCACCTGCCTCCAGTCTGTCCCTCAGCTGCTCTAGAGCCGCTAACTGGGCCGCTGCTGCCTGCACCGCCACCGAATTACCAACCAGAGGGTGCCTGGACATGAAGCCCAAGCCGGACACAGGCTGGTCACCCTCCTCTTCTACAGGGGAGAGGGGAGATGGAGAAGTTTAGAGCAGGGTCGTTTTGGTCCAGGATGTGGTAGCTCTTCAAATTAAGTATCTGTTGTATGATGTTATGGGTTACTGTTCACTTCAACCGTTCTGTGATAAGTATGAACCCTCCCAACCCTCATTGTGTTCACGTTCACTTCAATCGTTGGCTTTATTCATGTCAGTGATATGAATGAACCCACCTTTTTCTTTTTTTTCTTTTAAAAATACAAAATACATTTCCTCATCTCAATGCAGAATAATTGTCCTTTAAAGATATCTGAGTATAGCAAAACACCTTTCGATCCATCAATACTGTTCATCGTTGGCTAGACGAGTGCATACAAAGTTCAAAACCCCAACCCTTCCTTTTATGTACCTTTCTTGATTTTTTGGATGGGAGTGAGAGAGTGGCCTCCGTTGGTGGCCACGTTCATCCCCATGTTCTGCATGGACATCTTGGGGGAGGACAGCATGGTGGGGGTCCCATTGGGGGAGTAGGTGAAGAGTGAGCTGCCGAAGCTCTGCCGGCGGCCCTCCCGTCGGTTACAGTCGATAGCTGCCTGGAGCTCGTTGGGGTTGCTGAGGCTCCTCTTGTCACATTCGTATGGATACAGGTACTTCATGTACCTGTGAAAAAGATATTTCAGTTGGTATTGGGATAATTTTATGAAATATGAAACTATTTGAAAAACACAGTATTACAATGGATAAGTATACCTTGAAACAAGTTTACAAATTATATGGGGGAATGTGTGTGTGTGTTCGGTGTGCATAAGCGTGTGCTCACATGTGTGTATGTGTGTGTGTGTGTAAGTGTGTGCTTGCGCTTGCGTGTGTGTGTACTCACTGTGTCCTGAGAGTAAAGGCTGCACTGGTAATTGAGGTAGGCAGGTTGAGTCCTTTAGTGATCTCTCTCCACAGCTTCTTGTTGATGACCTCCACCAGGCCTCCCTTCTCTGTCACCAGCTGGTACAGCATGTACAGGTCTAGGACCTGCTTGGCCATGATGGGGATCCTGTTCACAGGGGTTCCTGGAGACGAGGAAAAGACAATTCACTGCCTGTCACTAACACCATACTCTTTTGCTAGGTTTCCCTTTTGATAAGTTGCCATGGAACTGACTGTGAACTGAGAAAACTTTCTAGTGGTCTGAAACATTTTAATGCTTCAGGAGTACAAAAATATATTCAGAAATGTCATGTTCTATATTCTGGGTTGGACAGTAACTGATTAAATGTAATCAGTTACATGTAATCGGATTACCAAAAAAAACTAACTGTAATCATCTACATTACAAGCAAAAAAATAATAATACATTATGACACCTTGTTTTATCATTGACACTCAATTCAGCACTGACAAAAAGGCGCAAGTTTATGCTTGTTACACCTGAGCGATCACTATGATGACACACCAAATGCATTTGATGGATCCTTTTTGTCTTCTTCTAATGCCTCTTATTTATTTACATTTTATATTTAACCTTTATTTAACTAGGCAAGCCAATTAAGAACAAATTCTTATTTACAATGATTGCCTACCCCCGGCCAAACCCTAACCCGGACCGTGCTGGTCCAATAATGCGCCGCCCTATGGGACTCCCAATCATGACTGGTTGTGATACAGCCTGGAATCAAAGTAAGGTGAAAGTAATCATAAAGTAACTGAAAGTAATCAAATTATGTTACTGAGTTTGTGTAATCCAAAAGTTACATTACTGATTACAATTTGACAGGTAACTGTAACAGATTACATTTAGAAAGTAACCTACCCTACCCTGGTTCTACGGTATTGTTTTCCTACGGAGAGTATCACACCTTTTCATAGCACACAATACTTCAATACATTATCAATTGTCAATGCCATG
Organism: Oncorhynchus mykiss; assembly: GCF_013265735.2. Taxonomy (NCBI): domain Eukaryota; kingdom Metazoa; phylum Chordata; class Actinopteri; order Salmoniformes; family Salmonidae; genus Oncorhynchus; species Oncorhynchus mykiss. The sequence continues at coordinate 17,579,454 of NC_048565.1, read as the reverse complement.
TCTGTTTTGTTCTTGTTATAGTATTGGGTCTTATTGTGCTTTAAAAAACATGACTTATTTTTATAATTCTGAAAGAAAGCTATGGAGAAAAAAAACAGGAAAATGTTCTCATCTCAGTCTCTTTTCAATTCCCTATATTGTACCTAGAGGGCAGTGTCCAATTCTTTGAGCAACTAGGCACGCAGACCAGCCCATACATTTTTTGAGGGCACAGTGTATAGTGTAAACATACCCTAAACACCCAATACTGGATTTTCCACACTGACTATCTTAACATAATAATATTTATTACTATTACCTTCAACATGTTGGTCTTATATTTCCAAAGTAGAACTAGTTTGTGAATCAAAATCATACAATGTGCTGTTTGCCTGAGGGCACACACTTAACGTGTTGTGAAATGTGTTGTGAAATGTAATGTAATGTTTTTAATTGTATATATCTGCCTTAATTTTGCATGACACCAGGAAGAGTAGCTCTAATGGGCAACCAGAATAAATACAAATAGAGTCTGACGAAGTGACGATCATTAATAAAAGATGCAAATGCTGAACCAAACCAAACACCATAACTTAACGGAGCTACATAAAAACTCTGGCGCCTAAACATATACCTAAATACATTCCTAAGTTGATACATGCAGTCTCATGTACGCTTTAGTTTTAGACGAGCTGGGAACAGTGAAGGCTTGGCCGACCATAAAGCAATCATCTGCAAATGAATAAAGATCCACCCACGGAGGTGAAAGCTGAGAGTTTTGTTTCCTATGTCAGTGAAGGGGGAGGGGCGGGGGCAGGTGGCTAGAGAACACAACAGGGCCTCTCAGTACTAACCCACCAAGGCAAACAGTGAAATCTCTATCGAGTCATGTCTTTTATTTGTATTAATGTGGCTCTGCTGCATGAGATACTGGGACAGAAAGGTACAGTCCTGTCTTGTATATCCGCCACTCCTTTTACAATACTCGCTCACCTCTCTTTTGCATGAAGCTGAATAGGTCATCCAGAAACTCTTTTCTCTTTGGGTCTCCATCTAGTTCGTAGAGCTGGAGAGGAGCGGAGAAGAGGGGGAGAGATAAAAACAGGTTACAGCTGGGAGTAGATTACCAAGGGGGGTTGAAAACTATTATTGCCCCAAAATGAAGGATGGAGCCTCAGCTTTAGAATGCTATTAAGTCGAGAGAGGACGTCTAGTATGATGAAAACCTGATGTGGCCCAGCTGCTATGGCTGAGAGCTCCGGAAAGTTTGGTGAAAATTAACAGTAAAAGTGAAGCACATGGCTCAGGGGAATACAGTGGGCTATTGTGGTAACTTAAATTGCGGTATGAAGATTGTTCACAACAAAGATTAATTCACACTCGCTGGTGTGGAGAGTATCTTTTGACTGACTAGCTTGTCAAACAAAAGTGTAGTTTAAAAATCAAACCAATAATGTATAGCTGAGGCGGAAGAATACATTTTTTCATCATTGGGTTTTAATTCTCTCTGAAATGACTGTAAAGTGTTGGTCCCATGTTTCATGAGCTGAAATAAAAGTTCCCAGAAATACACACAAAATGCTTTAACTCTCAAATTTTGTGCACAAATTTGTCTCCATCCCTGTTAGTGAGCATTTTTCCTTTGCCAAGATAATCCATCCACCTGACAGGTGTGGCATATCAAGAAGCTCCTGAGTGTGCTCTCGCGTGGCAGAGTGGTTTAAGGCACTGCATCTCAGTGCTAGAGGCATCACTACAGACACCTTGGTTCAAATCCAGGCTGTATCATAACTGGCTGTGATTGGGAGTTCCGGTAGGCTGTCATTGTAAATAAGAATTTGTTCTTAACTGACTGTCAGAAACCATCTCAGGGAAGCTCATCTGCATGCTCGTCCTTGACCTGACTGCAGTTCGGTGTGTGGGCAAATGCTCAGTGGGAAAATGCTCAGCATTCGATGGCATGATGGAGAAGTGTGCTCTTCACGGATGAATCCCAGTTTAAACTTTCCCGGGCAGATGGCAGACAGCGTAGAGTGTGTGGCCAAGCGGTTTGCTGTTGTCAACGTTGTGAACATGGTGGCAATGGGGTTGATGGGCCTCATAAGCTACGAACATAATTGCATTTTATCAATGGCAATTTGAATACCGTGACGAGATCCTGGGGCCCATTGTCGTACCACCTCATGTTTCAGCATGATAATGCAGGGCCCCATATTGCAAGGATCTGTACACAATTCATGGAAGCTGAAAATGTCCCAGTTCTTCCATGGCCTGCATACTCACCAGACATGTCACCCATTGAGCATGTTTGGGATGCTCTGGATCAACGTGTACAACAGCATGTTCCAGTTCCAGACAATATCCAGCAACTTTGCACAGTCATTGAATAGGAGTGGGACAACATTCCACAGGCAACAATCAACCAACCGCCTGATCAACTCTATGTCTCTATGTGAATGAGATTTGTTGCGCTGCATGAGGCAAATGGTGGTAACACCAGACACTCACTGGTTTTCTGATCAACACCCGTACTTCTTTTTGTAAGGTACAGTATCTGTGACCAACAGATGCATATCTGTATTCCCAGTCATGTGAAATACATAGATTAGGGCATAATTAATTGATTTCAATTGACTGATTTCCTTACATGAACCGTAACTCAGTAAAGACTTTGAAATTGTTGTATTATGCATATATATTTTTGTTAAGTGCACAAGATGCTTCATCAAAGCAACAGTTCGGCCAGAGCACACAATGCAGAACTCTAGTCTTGTTCTGGATTTGGGAGTACTTTATGCAGGCTCTTGCTGTGTAATCACAAACAGGCCATTCTCTTTGTGGCATTTAGCGCCCATTAGTGATGCCAAGCTGCAGTTAGATCTTATTATCAGAAGGATGGGGGCTGGATGACGAGGCGGTGGAGAGGCGGTAATAAATGTAGGGCTGGAGGCAAGGCCAGTCTTAATTACAGGATGCATGCATTTCGAGGAGTGCCGAGCCATAAATCTTCAAAATGCTCTCTCTCACCCTCTCTCACTTTCTCTCACTCACAGAAGTTCCAAAAGAATAAAGACATTTCAAATGTCATATTATGTCTATATACAGTGTTGTAACGATGTGCAAATAGTTAAAATACAAAATGGAAAACATCTTACTGCTGTGATGGCACACTGTGGTATTTCACCGAATAGATTTTTTAAATATTTGATTTAACCTTTATTTAACTAGGCAAGTCAGTTAAGAACAAATTCTTATTTACAATGAAGGCCTACACCGGCCAATATTGGAGTTTATCAAAATTTGATTTGTTTTCGAAATCTTTGTGGGTCTGTGTAATCTGAGGGAAATATGTGTCTCTAATATGGTCATACATTTGGCAAGTTAGTAAGCATAGCTCAGTTTCCACATCATTATGTGAGCAGTGTACACATAGCCTATCGTCTCGAGAGCCAGGTCTGCCTACGGCGGCCTCTCTCAATAGCAAGGCTATACTCACAGTCTGTACAAAGTAAAAGCTTTTCTTAATTCTCACCCCCTCACTTAGAGACCCCCTCTAACCCCCTCATTCTAACTCCCACCTACACACCCCACTAACCCCCAACTACACACCCCTCTAACCCCCTCATTCTAACTCCTACCTGTACACCCCACTAACCCCCCCCACATACCCCTCTAACCCCCCCCGACATCACTCTGGCAGAACACATCTGTTTATCTGGGACGGGTGGAGTTTGGGGATACAGGTTTTCACATCAACTTAAATCTATAGTACACACACTGATAGGGTGTCGACCGTCTCCTTGTGTGCGACTGTCTCACAAAGAGCTGTGTCAATGAGCAAAACGTTGGCAGTGAGCATAAACCTCGTTACATACATACCACTACTGAGGAGTTTTACGTGTTTCTGAGTGATAGAAAAGCAGGCAGGCGTTTTAGAGTGAACTTTAAGAAGCAGGGAGTTTCAGGGTGAGCAGGTTTCCTGCCAGCACAGATTTCATTAGATCCACCCAGAATGTTACAATGTGAAATAGCCAACACATAGTCAAAGACCCTACTTCAATGCATTGCCTGTGTGCATAAAACGTTTGAGCAAGCTTTGTTCAGGCTGCTGTTTATGACTTCATGTTTCTTTGTTCGTGTCTCATGGATCATTGATACAAGATCTGCAACGTATTCATTTCTGAATGCTTTAACTATGCAGGTCAAGCTTGTTGTTTGCCTGTTGGGTGAAACACACACAAACATCTGTTTCATGTCAAACATCATGAATAATTCCAGCACAAGTAGTCACGGTTACTCAGAGGTTGCGAAAAACAACAGCTATCGGAGTCCCATGCGAGTCATCCAGGCACCTCGCAACAAGTGTCACGTAGCACATAATTGGGCCTAGCTATTGAGCCCTGTCCCCACATGGACATTGAGAGGGGATCGCATGGAGCTGGTGTGTCACACGAGCTGTTGCCTATGAAACACACCCATCCTTTCACACCTGCCAGGGCTGACTGACACACACACACACACACACACACACACACACACACACACACACACACACACACACACACACACACACACACAGAGGAGGGCAGTGGGGGAGGGGAGAGAGAGGCCAGGAGGGGGATGGGAGGAAGCGAGCATGCAGCTTGACTTCACCGGTGTGAGGGGGTGCTGTATATGGAGTGTGAACCTGGGCACATGATCTCTCTTATTCAAATAGTGTATAGTTCCTAGCTGTGTCTCTCCCATGCTAGTTTGTTGCGTTTTAACACGCTTATCAAGTGAACAAGGACAATTCAACAACAAAATGTGGCACAGACTGCTCCCTTTGACTCATTATTACACTCATACTTTGATTTCCAACTCAAAGAGATATAAAACCACAGCACCACCTAAGAAACCACAGTAATGGCAAAGCATCGCAGTGAGAAGAGGTATCTAGCTCCTGCTATGCTGGGTGACTTTGCTAGCTTACTAAATATGTATTGAATTAAAGGAGCAACTGTTCAGTATTTATCATTTGTGATTGGTGTGTAGAAACAGATAAGCCATGATTTGTGTCGAGCATTATACCACGCGGTTACCATATATGTTTCACAACCAACAGCCTACATTTCTTTATTAGAAAAAAATTGCTCATAATGCTATTTAGGTCCACATTATTGGAATTGGCTAGATTTATCGTAGCAAGCAATTTCACTACTTGCCTTCTTGAGAAGATTTCCATTCAAGGGGAAAATCAATTGTACAAGTCACATTAAACTTTCAATAAGCTGTAGGAACAAGAACTGGAGACTACATAATACACTGAACAAGCTTAAGAAGAGGGAACCAGCAAAGTACACTGTCGTTTTAAAAAAAGTAAAGTTTAAAGTATGTAAATAAAATAAACCCCAACCTCTACTTTTTTTTGTAAATGGATGTTTCTATTTTGTAGTGTGAAGACATTAGCACAGTAAGAATGAACACGGTTCACACCTGTGGATGGTCAATGAATGAATAGCAAGAGCAGTTCCACTCTCTATTTGAATGAGCCTGAAACTAGTCTGACAAAAAAAAGTTATATTTTTGTCTTCCCTGTTTGTCTGTACCCTCTTTCTACACCCCATACATCATACTGTTGTAACACATTACCAACCTTCACACCACAACCAGTTCGTTATTTTAAATGTCGAATAGCTGAGAAAATGTTCTGAAATTTTCATTTGAGATTTATCTGTACTTTTACAGAGAAAACAAATACATACACCTCTTCAAAGACATTTTGTCTTGTTTTCAAACCTGAAAACAAATTCAGCCTTTCTACATTTACATTTTAGCAGACACACTTATTCAGAGCAACTAGGGTTAAGTGCCTTGCTCAAGGGCACAATGCGCTTAACCACTAGGCTACCTGAGCACTATACCTAGAGACAGAACCACTGTTGAACATGGCACAACACATTTAAAAAAAGGTGCACTATGTAGAAATCGCTCCCCCATTTCCTGGTTGCTAAAATTAAAATATTTAGTGTCATTTTAGTTTATGTGACAAACAAGCCAAATAAGTATAGTGTAGAGAGTCATTGTACCATCTAAACAGCTGTAAAATATATATTTTCAACAACCAAAAATATTGTACTTTCAGCTGGTGTACAAAACCGAAAGTAAAATAATCAAAAACTAAACGTAAGAATGGGAAGCTTCATAGACTTGCTTTCAGAATGACAGATCTATAACTCACATTTCTATGTGAATTAGTTTGGGTCGCCCACAAAACTGAATTCCTGACTTCATAATCCAAGATTCACCTAATGGATAGTGGGTTGGGACAGTATCAAAAGATTTAGACGTAAGCAAATACTCAGAGAAGCAAAAACAAAGCTGTTCCTCCCAGTGAGTATTGCAGCATTTTCTAAGAACTGAAGAGAGATTGGAGAGGATTGTAAAAAAAATAACAACAAACTGCTTTGCTTGGATTAAGAGTAATATGGTAACACACAATGCAAAGGGTAGCATAGCAAGTGTAATATGTTTGAATTCTGTCAATTAATGGAGTCAATGAAGGAATCCTGCATAGGGCCAACGTCAAAGTAATAATCATGTCTTTCATTGGATATATTTACAGTTGATGTGAAAATAGAGTGAACACCACTTGACGATACAAGACATGGAAATAGAATGAACACTATTCAATGACACATGTATCCCATTCCCACTAACCTCAGCTGTTCTTACAGTACATACAGCCTGTATAGACTTTGATAAGAATGTGGAACAGTTGGCAGCTTGTGAGAGCGTCTAGATTGCTAACTGTATGACGATGTATTAAGGGCCTAACCTAACTACACAGTCTAATGAATAGTATCAAGTTTATAAATGCCAAAGAAGGTAGGGCGGAACTTTGAGCAAGCTGCAGTTTCACATGTGAGCAATATGAGTGGATGGGGAACTGTTTGATTGGCACGATCAAGAACAGGCTCTAAGAAGACAACATCACCTAACCAAACAAACTGGTCCCAGTGCCTGCGTTACCAAACAGGACCGGCAGACAATCTGAAGGGAACAGAAGACATGTCTGGCGAGAAAGGCTCTGGTTGTTAGCAGAGTGTCAATCAGAATGATTGATAACCTTGGCTATGAGGGTGATGGATAACGACAGCCCAGGTCACGCCCCCCCCCCCCCCCCCCCACCCTCAGCAGCCCTTTCCATGTGGCTCTTTAGGGAAGGAGATGTCCTGGTCAGTTAACACTAGTTACCACAGCCACAAAGTCAAAATTGGCTATATCGTATAAATTCATGAAATGTTCCTCATAAGGTTAGCAGTGTGGTTAAGGTTAAGTTTAAAACCAGATTTTAATTGAGATAATTGTCAAAATAGGTGGGGTTTAGCCATAATTTTGTGGCTGTGGTAACTAGTGACATCTGCCCTGGTTGTGTTGGCCGGGCCATCCAGATCAATAGGTTGGATGGGTAAAACGTTTAAACTGTGCTAACCCTTGATCATAGGGCGCGCACAATTGCCCCAGCTAGCGTCGTAAGGGTTTGGCCAGTGTAGGCCGTCATTGTAAATAAGAATTTGTTCTTAACTGACTTGCCTAGTTAAATAATGGTTAAATATATGTATATTTTTAAATAAAATAAAAATTGTCCTCTCCTTGTCAGCTGCCATGTTGTGGTACCGACCTGAATTTGTCGAATAGAAACACATTTTTTCATTGCAAAACATTTTCAGTTTGCAGTAAATGGCAGTAAATGTTTTGCAACAGAATCAGCGTAATGAATACACCCCAGGGGGAGTCATGACAATGCCCACAGTTGTGACTTGAATCCTAACCATCTTTCAGAAGTGGATAGGATCAAAACAAGGTGTGGCTGGTTAATCTCACACATCATTCTTTGTATGACGGTCATGCTTATAATGGCTATTGAATTGTACATTTACATTTTCCCCAACTGACATTTTCCCCAATCTATTTCAAATAAGGTGGATTCAGAAATACCAGGTAGTGTGAAACATTATATCTGTGTCTGATCTATTTCCCATTAATTTCTTAAAGAATGCAACCTTTTAATGCCCAAGGCTGATGGAGAACTGTTTCAAGCTATTTCAAGGCGACAGAGCACAAACATGGTCTTTGTAAGGATATGGATGTTTCTATAGATGACTTCTTTCATAGACGTCATAACTTTGTTTGTTGACACTTCAATAGTAATCGCATTTTTACCAGAGTATTTTGGCACAAGGTTACATTCTAGTCTTTCATACCGTAAGAAGCTTGAGCCTTGTATAGAAATGTACAGATTAGACACAACAAACGACGCAGGTCATCCACAAAGAAAGATATATGGTTTGAGAGGTTGGACTCAGTCTAGCAATGTCAAACATATTTCGTTATTTTTTTTTGCTTTAGCCAATAAAGCAAATGCATGTTGTATAATCTCAATCCACTCCCTGACAATGTATTAGTTGACAAGTCACGGTTAAATCAAATCACTTTCTGAATAAATACAAAACTAGGTTTTCCCAGATAACTAAAGACACTGTGTAGATGCCTTGAAACTATACAAAAAAGGCCAAATGCCAAAATGGGAACACAGAAAAAGAAATGCTGACCTTTATGCAATCATTGTTTACATTCCTGCAACTAGCTACCCCCCTTCAACACCATATTGAGTGCCTGCCAATTTCCAGAATCCCCTTGGCTGCACAGTTCTGACATCAGCTGCACAGCAACTAGATACTGGACACTTTAAAACACTCCACTTCACAGCCAAAAGCCAGTATTCACTACACTTGTACTGCTTGGCTGCTGTTCAAACTGCTCTCTCTCTCCCTCGCTCCCTCCCACACCCTTTAGTTACATCCCTCTGTTTCTCCTTGACTCAACAGGAAGACTTTAATAGGTCTTCCCATGCCACTGTTTGTTTTGTTTAAGCCATTGTTTTTATGGGATGCCTAGTTCCATTAACCCTGTTCTTTCTTTGTGTTAAAACAAAGTCTGTCACACACCCAAAGGTTCCCCAGGGCACTTCATGGCCGATAGTTTGACGACAGAATTTTTCAACAGACCTTCAGCATATCCTCCAATGATCTGTCGTGCACTGCACACAAATGATTGGGTCACACAAATAAATGCTGTGAGAACTGGATGCAATACATCACTGACTTTGCCTGGATTTTATTCATTTACAGTGTCCTCCGTAATTATTATTTTGGCTCTATAGTTCAAAAGTTGGGATTTTAAATCGAACAACCAGGTTAAAGTGAAGACTGTCAGCTTTAATTTATAAAGAACAGCACGTTTATAAAGGACAGCACTTTTTGTATATAGTCCCCCCAAATTAGGGGAGCAAAAGCTTTGAGACAAATTCACTTATATGTGTATTAAAGTAGTCAAAAGTGAAGTATTTGGTCCCATATTTGTAGCACACAGTGACTACATCAAGCTTGTGACTCTACACACTTGCTGTATAATTAGGTTGTTTCAGATTATTTTGTGCCCAATAGAAATGAATGATAAATAATGTACTGTGTCATTTTGGAGTCACTTTTATTGTAAATAAGAATAGAATATGTTTCAATACACTTCTACATTAATCTGGATGCTACCGTGAATATGGATAATCCTGAATGAATTGTGAATAAGGAGTTAAACATTTTTAGACACACAAATATCCCCAAAAAATTCGAACCTCCCCTATTATTGTAATGGTGAGAGGTTAGCATGTCTTGAAGGTATGATATTTGTGCGTCTGACTTTCTCACCCATCATTATTTACGATTGATTCAGGATCATCTGTAATCATGGTAGCATCCACATTAATGTAGAAGTATTTCGAAACATATTCTATTGTTATTTACAATAAATGTGACTCCAAATTGACACAATACATTATTTACCATTAATTTCTATTGGGCACAAAATAATCTGAAACAACCAAATTATACAGCAAATGCATGCAAGTGAATTTGTCCCAATATTTTTGCTGTATAAGAAGTTCTGTAATTTCTAAATACTTAACCTGATATGGATGAAAATACACTAAAATTAAAGCAGTTGAACTTTAACCTCAGTCATTTTTAGATTTCAAATCCAACATTTTAGAGTAGAGAGACAAAATAAGAAAAAAATGCTTAACTGTCCCAATAATTACGGAGGGCACTATATATCAGGCCAATTGACTTGTTTTGTACGAGCGAATCCTTTTAGGCTACATGGTTTCAGAGGCAAACTGTTTTACAGTGGTTACACCAATAGCAAAAGGCTCAAGTCACATTTTGAGCAAGACTTTGTGTAATACAAGGATGTACCACTTACAGTGCATTTGGAAAAAATTCAGACCCCTTGACCTTTTCCACATTTTGTTACATTACAGCCTTATTCTAAATTGATGAAATATTCCCCCCCCCCCCCCCCCCATCAATCTACACACAACACCCCAAAATGACAAAGCAAAAACAGGTTTAGACATTTTTGCAAAAACCAAAAAAGCATTCTGAACTTTTACTCAGTACTTTGTTGAAGAACCTTTGACAGTCTTCTTGGGTATGCCATGATTGTTTTTAATTTTTATTGCAAACATTTAAAAAAAAACGTTTTTTCTTTGTCATTATGGGTT